>NW_027526204.1:65061139-65313639 GCF_048455015.1 Haemaphysalis longicornis | reverse complement strand
GAGCAACGAGGTGTGGAGCGTATGCAGCTGGCACGAGCCGGAAAGCACCACGTGCCAGGCACCCACTGAGGTGTTGGGGTTGCGGAACGCAACGGCGCCTTAAGTACATTTTTCGCACGTCCTGTCGCGGCCCCGGTCCGCGCAACGAATGACATCGCATCGGGATTGGTGTATAGGCCACGAGGAGTGAGACGCACGGCGTACGAAACGCACCATACGTTGCGAATGACCGCAATGTAATGTTAGCGGATTTTTCTATGGGTGTTTCCTGAGACACACAGCGCATGAAACGCCGCGGAGGGGACGAACGACATCCAACATTGAACGGTGGAGCTGACCACTGCGAAAGAAATGTAAAGCGCACAGAACACGACCAAGCCAACACACACAGGACATCGCTACTTCCGACAACCTCCGCTCCCAGGTTCTGCTATCACGACTTGGTCAGCGAATATCACAACCGAAGAAATCAACCTTGCCACAAGACCAAATACCGCAGCGCACGCAGTTCAACCCTAGTACAACGTCCGATCCCTTTGGATGCTGCTCCTCCAACCCGAGTCCAGCGAACGAACCACATTACACTCCTGCAGGTAGGTCCACCAACGAGCAACGACCTGGCCAGCGCTTGCGGCCCTTGTTAGCCGTACTGTACAATATCACTGGCACCAACTGCTCCGATCGAGACCCACACAACAAACCCCATTTCGTACAACAGGACGCAACCACGAGCAAGCAGACTCGGGACAAACGGAACGCTTTCGAGCCTGCTTGTACGCGCGAGATAGCGATTTTAGCATTGTCGAAAAAACGGGCAAAAGAGGAAAGCTTGAGCGACGACACGGACACGGCAAGAACGCCATTTAATCCCCACGATCCAGAGGAAGACATCAAACACCCTACCTATGAAGTGACGGTTACGACGCCAAGGAATGTTGGCCGTACAGACGAGACGAACTACGCTCGCTTCCCCACCACAAAGGTTCCACTTAAGAAGCAACCACGGCGAAAGCGAGCACGGAACCGTAACGCTTCTGACTGATCGAGATCCCCACCCGACGCCAATACCACGCCACTGCACGCTAAAACAGCATGCCAACCAGCTTCGCATCATATGCAACGCATACAACAATGGAAGCAAGGTCCTCCACGCACCGCACTATGACATCCTGGCACTTCGCAGCTTGCCAGTGGACAAAACCGCCGTCTACACTCCCACATGCATCAAGCACGCAAGGAGCTAAAGGAGCACGATCGCCGACGAAAGTGACGTGACTAATACAACGCCATAAACGCTGTCAAGTTTATGTCCGACGAGGTGAATAGCATGGCACACACCTTAAAAATCAAGCTTATTTGATATTAACCAATCCTCATCAAAGCACACGCCCTGTAATGAAGGTTCTACTATCCCGAACAACAAAAAACAAGCGCCCGCACCGAGAAATTGCGATAAACAGATAGTGATGTGGATACCAAAGGACGTCGATCTACGTGGACACCTAATTGTACCTGGCGGTATTAAGTACTTAGTTGTGTATTTGTGAGCAATGTAAATTGAGTACTCATGTATACAGATTCAGTACTCATGAGTACTCATAAGAACAGATTGAGTACTCTTGAGTAGAGATTGAGTACTCATAAATGCAAATAGAGAACTCATGTGTATAGATTCAGTTCTCGCGAGTACAGAGTGGGTACTCATGGTACAGATTGAGTACTCATCAGTACAGACTGTGTACGAATACTCGTGAGGACAAATGACTTTAAGTACCATTTCAAATGAGTACGTGATCATTGAGTATCAGTGATTTTAGAAAACACGACCTTCTTGATTCTGAGTTTGATTGATTACAGCGTAATAAAAAATTGTGATTGCGTTTGAGTGAGTTTTTCTGTTTTGCTGACTTATGAAGAAAAATTGAAGAATGAAGTGGTAAATTTTTGTTTGTTCATTTGGCGGTTGACGCCTTAGGTATGGCGTCATACAGAAAGAGGCGGCTGGCGTGTGTTGGCATGTTGAAGCGTCGTTATTCCTTTCTCAAATCACTGCATCCCAGGTGAGAGATAGTTTAAACAAAACATTTAGAGATTGAATAAGGCCAATACGTGTGGTGTATACTGGGCATAAGGAATGTGGAACAGAACCTGCAGGCAACACAGGACAATGGTTGGTGATCGCGGACAGCACTCTGGTAGCGCCTCGGCACGTGGCCACGCCAATCTGTTAGCACATCCTCAGTCATGGCAGCACGAGCCCATGACGTGAGCTGAAGGACGGCGCAATCCAACAGGCAATAAAACAGGGTTGGGTTGAACCAGTTTCCGAATCGACAGCTTGGACACTTGCCTGGCTCCAGCCTTGGGTTTCGTGTGGTCAACAAAAAACTACTGGTCGTAATTTACATGCGCGCTCTTGGGAATAGCGCCTAGATGTGTGAAAAGAATGGTAGCAGTGGTAAAACAGCTGATGTTGTCTGCTCAAATCTTATACGGGCTCATCAAGCTGAACTCTGGGTGGACATAGGGTGCCATAATTTAGTTACTTTTGTAAAAAAATACTTAAAGATGGCGTACACTTACATAAACTCTGTCTGTCCTGGTGACACTAGCAAAATGAGATTAAAGTATATGATAGTTTACTGTGTCGAGGTGCCTTGCACCCTTTTTTCACGAGCAGGACGTTCTGTCATGCTTCATAAATTTTGAGCATCCCCGCTATGTACCAACTGCAGTATAGACAAGTGCGCTAGGCAGTGGTCTCTGCTAAGGTCAGCATTACCATTGGGGAATACAATCAATATTCCCCACTAAAAAATCGTATACAACCTTGAGTCAGTGAAGATGAGCGACTTTTTAATTTATTCCGCAGTAGCATCCATACCCTCTCCGTGGCGATCGAAATTTACCTTCAGCTCTACAATGTGTTAAGCTAGGTGCATTATCAACATAAGTATACAAAAAAATAAATACATCGTTCACCTGTCGGACAAAAACACTAGCAAAAAGAGAATTAAGTGGATTAATAAAATTTCGATTAAGGTAATTTGATATTACCAAGCTATCAGAAGAACATAAAGCTGGTGAGCGGTAAATTGAATAACGATAAGACTTGGCGCAGGGGTACTGGTTAAAAGTTACCCAGTCCTGTTGTTTAACCGTTACAGGAAGAAGAGGGGCTCCAATCGGCGTCACCTCCGTGCCTTAAGCGTCTGGTCGCCTCGCGTATAAAAATATGTCCTTGTTTCTTTGAAAGTGCAATTCGCAAATCATGTAGCAATGCCTCACCATCGATGTGTTGTTCTATCTCCGGCATGGTTCGGGCAGTAGATAAAAACAGCCTGGTGGGGCTGGGACGAGCATGACAGTGTTAAGTGCAGGCGCTGGTCAAGCCCGGAACCCATGCTTTGCCCAGCTCGGTAAATTCGGTTTATGAAGTGCTTAATGGTGGGGTACTCACTCACCAGCAGCTTAAATACAAAACGCATCTATTCGTGGGCCCTTCTGCGTGCTGTATTTTCACAACCATTCGCGCTTGAATAAGAATAGACCCTCATTTATTTCATTCTTTTTCATCCGTTGAAAACACAAGTGTTGCCTTCGGCGAGGTGAATGTGGAACTGGTGATAGAGGCTGTACCTCCGGTGTAAACCTTGAGTACATTGGGAAAGTGCAGCGCAAGTGACGAGGTGTGTAGAGGCTGTGATATTTTTTTGGGACCAAATAGTAAAGTGCAGTGCCGAGTAACCCAGCTTCTCTGCAGTTGGAACTGGAGATAACACTTGAAGATGCGCGCTGCAAAACATTGCAATCAATATCAAACTTTTTCCGTACAAGTGTTGTCGCAGAAGTGTCTTACCGCCCTTCCAAATATGGCATGTCTCAAATCACAACGAATCTAGGGTTGGAAACTTATACCAAGCAATTAATACACATAAAGATGTTTCCCATTTTTAAAATTTTTTACGGCTCATATCTTTTTAGCCATATATTTTTGAGAGCTTCCACTAAGTGGAGCAAAGCAAAGTTCTTAAAACTTTAGGGCTTTCTAACAACTTTACCGACGAGTTTACCACAGGGGTAGGACCTGTAGTATTTTACTTTTATTATTAGGTTCCTTAGTTCGCATGTTATTTCTCTCTTAAAACTTTATTGACCACTCAGATAATTTTGTTCCGGTAACCTAGCTCCTGGTCACAATTACAGCGAACAAACACATTGCCATATTTTATTCACCGGTAGCAACTTAGTCAAATTGCAATTCAAAAGTGCATTACCTTCCGAACTGCCTTTAAACATCCCTCTTTACTCGCGAATTTGTTTTGACTTAAAATAAAACGATTCTAGGGACGCACTGGCGGGTGGTATTTTTAACACATCTTGCATCTATTCAAAACAGAATTGCAGATGGCGCTCAGTTTCGTTCATTACTAAGCCAGAAGAAACTAATTTTTTACACTTGTGGATACTAACATATATGTAATGATTATTGCATTTTAATAAATTTTCTTGAGGATTACTACCACAAATTTTTTTATTCGCTATTACAGATGCAACCACAACAGAAGGTAATATATATTTTACTTTTTTGTACAAATGACAAATAATCAGAAGCTGAGAACAATAGTTTCAAGATAATTCAAAATGACCAAAAATAGCCAGAAGATAATTCTGTGTTTTGATCGTAACATCACACAAGGAAATAACACCAGTTAGGGGCTAGGATGTCTCTAATGAATGCTTTTTAATGGAACTCATTGAAGTGCAGGTTGTATATTAAAATTGCCTTCCTAATAGCCGCGCCTTCGGAGTACCAGTAATTCGTGTTACAAAGCACTTTCTAGTACCCCATTCAACGAACACGTAGTCAATAAGGTATCCTTACAAATGAAAACCACATAAAAAATCTCTTCTTGTTTTCCTCAGATTCAGAGATTCTCAAAGTACTGACATATTGTTTAAATATTGTTCATAACCAAAATACACTCTTTGTGCTGCGCCGCATGGCCAAGAAGTGAAGTGGCTACTGTAAAATATTTGTCTCCTTTTTAAAAAATCTGAACCAACGTGTTTTGCCTAAAGTGTAATGCCGTCTTAAATTTGACGGTTAAAAAAACTTCTTATGCGTGAGAACGTACTCTTATTAAACCTCGTAAACTGTTCAATGTGCAATATTTCCGCAAACCATGCAGTGGGTTTATTTCTGTTTTTGCTTTCACCGCCCGGCTGCGCCGGTCTGTGTTATCTCTGTGCCAAGGGAAGCACGTGTTCCATTTTTTTCTTTCTGTGCCGCATGTGTTATCTGTTCTGATAGGGAGAGCATTCCGATCTAATGTGAACAGCCCAGAATAATCTTCATGGATCTACAATGTTCTAGATGTGAATCGACGCTTCGAGAACCACGCGCGCCCAAAAAAAAGCCTGCAGAGCTGACACCGGGGTATTCGATCGCCGACGCTCGCTCGCGTAACGTCACTTTGCTGACTGCTGCTTCGCACCTGTGTATTCTTTGAGTTGTTAGGGGAGCACAAGTTCGCTCCAATAAACTTGTTTTCCTTCATGACCACTGCGTCCCTTTTGGCATCGTGACATCTGGCGGGGTGCTGGGTACATGAACCCTAAGCCACCGTCAAGCCGACAAGCAAGCCCAACTCGTCTCAGCCGCCGACAGCAACGTCTTCAATCAGAGTTTTGACTGCTTCCGGACAACGTGAAGAAAGAAGACGACAGGAAAACCACCATGATCACCGCAGGCACCAAGACCAGCGATTGTAATCGTGCCTTCTTCCTGCGACAGCCTCGGGAACCACTATTATTCCGAGAATCCCCCGGAGAAGACCCTGATTACAGGTTGGAGAAAGTGGAGCGCGTCCGCATCTTTAACAGGTGGAATGACGAAGAAAAGTTCCGTCCTGTATTCTTCTATTTAGACGATACGGCCTGAACGTGGTTTGAAAACCATGAAAACTCCCTAACTGACTGGAGTGTCTTAAAGAGCGAGTTCCTCAAAACGTTCGCCGCCGTCGTGCGGAAAGAACGAGCCGCCCTTTTGTTGGAAATGCGCACGCAACAGTCCAAAGAATTGGTCGTTATCTTCGTTGAGGAGATGAAACAACTATTTCGCCACGCGGACCCCGAAATGACGGAAGAAAAGAAGCTACGCTTCTTAATGCGCGGTGTGAAAGAGGAACTCTTTGCTTGACTTGTCCGAAACGCGCCCAGAAACGTCGCCGAATTCGTGACCGAGTCCAGCACCATTGATAAAGCCTTGGAAATGCGCGCTAAGCCGTATGACCGCAGCTTTATTGACACGGCCAATACGAATTGCGTCGAGAGCATTCGTATTCCCGCATATATCCTACGCGAAGCTATCCGCGAAATAGTGAGGGAGGAGTTGCGGAAACTGCTCACAACGCCGCCGCAACAACAAATCTCGTCCCTTACCGACATCATTAGAGCAGAAGTGCAGCAAGCGTTGGGAACTTCAACGACGCCAGGAGCCCCTCGCGAGCCGCAAGCCACGGCCTACGCTGCTGATGTCTGTCGCACTCGCCCACATGCGCCCTATCGTGGCTAGGCTCCGTACCGTCGTCCCCTGTCGCCGGCTCGACCACCTGCGGTGCAACCCGCCGCTCCAAGGAAGACCGACGTGTGGCGAATGCCCGACAATCGTCCGCTGTGCTACCACTGCAGACAGGCCGACCACATCTACCGTCGCTGCCCTTACAAAAGGCTCGGTCTGCGAGGATTCTCCGTCGACGCACTACGCCCCCGACCCGGCCAGCGCCCATCGGAGATCGAATATTACCTCTCCAACACCAGCCGTAGACCAGCCATTTTAACCGATCGCCGTCACCCTAACAATACTAGTCGGCCAACTGCCGTAGCAATGCTGATTTCGCACGGGGAAGGTCCCCCAGCCAACGCGGTGAAAACTAAAAGTCGCAACTTCAGGAGGTGAAGTTGCACATAGACGGAAAAATGAAAACCCTCAAACGACGCAAGGGCGCGCCGAAGACCGTGATTCACGACATGCCCTCATCCCGACGACCCGACCGAATCCTGATGAGACTCCCGAACACGACGACAGCTACACGGTGCGACGTGTAACCAACGGGCCCGAGACTGCCGCTGAGAAGACAAGAACGACGCACAGTGCCCGACCGTCCGCCCGCACAAGCCGAGATACTCTTGTTGTGTTCATCTTACCGCACTCCGCGCTACGGGGGAGCCCTGTAGCGGCCACTATCATCACCATGGACCGCCGGGCCAGCATCACCAGCGCGCGGCTTTGACAGGCAGGATAAGCCACGCGCCACAAAAGAGAAAACCCAGGCCTCTGCACTGCTCCGCCTTATTCCACGGGTGCTCCCCGACTCGCGGACTCCTGCTGCCATCAAATCTCCTCTGCAAATAAATGTAGGGACAGCCACACGACTACATCGGCGCCCACAAATGCAATGGGTAGGTTGGTGAGAGACAAATAAAGACTACACTAGTCGAAATGTACCATTGCACATCAAAAGTCTATATGATGGTTTGTAAAAAATGATCGCAGAGAACGTTTAAACATTGATGGACATGCTTGTGTTTTATTCGTGTAAGGTAGCTCCTTCCATAATTTTATTGAAGTAAAAGCCAATATCTGTTTCCCGAAGCTCTAGTGTGCCTTTTGAAGTAAAAAGTCATTTTGCAATGAAAAACTAGTTTGGTTAGTGTTTTCTAGTTTAGATCTATAAAATTAAGAGCAGGTCGTGTTCATTGAAAAGGCGAAGGGCGGTTGTGGCAACATTAAATCCTTGGTGTCCGAAATCGGATTAAGGTTAAGATCTAGAAAAAAGGGAGCAACGGGGCATCAAAACGACTACAGGTTATTATAAGCAGCACCCTGTTTTGAATTTGCTGCAATTGTGCTCTTTGGGAGTTGTAGGTGCGACCCCACGTCCCGATACCATATATTAGGTGAGTTCGGAAAAAAGCTTAGTATAAGGTGATTATGAAGCGTTTCTCCAAGTAATGGCGGCTTTTACCAGTACGGGAACGCAAAATGCAACTTTGTGCTTGATTAGGTTAATGTGTGCATAATATTTTATAAAACGGGTAACTTCAAATCCTAAGAATGTGCGTTCATCAGTAGGTATGATGACGTGATTATTGATGTAGAGAGGGTTGAGATCATCACGAGGCTGTGTTAACGTGATAAAAACCAGACATTTCGTCTTAGGTGGGTAAATAACGAATGATTATTGTGACACCAGTAAGAAATGTAGGCGAGGTCAAGGCTCAGCTGTGAAATTACACTGGAAAGTATTTTCTGGGATGTGAAAAAGGCGGTGTCGGCGGTGTTCAAAATGTTGTCGGTTACGCATGTGAGAGAACTCAGCAGTTTGGTAATATAAAAAAGAAATACTAACGGGCCAAGAATGGATCCTTGGCTTACACCTTTGTTAACAGTTTTTGTGTCAGAGAGAACCCCTCATGTGTTTAATGTTTCCGTACTGGTATGTAAATCATTGCGGAGGAGCTATATTGCGAGATCAATGATGCCTGATTATGCCACTTTACAAAAACATATGTCGTGGTTAATGCAATCAAAGGCATTTGTAAAGCCAATAAAAACGGACTCAGCATATTCTTCTTTATCTGTCTCGGTTTTTAATTTTTGTGGTAATGCGATTAGTGCAAGGTAATTCATGGACCACGGCGAAACCCGAATTGTCTTGGTGTCAACACGTGAAATGTCTGGAGGTAGTTCGAAAGCCACTGTTCGATTCGCTTTTCGATCACTTTTCTTAGGAATGGAATAATCGAAATTGGTAGATTATTTTAATATTTGCCTTATTTTCTTTCTAAATGCTGGAGTTGCTATGCTTTGCTTCAGTACGCGAGAAAACGCGGTAATTGTGAACATAAGGATGATGATGTAAGCAAAAGTACGTGAAATAAAATCGGCAATTCCTTTGGTACAAGGCGAGTGAATGTTATCGAGTCCTAAGCTGGTAAATTTGAGATAACGTATCGTTTTACGCAGTTGACTCTGTGTTGTAGGATACAGAAGGAATGACTGTGATGGATGATGCACACTATCGTCATAACTCGTGGCTGGTGTGCTTTGTGAATAGGAAAAGTGCTAAAAGCATTCGCAATATCTATTGACGTTTTAAGTACTTCTTCGCCAAGCTTTATTTTAGTGGGGGTACTTTTTGCAGGAGTGCTGTTAAGAAAATTGTTAAGTACGTGCCACTACTAGGCCGTATTGTTACCCTCTCTAGTAGCTTATATATATAGTACCCTTTGTTGTTTGTTTCAACAAAGAGTTTATTTTGTTGTGACATTTTTGGTAGCGCTCCTTTAGGCGGGTACTTTTTCGCAAGCGTTTTATCAAAGAAGGTGTACTTCATGAATTTGGCGGGAAGGAAAATTTTTTATACAAAGTACAGTTGATGTGCAGCGTTTTATGCAAGGGGTAACAAATGAACTAAATTCCGTATAGCAACTTTGTGCGTCTTTAAGACATGTTACACGTGCCCAGACAGCAGTTTTGATTACTTGGAGAAACATGTTACGTCAAATATATATTTGAAACATTCATTGTTTTTTATGTAATTATGACAGTTAAAACGAAGAAAAACTGAACAGTCATCGGCTATGGTCGTAAGTATATTATCTTCAGGAGTACAAAATAGGTTCGTGAAAGCATGGTCACTGACAGTTCCGGAATATTTGGGAGGACAGCTGGATTGTACATTGAGTAATGACTGACCGCCATCACCTTGAAAGCAGTTAACGTATTTGTCGTGAGAGGTGTTCTTGTCTGAGATATTAATTTTAGGTAACCTAATATCCCCACATTTTTGTTTTTTTGCGAGAGCCTATGAAACAGCTGGTCGAATGCTGTGCAAAAGTCTGGGAGGGAGCAGCTAGGTGACCTATATATGCTGCCGAATATTATCATTTTACCATCAGCACCGAAACATAAATTCTCTGTTTCTACCCACACCAATTCGCAGTCTTGTACTTCGAGCTTAAGGTCGTCTCTACGCAAATATCTAATACTTGATAACACAAAAATTGTAGAACCACCACAGGTTGATGTTTGACCGTGGCAAAAATCAGTAGTATACGATTGGAAACTGTAAATGAAAAATGAAAACAGTATTCTATTCTATTTGTTGAGTTTTACAACTAACCTTTGGATGCTTGCAAAGCAATGCCTTGCCTTTTCATGCCTGCAGGTATTGCTGAACAAATATTCTGCACCATGATGGAGGCAAGTTTCAAAGCACTAGTCGCGACATTTTCCCAGGGAATATTTTCACTGGTGCAACATTTTTTTTTGCACAAGCGATTGCCTTGGGGCGAGATGCATTCAAGCAACTGTTCACAATGTAGAGAGGAAAAGGAACGGAGAGAGATCGCGAGAACAATATCTGATATAATCGAAGTGTCTCTCCGCCTCAAAAAAGAGGCCCACTGGGTGTTACATTGCTGTTTTTAAAAGAACCACAAGAAATAGTAAATGACATGTGGTACATTAGCGCGAAACATAGGTCACGGAATGGTCAAGAGATGTTGCAGCCGTATCAGCTGAATGCTGAATACAGAAATGGCGTTCTGCAAAGCGACGTTCTAATAATTAGGGCAAATCGTTCACAGCATCGATGTTGTACCCCGAGAAGAGTCGGAATATAAAAAATTAACCCAGAAGACTCATATCGCACTTCATTGCAAGCTGCAAAAATGCAAATGTTCTCATGGCAGTTAAAACGCAAGATTTCGGCACTGACCTGAAGCATGACGACACTTAGACGCGAAATAGGGAGACGTGCTTGGGGCGAGACCTTATTTAAAGTTTAAGATTCCCAAGTTTTCCAATGTTCCTGCCACTGAAATGCGTAATGCCTAATACCCTAAGTGTAGTTTTGGCGCGTTTAGCCACTCGCAAACATTCACGACAACTACAGCTTTATGAAAGGCTTTCAAACCAAAAACGCCGAATAACGTCCGCACTACGGCAGCCATCTAAACTGTGTTACGTATATTAAAAACAAGGGTACGGCAAGCTGGTTGGGCTCATATAATTGCTTGGCGTTTAGTGTTTGACCTTAGAATAAATAATACACTCCATTGAGCTAAGTATTCTCTGCAGGTGAATAGCCCCTTTAACCGGTTTTTTGCTAATTTTGCTTGAGGGTAATATGTGCTCGTCTTCGGTTCCTTCCACCACCGCTCTCCCTGAGACGCACGTCGCGATGCAGAAAGGGAGCGCATTGGCATGGATTAAACTGTATTGGTTTTGATTACCATAACACTTGAAAAAGGGCTAGCAGGCAAGATCGAGTTTTTGCAATAAACAAATGGCAGCATCTCCATTCCGTGGATGATGGTGAGGGTTCCGAGTACGGGGATTCGAAACGACAGCCAACTTGCGCTCGAGTGACATCCAATTTGCGACACGACCATCTTTCGAAATTAGCAGGGAGTTGCACCTTGATTATTAATTAAACAAAACAGACACCGACGGCTCCAAATAGAATTTCTCTTGGTTTTAATAATGTTGGTGTGCGCGCGGATATATGTGAACGGGCATTGGGAGGCCCTAAGGTACTCCGTATAATTACAAGTTAGAGTTTGAGCCATTTGAATCTCGGGAACTCACTCGTGGTCGTAGCCCAGTGGGTAAAACGCCTGACACTAACTTTTTCTGATCTACCAGAAACCTGTTTGAATCCTGCCCGAGCCGATGGGATTTTTTGGCGATTGCAAATGCTTGGCGCACGGACGCGGTCGGGAATTGTGTGGCCCTACGGTACTCCGCACCAAAAAGTTCTGGGCAAATCGTTAACCAAAACGCGCAATATATCATGAGCGTTGCAAGTATGCAATACAGGGGTAAGCAATTATCTACAAACTTCATTTGTGTACCGCCGCAAAAGAATTTTTATTCGGTGCAGCAAACTTCGGTTATCTGCCCGACATAAACTTTCTCATTCTCTAAACATTCACAATAAAGTTTTGAGTGATGCGTTCTTTCCAAAACAATTAGTGGCGTGCAACTGTCACAGAACACAAATGTAGTACAGGTGACCATTCATATCTGACCGCATTTTATACTATAGGGACGATCCACTTTGTTTAACAGTTGAACATTTTATTTTCTGTGAATACTGATCATTTTATTTTTGCAGTTCGACCTGTTATACATGATCCGGAAAACCCAACCTAGTGAGCATGCCTTTAGTCAAGTGCAGAAATGCCAGGAATTGTAGGGCTGGAAGAGGTTCTAGTTGGTTTATAGAACGTGGAGCTCAATTTGCATTATTGATTTATGTAGTGCATTTTTGAACACAGCTATGCAAGAGATTGAATTAGAAAAGCATCAACACAAAGGAATGTTCGGGCATATTCGTAACACATTTCTCGACCTATATGTTACAGAGCCGACACGACCTGATCACGACGGTAAGTTTTCAGCATTGTATGCAATTTTTTTCTGGGTAAAGAAACTGTAACTTGTTCGAAAACATTATCTTTTATATGACAAGGTATTTTGTAAAAAAATTATATATTCTAAACTAGGGATACTATCTTGACTGCATGATTTAAACGAATCTAATCTTTTTAAGCGTTGTAAAACCAGTTGAAAATAAAGTGCGACTTGGGCTACGACACCACAAAAAATGACAAGACAAGTGTTCCACTTCTTCTTTGTGTCGTTGTACAAGTCTGGCCTAATTTTAATTATAATGCACCAACAAGTTCAGCAGCTGTGTTTAATAAAGTCTGTTCTAGATACTCATTTTAGAAGTAAAGAATAATAATTACCCAGAATAATTTTCTACACGAAAAACCATCAAAAAGTAATCAATCAAAAATTTAAATAAAGAAGTTGTACCTGCTATTGCTATTCGGCGATTGAATCTGGGTAAAGAACATCAAGTAAATGCGACAGTGTAATGTGAACTTAGGTCATCCTTTCCCGTAATTTTTGGTATAAGTTAAAATACAGGAGCGCCGTAACGCATGTTTAAAAGTGATCCGGAGGTGCGACACGGTGTCCTTTTTTTTCGTTTTTAAATACAAAGCAAAGGGAAAAAGTAAAAAAAATTATGCCGGACACAAATTTGTAAACCAGAAAAAAAATCCCACAATTAGTAGCTGTTAGTCAACACAGTGTCGAAATGGGCGAAACGTGTTACACGTGCCGTAAAGTGATTGTGTACCAATAGCGAATAACCTGCAAGTATACATTTTTCGGAATAATTGCATCTTTCAATTCAACAATCAGCGCAATTTGTTGGGCAGCAATGGAAAGTTACTAGAATGTATCATTCGCCACTAGGTTTTGGATACACGAATAAATGCGGCAACTTAAGTCGAAGGGCCTACCTACCAAGGTGACCAGATCGTTCTATGAGGAAGTACAGGCAACCGAGTGCGGGTTTTCTCAGGAATTACATCAAATTAGCCAGCGTAAAAACGTGGGCAGAACTTTCGGAGGGGACACATGAAGGTCAAGCACCCTTTTCCAGTAACGAAGAGGTTTGACTCGGTTCTAGTAAACTTCGTCATCATTATGGCAAATCGTACTCGACAAAACAGCACTTCCGTTGTTCAAGTATGCCACCGAGACCAGTGCCACTAGCAACCGTGTTGATCTTTTGTTGTAGTCACGGCTCGAAATATTCCAATATATGGGCGGCCGCAAAAACAGACGTAGAGGTGCAAACGCCTCCTCGCACGACGTTGACTATACAGGGATATTACTGTGATTATTGAGGAGCTTTGGTTTGGGTGACGCGACTTTAGCAAACTGGTAACACAGCATCAAAAATGCAAGCACAGGAATATAAATCTTCGAAGTTCCTTAATCGCGCTCGGCTTCGGGAACAAGGCAACCGCTTGAAAACTTTTAGTGTCCTGGAGAACGTCGTCTATAGAAGGATGTCGCCCGGTATGTTAAGCTGGAGTGCAAAAAAATGCTACTTTTTTATGTTCAGCTGCCGCCTCGCGTTGGCAAGGCCGCTTAAAACTTGCTCAAAGTGAACGAGTGCGCAGCAAGCCAAGCTAGAAAACTACGACACATGGGAGATATCAATGATGGGGTGTAGTTCACTTGAGTCTGCTCAAATACAGTCGATCTTGTGTTACAGGCTGTAGCGGGCTCTCCAAAGCCCGAACGGCAATACGTAATTTTTTAATGGCCAGCGGGGGTACCAAACACTGTTTTCTCTGCCAGGATATGTATTTTGTTGAGAAAAATTCAAGCAATTGTCTTTGAATGAGAAAAAATGCAAGGATGAGAAAAATTTACCTCCCTGTAGCAAGTAAGTTAACTGATCGGTGCTCTGAAGTTACTGATGTTTTTTTTGTGCGATGTACTTCAAACAGCGATTATCAACGTAAACCGCATCAACCCATACTTTCTTGCAAGCACCGTGTGTGATGTTTACGGGCTCTCTGGAGGGCCATTATTATCACTGGAAGCGTGTCTGCCACCTGGTCAAGTGTATGACGCTCCGCCAGTGATAGACAGTTCGGTGATTTCAACCCATGGCACGTGGGGCACAGTGCCAACGGGCAAGGCGACAACGAACGTACGGCCCTGCGATCTTTGTGCTGAGTAGAAATACATCTAAAACCGCAAAGCAGTTATTTAGGTTGTGCTTTTTGTGGTCGGGTCTGAAGTCTGATCGCTATTGACTTTAGACACTTAGACACTTTGACAATTAAACACTTAAACAATTGAGACTTTAGACAACACTTAGCTCGAAGACCTGTGGTCAGGGAAAGTCATCCGGTACTAGCTCGATGACCCGAGGCCCGAGAAAATATACAAACCACTGTGTTTCTTCGTGCAGGAGGGGTCAAGGTATTGTCAATAAATTTGTGATCACACAGGCGCGTCCGCAATTGCGGACAGTAGTAAGGGTGGCTGGTAGCGGAGGACTCGTATGTTCTCGAAAAGTGCCAGATGGCATTAAAGCGCAGTTGGTTGAGCTACGCAGGGAAAAGACCTGAAAAAAGCACGGGAAACGCTGCGAGGAATGAATGTGTCTTCAGAAAAAACTAACGTCATCCCTGGAATACAGTGAGAAACTTCTCACAGTGGTGAGACCTCGGCTTCAGCGTGGGCGCAGCGGATCATTCTTGATGCCGCAGTTAAAAATCCCTGCCAAAATAAGATCATCGGAGAAATATGACAATATCGCCAATTTGTTGGTGAACAGTATCTCATGCATAACGTCACCAGCTGTAGAATTGGTTAGTTACTAATATGTTCTGGATCGGCGATTCACAAGATAAGTACCAAGAATTTTCTTACCTTTTCTAATTATAAGGTACAGGTCAACATAAATTAGATAAACAGCCCCGCAAGTCTGGAAAGCCAGTCAAAAATGTTTGAATGGACTGGCAGAGGTCGACAGAAATTGCAGAATGAGCATCACCAGTGTCAATGAGGGCATGAAGGCGGGCAGTTTACACAAATATCTCAATAACCGATTTGGAAGAAAAACTAGGCCTTGGCCAGTTCTATGTCGACGCAGTTCTTGCCTCTGCGACTGCTGTAGCTTATGTCCCTCCTCTGTGCTGGTAGGGCGCCGGCACAAAGGCGACAGAAGGCGACAATGACGGGTATATGAGCCATGGCCGTTGAAGGTTGAAAGTCCATCAGATGTCATTGAGGACATAGGTAGTGAAATGTTACTTAGTACATAGTATGTGGTACATACGACTTGGTAGAAGGGCAATTGTAATACGAAGCTTGTTGAACGTTCCTCTGAAGCAGCATGACACTGCGGTCATATCACTCTAACCTATCCAGAGCATGTTCCATAACCAACCACACCAACGCAATCAAGGCTATGCAACAAGTCTGCAGAGAAAACTTTAATTGAGCGGACGGACACGTCAGTCTGCTTAGAAACATAGGTCAGTGTACTGCCTCCTGAGTACAAATATTTATATTCATTTGTACTCAAACTCATGGGTGAATATGCGGATGAGCGAGTGCACACCCAGATAAAAATAGAGTACGATAACGATTGAGTACAGGGGTAAGTCTACTACTCGTGAGTACAGTACTCATGAGTATATGATAACTCATTAGTACACAGTATTCAAGAGTACTACACTTCAGTATACAGTACTCACGAGTACAAAACTCATGATTACGGTATTTTTAAGCACTTGCATACGTGAGTACAGGCACTCATGAGTACAGTAGTGCAAACAATTTCTTTCACGAACTCGATTCTAGACACGCCTCTTCGAGTCGGAAACATTTAGCGGTGCCGCAGTGCAGCTTAACTCATAAGAATAGTAAAATCAGACAATAAAAAATGCGCCTCCCTCATTTCCCTGTCCCGGTTTGGCACTGTTAGCATTTTTCGGCGGTCGCTCGCTAAGGGGTCGCGGTGAAAATGGAAAAACGAGATGTTCAGGTCCAGGCGCGAAGTGCACCCGCAGTGACTATGTTTGTATGGCACGTGTTTTTTTGGCGTAGGGAATTTGTTAACAAATACGTGGCCTGAGGAAACGTAGCTGCTTCGTTCCGCTTACTCTGTTAAAGTTGCTTTAGGTAAGGCGGTTGGGGCTGCTAACAATACAGGCACTACTCGCAAAGAAGGCGCTCTTTTCCTGTCTTCAGGAGTTTCCGTAGACGCATGTCACTCTGTGCCTTCGTTTCGTGAGCCCGATGGCTCAGTTCAACAGTCGCAGTTAATAACGTGATTCGCTTCAAATCAACTGCCTCGCTTGTGTCACCGAAGTTGTCCGGAACATCCCGCTGAGCACCATCGAGCGATAATTTGGCTGATGTATACATGCGCCCATATGGTTTTATTAGGCTCATGTTTTGAAAATGTTCGCTCAGGTTCGGTAGGACTATGTGAGCTTATAGGCCCATCCTTCACGTGCCACGGTGTAGTTTGCCCCTGCATTAGAAATAAAATATCCGAGTACAACGTACACGGTTGTTGTTTGTTTATCGGACTTAATAATGCCCAGGTGAACACGTTCGACGCCTTCGTTCGCCTCGCATATTTTGCCGAAATGCTCTGGCATCTTGCCGCTGGAGGAGCGTTTTGCTTTCGAATGACAACCCGATGCGACGCTTCTCGTTTATGCCACCGTCTAATGAGGCAGCTGACGACGACCGTGAATTTCAGTGGTTGTTTTTCCCCTACGTTCATCCTCTGTTTACTGGTGGAGAGACCACCCCTCGCTAGCTACTAATGCCATGTTTAAGCTCGCACTGTGGAAGGCCTTGTGAAGGGTCCGTTAATGTATGATGAACGACAACGCCCGACGTTAGTGTTTTAGCTTAAGCTCTCGTCTGGAAACGTCTCGTAAAACATATTTCTTGCCTAATGCGACGCCACCGCAATTTTTTAATCAATATCTGTGAGCTTCGTCAGCGCTGCTCGAGACAATAGCTGTACAGTTCAACTGTGCATCCAACACACAAAAACGGCCATAAAGCGACGTCAGGGCAAGCTATTATGACTCCGAAAAACGCGTCTGGAAACTTTGTTTTTGAGTTCAGAAAGCACGGAGAGCCGTTGGACAGTGATGTAATGGCTGTCAAGCACAGGCAGCAACTGAGTGCACTGCGGCCCTTTACTGCGAGTGGTACCCGCTCCACGCACTCCCCACCAAAAAAACACAATCCGACACACACACACACACACACACACACACACACACACACACACACACACACACACACACAAGCACACACACGTACACACACACACACACGGTTGGAACTGGACCATCCCAGCTCAGTCACCAATGTTGCGACGTTGCCGTGCTCAGTCCGCTGTCGAAAGCGCGCAGAGTAGAGCGACCAAATAGTTCAGTCGGCGGTGATTTGACGCTGTATTTATATACAATATATACAAAGGTAGCAAGAGCGTTACATGGCTCGGGCAAAGGTGATAGCTCTTCTCAACTCAGTGTCTCCGATGAGATGCCACCACACCACCGCTGCATCCGGCCGCTGTTATACCCCCTGCGTTCCGTTGTTGCTAGGTGCAGTTCGAATCCCTCAAATCGGAAATATCACTGGCCGCAGTTTGAATCCGGCGAACGGAGGCGAAGCGGTTGTGTCAGCCGAGACCCCACGACAGGGAAAAGGAAGGCGACTGAGAGGCGCCGTCTCCAGGCGCTACTCGTTGCGTGTCTTCCGGGGGTCACTTTTCGAAACCAAGGTTTGGTCCAGCCGTCATGATGCGAAAGTGAGAGCAGACTCTGCTGCGCCTTTCCCACCAAGTTGCGGCCCGTCTGCAGTGGGCGATTTGGCATAGGTGCGAAACAACTCCGCCGTAGGCACGTCGCCGGTTGCAGCGAATTTGTGTCGGGCGTGTTGGCACAACAAACACACGCATACAATAATGAGTGGTTGAAGTAACACCCATGTGGGTTTCGCCCGGACTCATAACGGAAATAAACACCACGAAGTGTAGCACCACATTCCTGTCCCTTTTCTGTCGCGTGAAAAGACAGGACAGGAGCTTTGCGGACTTCTCGCGCGTTGGCGGTTTTCGTTTTTGTGTTTATCTCTTATTTGGTGGGCTCGCGGTGGCAGAAAAGCGTACGGTTGCAAAATGTTTGCAGCATACAGAACAGTGCCGGTAGCGTCTCTTCGCAGCGACTTTCAGAGGATATAGACTTTGGCTGCTAGAGCGCCACAATGTTATCCAGTCTGTCTGTCTCTCTGTGTCTGTCATAAAGATAATTTATTATTGCCACTTATATTCCGCCACGCTGTACACATGACAGTTCCTGCCCAATTCGTTTTTCTTGAGTACTTGCCGCGAAAGGTCACGTTGCAAAAATCTTTGCTAGTGCCGATGCAATCATAGTGCTACTTCAAACTGTTTGGTATACTAAAATCTTGCACTAATACTAGGTCATCCGCTGAGTGCGTGTTGCGGGCAGCCATAGAAGGGCTTACAAACAATCGTCACAGCAACACTTTTTCACTGACCGTCATGGTCCGTATCAATATACTGCGCATGCTTTGAATTTTGGGCTTTTTATACAGTGGCGACCGCTCTTTTCTTGTTTTTGTTACTACTCCGCCGGAAATTTGTTCCGTCCCCTCCTTTCACGCCAAAGAACAACATCAAATAGAACACAAGACCATGTTAATCGTACAATGCTCACTTATCGTTTTTCGGCTTCAATAATGTCATTTATGGCAGTGGTGATGTTCGGCAGGATGTCCGAGGAGTACTTTTTAAAGTCGCAGTAAGGATGCTAATCAAACATTGACTGGGAAGGACTACTCCCCAAACAGGTGTTGCGAAGAGCTACCGTGGATGATGCAACATTGCTTGATGCAAAATAGCACACGCTGTACCACTTTGCCTTAACCACTCAACATTGCCTTAACCGTCACTGAGGCTATTGGTTGGATGTAGACGATACATGTCGACAAAACACCGTCTCCTACTAATATGTATAATCCTACTGCGTGAATTCACGCTTCCTTTGATCTCGCATCACAGATGAAAACCTATTCTCACTAACAAAGGAAATTTTACACGATATTGAAATGAAATGCAAAAATTGACAATCGCAGAAACACATGCTGACGAAAGTTGAGCGACACGATCTGCCTCGACCGCTCTAAAATATTTGGCAACTTTGGCCCCCATTTAACGTTACCGTTGTCTAAAATATGCATTGCTGGAGTTTATATGCACTGACAGAAACGGTAAAGATGATAGTTGTAACAACGATATTTAAAAATGATAACAATGATAGCTGTTTAACGATGATATTTACCACCTTGTATAATTGGCCAAATTAGAAGAAACATTGTTGAATACGATCAAATGTTAGTGCAGATTATGTACAAGAAAACACAGGTGAGTAGAAATGAGTCCTTTAAGTAAGATCCGATGATTTGGTGAATTTCAGCGCACCGAGAAACGAAAACGGACGAGAAATGTTGCCACCGGGAGGCAGGAAGAAATCCGCTATGTACGAACGCGGAAGCGCCAAGATGCCCCGATCGCGTCCGAAACTCTGGTGCTTTATTCCTGAGAACACAAGAAGACGCCACACGCAACGCGAGTGCTTATCTTCCGTTTCGCTCTCTCCCGTGTACGCGCCTTCGAGTAGTGTGTTACCCTAAGACAGTGCACAGTGCACGACGATTTCTTCCAGTGCTCCTTTGTCCTGATGTATACGTAACCTCTGTATTTCTAATCAGTTAATCATTTAATTTTTCTTCTGTAGAGCCTTTCATTCAAGCCACGACCTAGCTAACACGGCGCAGTCGACAGGATAAGGATTTCAGTTCACGGGAGGAGGAACAGATGAACAGACGAACGACGCGGACGAACCGCACCACAACCACGAGAGCGCAGCACGATTGACGTCGGGCATCGACGGACCCAACGTCAACGGTGGTCGACCCACTGCAGGCTTCAACAGAACGCTAGGCCCTATGTTCAATGAAGAAACAGCTGTTCATGAGCGCACTACGAGTACGAGGGCTTCCTTGCTCTGGCGTCCCGCGTCTTCTATAGGACAACGAGAAGACCCGCGAGAGAACAGGAAGTGTTCTGAAACAACTGCAGAGAGTTACCCACCCTTTTGTCACAGTACCTGAACTGCACGAGGTCCGAACCAAGGCCGCAAGCACGACGACAGGCACACGAACGAGACGATATATACAAAACTGTGAATGCCTGCTCACTGGACCTCCCCCAGGTAATGGCGAGATAAGAATCCTACGCTTCTATGACACCGTGGACAATCGACGAGCTACATCACCCGCGGGCAGGTCAGTCTAGCAACGACCAAAGAGGTGTGCAGCGTATGCAGCTGCCACGAGCCGGAAAGCATCTCGTGCCTGGCACCCACTGAAGTGTTGGAGGCGCGGAACGCAACGGCCCCTTTACGTACATTTTCCGCACGTCTTGCCGCGGCCCCGGACCGCGCAACGAATGACATCGCATCCGGATTGGTGTACAGGCCACGAGGAGTGAGGCGCACGGCGAACGAAACGCACCATACGTTGCGAATGACCGCAAAATGATGTTAGCGGAGTTTTTATGGTAGTTTCTCGAGACTAACAGCGCACGCAACGCACCAGAGGGGACGAACGACATCCAACATTGAACGGTGGAGCTGACCACGGCGAACGAAATGCAAAGCGCACAGAACGTGGCCAAGCCAGCACACACGCAGGAAACCGCTTTTCGCGACATCCTCCGATTAGAGGTGCTGCTATCACGAATTGGCCAGCGAATATCACAACAGCAGAAATCAACCTTGCCACAAGCAATAAATAACACAGCGCACGCGATTCAACCCTACTAGAATGTGCGATCTCTTTGGATGCCGCTCCTACAACCCGAGTCCAGCGCACGAACATTAACTTATGCAGGTAGGTCCGTGAACGAGCAACGACATGGCCGGTGCTTGCGTCCCATGTTAGCCGTAACGTCCAAGATCACCGGCACCCGCTGCTCCGATCGAGACCCACACAACAAACCCCATTTTGTACAAGAGGACGCAACCACGAGTAAGCGAACTCGGGACGAACGGGACACTTTCGAGCCTGTTTGTACGGGCGAGATAGCGATTTCAGCATTCACAAAACAACGGGCAAAAGAGGACAGCTTGAGCGACGACACGGACATGGAAAGAACGCCAACGAATCACCCCGATCCAGTCGAAGACATCGAAGACCCTACCCAAGAAGTGACGATTACGATGCCAAGGAATGTTGCCCGTACAGACGAGACGAACAACGGCCGCTTCCCCACAACAACGGTTTCACTTTCGAAGCAACCACGGCGAAAGCGAACACGGAACCGCAACGATTTTGACTGATCGACCCCCCCACCCAACGCCAACACCACGCCACTGCACGCTAAACGGCATGCAAACCAGCTTGCGTACCATATGCAACGCATAAAAACAATGAACGCAATGTCCTCCACCCGCAAACTATGACATCCCTGCACACTGCAGCTTGCCAATGGACAAAACGGCCGTCTACAGTCCCACATGTATCAAGCACGCAACGAGCTACAGGAACACGATCGCCGACAGGAATGACGCGATTGATGCAACGCCATAAACGCTGTCAAGTTTAGGTCCGACGAGGTGAATACCATGGCAGACGCCATAAAAAACAAGCTTTTTTTAATATTAACCGTAATCCATTGAGGGAAACCCACTGTAACGAAGATTCTACTATCCGGAAAAACAAAAAACGAGAGGCAGCACCGAGAAATTTCGAATAAACAGATTGTGATCTGGATACCAATGAACGTCAATCTACGTTGACACCTATTTGTACCTAGGGGTATTAAGTACTGAGTTGAGTATTTGTGAGAAATATAAATTGAGTACTCATGTACACAGATTGAGTACTCATGAGTACTCATGAGAACACATTGAGTACTCTAGTGCAGAGTGAGTACTCATAAATGCAAATTTACAACTCATGTTTATAAATTGAGTACTCATAAGTATAGAAAATTGAGTACTCGCGAGTACAGAGTGAGTCCTCATAGTACAGTTTGAGTACTAATCCGTACAGACTGAGTACGAATACTCGTGAGTGCAAATGAGTTTTAGTAAGATTTCAAATGAGTATGTGCTGATTGAGTATCGGTGATTTTGAGAACAGACGACCTTCTTGAGTCTGATTTGGATTGAGTAAGCGTTAATACAAAAATTGTTATTGCGTTTGAGTGAGTTTTTCTGTTTTGCCGACCTATGAATAAAAATGGAAGAATGAAGTGGTAAATTTTCGTTTGTTCATTTGGCGCTTGACGCCTTAGGTGTGCAGGTGCTATCATACAGAAAGAGGCGGCTGCCGTGTATTGGAAAGTTGAAGCGTCGTTATCCCATCCTGAAATTACTGGATCCCAGCTGAGAGATTGTTTAAACAAAACATTTAGAGATTGACTAGGGCCAGAACGTGTGGTGTACACTTGGCATAGAAAGTGTGGAACAGAACCTGCCGGCAGCACAGGAAAATGGTTGGTGATCCCGGACAGCACTCTGGTAGCGCCTCAGCACATGGCCACACCAATTGGATAGCACATCCTCGGGCAGGGCTGCACGAGCCCGTGACGTGTGCTGAAGGATGGCGCAATCTAACAAGCAGAAGAACAGGGTCGGGTTGAACCAGTTTTGGAAGCGTCTGCTTCGACACTTGCCAGTCTCCAGCCTTGGGTTTTGTGTGGTCAACAAAAAAACTACTGGTCGTAATTTACATGCGCGTTCCTGTGAATAGCGCCTAGATGTGTAAAAAGAACTGTAGCAGTGGTAAAACAGCCGATGTTATCTGCTCAAATCTTATACACGCTCATCAAGCCGAATTCTGGGTGGACATAGGCTGCCATAATTTAGTTACTTTTGTAAAAAAATACCTAAAGACGCCATACACTTACATAAACTGTGTCTGTCCTGGTGACACTAGCAAAATGAGTTTAAAGTAGATAGTTTAATATTTTGTGGTGCCTTGCGCCCTTTTTTCTGGAGTAGGCCGTTCTCAGTCATGCCTCATAAATTTTATGAGTCGCCCGCTATGTACGAACTGTAGTATAGACAAGTGCGCTAGGCAGTGGTCTCTGTTAAGGTTAGCATTACGATTGGGGAACGCAATCAATATTCCCTACTAAAAAAAGCGTATACAACCTTAAGTCAGTGAAGATAGGCGAATTTTAAATTTATATGGCAGTAGCAGCCATACCCTCTCCGTGGCACTCGAAATTTACCTTCAGCTCTACCATGTGTTAAGCTAGGTGCATTATCACCACAAGTATACAAAAAAAATAAATCGTTCACCCGTCTGAACAAAACAATATAATTTTGATTAAGATAATTTCATAATACCAAGCTATCAGAAGAAAATAAACTTGGTGAGTGGTAACTTGAATAACGATTAGCCTCGGCGCACTGGTACTGGTTAAAACTGCCCAGTCCTTCTGTTTAACCGTTATAAGAAGAAGAGGGGGTCCAAGCGGCGTGACCTCCGCGCCATAAGCGCCTGGTCGCCCCGCGTATAAAAATGTGACCTTGTTTTTTGGGAAGTGCAATTCGCACATCTCGTAGGAATGCCTCACCATCGTTGTATGTTTAATCTCCGTCCTGGTTCGGGCAGTAGATAAAAGCAGCCAGGTGGGGCTGGGACGAGCATGACACTGTTAAGTGTACGCGCGGGTCGAGCCCGGATCCCATGCTTTGCCCAGCCCAAAATAGTATTTATGAAGTGCTGAAGGTTAGGGTAGTCACTCACCAGCACCTTAAATACTAAACGCACCTGTTTGCGGGCACTTCTGCGTGCTGTTTTTTCACAACCATTCGCGCTTGAATAAGAACAGACCCTCATTTATTTCATTCTTCTTCATCCGATGAAAACACAAGTGTTCGGCGAGGTGAATGTGGAACTTGTGACAGAGGCTGTACATCCGGTGTACACCTTGAGTACCTTGGGAAAGGGCAGCACAAGTGACGAGCTGTATAGAGGCTGTGATATTTTTTGGAGAGCCAATATTAAAGGGCAGTGCCGAGTAACAAAGCTTCTCTGCAGTTGCAACTGGTGATAACACTTCAAGATATGCGTTGCGAAAAATTGCAATCAATATCAAACGTTTTCCGTACAATTCCAAAAGTGTCTTAGCGCACTTTCAAATATGGAACGTCTCACAATCCCAACCTAGCTAGGGTTTGAAACTTATACCAAGGAATGAACACACGTAAGGAGATTTCCCTTTTTATAATTTTTATGGGCCATATCTTGGTAGCCATCTATTTTTTTAAGTTCCACTAAGTAGGAGCAAAACAATGTTCCTAAAATTGTAGTGCGTTCTAGCACCTTTACCGACGAGTTTACCACACGGGTAGGCCCCGTAATATTTTACTTTTAATATTATGTTCCTTACTTCGCATTTTATTGCTCTCTTAAAACTCCATTGACCACTCCGTTAATTGTGTTCTCCTAACCTAGCAACTGGTCACAATTACAGTGAACAAACGCACTGCCTTATTTTAAACACCGGTAGCAACTTAGTCCGATTGTAATTCAGAAGTGCATTAGCTTGTGAAATGCCTTTCAACATAATTCTTTACTCGTGAATTTGTTTTTACTCAAAATGAAACGATGATAGGGACGCACTGGCAGATAGTATTTATTGCACGTTTTGGATCTATTCAAAAAGAATTGCAGATGGTGCTCAGTTTCGTTCATTACTAGGCCCAAAGAAATAGATTTTTTTACACTTGTGGATACTAACATACATGTAATGATTATTGCATTTCAATAAACTTTCTTGACGATTACTGGCTCATATTTTTTATTCGCTGTTACAGATGCAACAACAACAGAAGGTAATATATATTTTACTTTTTTGTACAAATGCAAATACTCAGAAGCTGACAACAATAGTTGTTAGATAATTCAAAATGACAAAAAATAGTCAGAAGATAATTCTGTGTTTCGTTCGTAACATCACACAAGGAAATACCATCAGTTAGGGGCTAGGATGTTTCTAATGTATGCTTTGTAATGGAATGTATTGAATTGCAGGCTGTATATTAAAATTGTCTTCCTAATAGGCGCGCCTTCGTAGTTCCTGTTATTCTTGTTACAAAGCATTTTCTAGTACCCCAAGCATCGAACACATAGCCGAATATGTATCCTTACACATGAAAACCATGTTAAAAACTCTCTTCTTGTTTTTCTCAGATTCAGATATTCTCGAAGAACTGACATATTGTTACAATATTGTTTATAACCAAAATACTGTTTGTGTGCTGCGGGGCATGTCCAAAAGTCAAGTTGCTACTGTAAAACAATTGTGTCTTCTTGCAAGAATATCTGAACGAACGTTCTTTGCTTAAAGTGTAATGCCCTCCTCAATTGACAGTTAAAAATTATATACGAGTGAGAGCATACTCTACTTAAAACTCGTAAACTGTTCAATGTGCAATATTATTTACTTTCCTTTGCGTGCAAGCTCACTGTTCTAAGATGGTAATAGTTGCCCTTTGGATGTCCCAATTGGCATAGAAAAAAGAATTTGCTTGCAGTGATAGGTAATAAAATTGGAAAACAAGGCACCGTAAAACAACAGAGTGTAGTTTTGATACAACTTTTATACAGCCAGTGCTCATATAAAGAATGCCTCTGGCAAAGTATTGGGTATCATGTCATCACTCTTTCTGAGAGAGAAACTGGTAAAAGGGAGACATAAACTGCTTTGCACATACTGCTTTGCACATACTTTGCACATACAATCTATCAGCATCACCAAATGTTCAAATTTAGAGAAAATGGCTTACACCACAAACAACTATCCAGTGCAGCATTCACAAAGATTCTTATGTTTTCCTATTTTATTTGTATTTACGTCTTATTGTTTTAATAATAGCTCATACCAACATTTTTTGGATTACACAAGCTGGCAAGGGAACTGCATTAGAAAACAAAAGACTTTTATTATACCAGATATGGGGCTTGCATTTTTTATGTCGAACCCAATATTACGAATATTGAAGCATGCTGTTCAATGTCTAGAAGTGCGAATGGTGTTGTATAGCGTGGATAACGTGCTCTGTGCTATGATCAGTAAGTTAGGTTTCTAAAGGCTCACAAAGGGCGAAAAATCTGACGTGTAGAACGACGTCAGTTGAAAGCTGCGTAGTGTATGTTTGCAGTTCGAGCTCCTGTTAAATAACAATTGTTTTCTTCTGTGTTATCGAGAATGTAGCGAAGAACCTGAACATTAGCAGATGGACAATTTTTCAGTGGCTATGTCCTGTCATAACACAGCAGTTGGTGGACAATCTTCCGGTAAGGTTATGTGCCATGCAGCGCTTTTGGGAGGAGACGAAGTGTGTGCTCGCAAAGCTCGATCCTCGGTCCCAGTTTGCTACGTCCGCTCGGACTCTGCCTGACTTGAAGACGTGACCGTTTACGGGAGTCAAGTAACATCACGACATTTTTGGTGGAGGTTGCAAAATCGCGATCCCCGCAAGGCCTGACAGCCTGGAATTGCGCAGCAGAAGACTCCCAGTCACCGACGACATGCCGCCTACACCCCAGCAGCCCATCGTCTTTTCCGGTACGCTCAGTCAACGAGACCCGCCCTGCTTTAATGGCACCGATGACCGCGATGCAGAAGACTGGCTTGCAATCTTCGAACGGGTGAGCACTTATAACAAATGGGATGACACGATGAAGCTCAATAACGTCGGCTTCTATTTTACGATACTGGCTGAGACGTGGTTTAACAACAACAGATCAACCTTCACTACTTGGCCAGACTTCACAGCTGAATTTACCAACGTTTTCAACCGACCGGCAGTTCGCAAACTCCAGGCAGAGCAGTGGCTGCGTGAGCGAGCGCAGCAGGCCGGTGAAACCTTTACGAGCTACATAGAGGACGTCGTCGACCTCTGCAGGCGTGAAAATCCAGCCATGACCGAAAACAATAAAATCAAACATATTCTCAAGGGCATTGAGGACGATGCCTTTCAAATGCTGCTGAGCAAAAAACCGCGCACTATTAGCGACGTCGTGAACTGGTGTCAGAGCTATGACGAGCTCCGCAAGCAGCGCATTTTCACCCGGCAACGCCCTTCGCTGGAGGAACCGATACGTGGGTCGCTGTCGGCATTGGCTGCTTCTCCTGACCTCTCGGCTCTTCTACCTCATATCGAGCAGTTCGTGCGAGAACAGGTTTCGCGTCAGCTGTCCCTGCTTCCCTGCGCTCCACAGCCCCCTTCCACGTTGCCTCAGGCTGTCCAACGGGTGATCCGAGGGCGTGTTGCCGAGACGATCCCTTCTGTGCGCCAGCCGCCAGTTGCGCCGGCATCCATTCTTTCACCAGTGGCCTTGCCGGTCGCGCCTTCTGTCGTGTCGCCTGTTGAACCATACGTCGAAGCCCCGCTCACCTACGCTTTCGTCGTCGCAAGACCGCCGCTAGCACCATTCCTTTCTTTGCATGTCCCGCGGAGCAGCCAGCATCGCCGTATCCTCGGATGGCGCCTCGGACCCAGAATCCATGGCGCACCGCCGACAACCGCCCAATCGGCTTAGCTTGTCGACTTCCGGGACATGTGGCACGTTTATGTCGTCGTTGGGCCCAACCTCCCGTTGACACCTGCCAGTTCCCAGCCTATGGATTTCCACCACTTGTCGCTCCCGCTACTTCCAGCGCAACCCCCGCTTCGTACTCAGCTGACCAGTCGACTTCGACGCCTTCAAGCCGCCGTTCCTTTTCTCCGCGTCGCCACTTCGTTTCCCCGTTGCGCCCGCATGCCAACACCGCAGCTGAGGGAAACTAGCGGCCGCAGTTCTGGAGGCAACAACTGCGCCCACGTCGAACTACTCAAGTCCTCCGTTTTTGCCTAACAATGTGATTGACGTTACCGTAGAAAGTCATTCCGCATTAGCTCTTATCGATACTGGTGCCGCTGTGTCTGTAATACGTGAAAGACTTTGTCGTTCCTTGAGGAAAGTCACCACTCCGCTTTCTCGCCTCACCCTCCGGACCGCGAATGCTCAAGACGTGACACCATTGGCCACATGCACTACCCGAGTTACAATCCATGAAAACGTCTATATCATCCAGTTTATCTTTTTTGGCTTCCTGTTCACACGATATCATCCTCGGTTGGGACTTTTTGTCACGACATCACAGTATCATTCGGTGTGTTTGCGCTTAGGTTGAACTTCTCCCGTTTGACAACACCGCTATCCCCGAACGTACCACCAAATTGATTGCCACCGATGATACCGACATTCCGCCCGGCACCTCAGTGCTTTTTTCGGTGTCTTGTGACTGTCTGGTCGACGCCACCGTTTTCTTTACGCCGTCGATACTCTTTAGCACCCGGAAATGTTTGCCGCTACCTTTCGCGGTCCTTTAAATTCACTCTGGTCTCGGAACCATCCTCGTTTCAAACTCGTCGTCATGCCCCACCACATTGGTTCGCAGTGAATGTCTTGGCCACGTCGAGCCAGTTGACGATCATCTCATCGTCGACAATCCCGAAAACGCTGCATCACTGCACCTCACCGCGTTTGGGCCTAGTGTAAACTGTGACTCCGATGTCTTTTTACGTTCCCTCGACGACGCTTTAGCTCCTGCGCAATGAGACGAGCTTCTGGCCCTTCTACATCGTTTTCGAGACTCTTTCGATGCCCAACGCGTCGAATTGGGCCGGGCATCCAGTGTTTGGCACCATATTGACACCGGTTCCCACGCACCCCTAAGACAGCGGCCATACCTTGTGTGGCCCACTTAGCACCAAGTCATTGATGAGCACGTCGCGGACATGCTCAATCGCGACGTTGTACGCCCTTCGACAAGCCCCTGAGCCTCTCTCGTAGTACTTGTGACGAAAAAAGACGGCTCAAGTCGCTTCTGTGTGGACTACCGACGTCTAAACAAGATCACGCGGAAAGACGTCTATCCGCTTCCTCGCATAGATGACGCCCTCGATTGCTTGCAAGGAGCCGAGTTCTTCTCTTCTCTGGATTTAGGGTCTGGCTATTGGCAAGTTCCTATGGCAGAAACGGATCGTCTCAAAACAGCCTTTGTCACACCTGACGGGCTGTACGAATTCAACGTCATGCCCTTCAGGCTTTGATGATTGATTGTGGGGTTTAACGCGCCGACGCAACGCAGGCGATGAGGCGCGCCGTAGTGGAGGGCTCCGGATTAATTTTGACCACCTGGGGATCTTTAACGTGCGCCGAAATCTTGTACACACGGGCGTTTTTGCTTTTCGCCTCCATCAGAAAAGCCGCCGCCGCGGCCGGGAATCGAACCCGCGACCTCGTGCTCAGCAGCGCAACGCCTTAGCCACTGAGCCACCGCGGCGGGTCTTCAGGCTTTGCAATGCGCCAGCAACCTTTGAAAGGATGATGGACAACATATTGCGAGGCCTGAAGTGGAAAACATGCTTGTGTTACTTAGATGACATAGTCGTGTTTTCCCCTGATTTTGCGACGCATCTTACCCGCCTCGAACAAGTGTTACCCTGCCTTGCCACAGCCGGCCTGCAGTTAAACTTGAAGAAATGCCGCTTTGCAGCTCGAAAACATACTATTCTAGGCCACGTGGTGTAAAAAGATGGTGTCCTTCCTGACCCAGCAAAACTTCGCGCCGTCGCGGAATTTCCCAAACCGACGACAATGAAACAACTTCGCAGCTTTATAGGACTTTGCTCTTTCTTCCGGCGCTTTGTTCGCAATTTCGCCACCATCATTGCGCCTTTGACGAAGCTCCTTGGTGGTAACAATGAGATCGGCGATTGGTCACCCGCCTGCGAGAACGCCTCCAATATGTTGCGCCGCCTTCTTGTTTCATCACCGGTACTGCGACATTTTGATCCCAGCGCTCCCACGGAAATACATACCGATGCCAGGGGTGTGGGCCTGGGCGCAGTACTCAGACAACGCAAGACCGGATTCGAGGAGTACGTCATCGCATACGCCAGCCGTACCCTTACGAAAGCCGAAGTCAACTACAACGTGACCAAAAAGGAATGCTTAGCGATCGTTTGGGCTATTACGAAATTTCGCCCGTACCTCTACGGGCGCCCATTCGACGTGTTGACGGACAACCACGCTCTTTGTTGGCTCTCATCGCTAAAGGATCCGTCTGGCCGCCTCGGTCGATGGGCACTACGGCTGCAAGAGCATGACATACGAGTGGTATACCGGCCCGGCCGCTAGCCCACAGACGCAGATGCCCTTTCTTGGTCTCCTCTACCATCCGACCCTGAAGATTTTTCTTCTGTGGAGTGCACTCTGGCCCCCCTTGATATCACCGACATGGCTGCTGAACAGCGAAAGGATCCGTGGATCGCTTCCATTGTGGAATTTTTGTACCGTCCATCGCCAGCAGCCGCACCCCGCTCTTTCCACCGCCAAGCTGCCCATTTCTCTCTCCGTGACCAACTCCTTTACCGCCGAAACTATTCGTTAGAACGTCGCAAACGGCTCCCGGTCATCCCTCGTCATTTACGCGTGCACATCTGTTCTTCGTTCCACGGTGACGCGCAGTGTGCCCAATGAGGTGTCCGGAAGACATACCGAAGATTTCGCCTTCGCTTTTACTTGCGATGCATGTACACCTTCTTCACAACATATGTTCGTTCCTCCGCAGACTGCCAGCGCCGTAAGTCTCCCCCGCGATCAACAACGAGCGAACTCCAGCATCTTCCGTGCCCTGCCCGTCCCTTCGATAGACTGGGCATCGACCTTTACGGCTCGTTGCCGTGCACCTCCAGAGAGCACCGCTGGTTTATCGTTGCGGTAGATCACCTCGCGCGATACGCTGAGGCAGCAGCCCTTTCAGCAGCCACAGCCCGGGACGTGGCGACCTTCCTCCTTCGTCGTTTCATCCATCGACACGGAGTGCCCCGAGAGCTGCTCAGCGACAGAGGTAGCGTATTTTTAAATGCAGAGCATTTCAGTAACTCACGATGTCACCCGTGTTGGCGTCCGTAGTCCGCATCGCTCCCACTACACTATATAAAAAAATAATACTTACCGGCGCCAGGTTTCGATCCCACGAATCTGCGGGCGGAACGCAAGGTACACGTCGCTCTAACCACTGCGCCACAAAGCCGACACAGAATAGAAGGTTACGAACGCGCGTTATATCCTCGACTCATTCAACCGTCGGCCACAGGTGCGCCCTCTCCCCCGCGTCCTCCTCGCCTTCTCTGCGCTCGCAACACCCTCTCTCGCCGCGTTGGGTTCGCGCTGAGCAACAGGCGGTTCGCGCGCAAGAACAGGTGGGGCCGCTCGCATCGCGCTCTCTCGCCGCGGTAGGTTCGCGCTTAAACCACATATGTCGTTCGTGCGCTTTCCGGTCGCTAACATCTGTGGCGTGATCGTGACGTCAACATCACGCGTTCGTGTGGTGGCGCGATTTCGGCGCTATAACACTCTCTCGCAAGCGGCATTGGATTGGATTCGATTGGATTGGCTTGGATTGGCTTGGCTTGGATTGGTTTGGATTTGGATTGGATTAAAGTGGATTGTCTTGGATTGTGTTGCGTCATAGCCGCTCCACGTTGCGTCATAGCCGCGGCAGGGGGTTCACGGCAAGTTTCACGTTTCACCATCGACTTCATCGACAATGTCTACGCTGGAAGACAACAATTACAACAACAACAACCAATACGTAATCCATACGACTTGCAGGCGCGCCCCCCCGCGGAAATGCTCTGCATTTGATCGTGCCACTCGCGAGGGGGATGTTTTTTAATTGCACGCAGGTGTTCTGCCTGTGAAAACGTGGATGCAGGAAAAGGGCCTCTTGGTTCCGTGGGTTGTTGACTGTACCTCATGTATGAAGCCCGAAACAATCGAACATGTGTTCCTGGATTGTTGGGACGCGGTATTTCTGTGGGATGTGCTACAGCGTACTCTCAAAAAGAATTTCCCTCTTGATTGTCGCGGTATACGGTTCCTGTGTGTAGAACACGCTAATGATGCACCTTACGATTTTTTGTTTCGCTTCGTCCCCACGACAGGTACTACAAACGTATGGGGCCCGTAAAGGCCGCGGATCTGTCAGCCCGCTCTGGTTACAAACCCCTGCTCGCTCGCGCCGTGGGCTCGGGCTCGAGCCCTTTTTTTTTTCGCTTCGTCCCCACGGGAGGTACTACAAACGTATGGGACCCGTAAAGGCAGTCCGTAAAAGGGAGGGCAGTCCTGGTCTGGGGACGAAGCGAAAAAAACCCCGGGCTCGAGCCCGAGCCCGCGGCGCGAGCGCGCAGGGGTTTGTATACCCAGAGCGGGCTGACACATCCGCGGCCTTTACGAATGACCTAATCAACAGAGGGCAGTCCTGGTCTGGCAACCATGGTAGCCCCGCGAAAAAATGCCGGGAAAATTTGCGGGTACGCCAGCCGAAATGCTACCGAGCAGAGAAGGTTGCGTACAACATCAACTTCGAATTCCAGATCGGGTGTCTAGATTCACCGCTGTGCCCGACGTGCACTGTGCTTAGGATGGATAGAACATTTGCTGCGCATTCTTCCTCTATTATCGGATGTTATCAAAGCGCTCTTGTCCGAGTGGAAAATCGTTTACAGCACTACCACAGCGTACCATCCGCAAACCAACAGCCTAACCGAACGATTCAACCGCACTCTGGGAGACATGCTGTCTATGTATATTTCATCAGACCATTCAAACTGGGATCCTGTCCTTCCGTTCATCACGTACGCGTACAATACCGCGACGCAGTCGACTACCGGATTTTCACCGTTCTTCCTCCTCTACGGACGGGAGCCGACCTCACGCTGGACACGGTACTTCCATACGGCCCTCATCCCTCCGAGTGCACACCGATTTCCTAGATTCCGCACTTTGCTGAGGAATGCCGCCAGCTTGCTCGTTCATTCACTTCTGAACACCAGCAGCATCAGAAATCACGCCATGACGCGTCCAGTGCACCACGCGATTTCTCTCCCAGCTCCCATGTTTGGCTTTGGGTGCCATGTCCCACTCCAGGTCTCTCTCCGAAGCTTACATCGAAGTACCACGGTCCTTACCGTGTTATGAAAAGCCCTTCGCCAGTGAATTTTATCATCGAACCAGTTATGCCCTCATCGGATCTTCGGCGCCGCGGCCGTGAGACTGTGCGTGTTCGTCGACTCAAGCCCTACTATGATTCGCTGGTTCTGTCGTCACCATGAGTCGCCAGGATGGCTATCTCTTCTCGCCGGGGGTTATTGTAGCGAAGAACCTGAACACTATCAGATGGACAATTTTCCAGTGGCTATGTCCTGTCATAACACAGCAGTTGGTGGACAATCTTCCGATAAGGTTATGTGCCATGCAGCGCTTTTGGAAGGAGACGAAGTGTGTGCTTGCACAGCTCGAACCTCGGTCCCAGTTTGCTACGTCCACTCGGACTCTGCCTGACTTGACGACGTGACCGTTTGCGGGAGTCAATAAACGTCACCACAATAAGAATAATAGTCTTGGACTCTGTTACTCGAAATAGCCTTATTGCATTTTCTACGGCGTTTTATAGCCCAACACATCACCATTCAGGCAGTGCGAGATGCCGTCACACTTTCATTAAGGTTTGTTGATTATTCTGTATTGGGTGCATTGTAAGGAGCCCGCAATAACTTTTACATATACTTCGAGTTCACAAAACGCGATAAAGACTGCTCGCACTAGAAATGCTGCCATACCTGCTAGAATATGCAGAAAAAGCGGTTTTCTGACCCTAAAACGTCGCCCTCATTGCAGGAAACCTAAAACTGGACGACTGTTCCGGAGTTGTACGATAGAATAAAAAAGAAATATATTGTTGTTGTTACAGAATGGTGCACGACCAGAATATAGTAAATACAGGACGACGTCCCAGAATAAAAAACTGTACTGGGACCCCTTGTTATTGAAAGCACACACAGAAACAGCTTAATTTCAGCGGCCAGCAGGAATGATACCTAATTTTTGATTACGTATTGTATGCAAAGAAATAACGAGACTACGCATAAATAGTGAATTCTTAAGATTGCACATTTGAGGAATAAACAAGGAACATATTCAACAACTAAAACACGCAGCACTGATAGAACTAACAACGGAATAGTTATACAAAATAAAGCATCGTATTATTATTAGAATATTGAGTGCAGTCAATCCATACACGTGCATAGCAGTTCTATAAATGCAATAGGTAGGCGTGTTAAAGATAAAAAAGACTACACTAGGCGAAATTTTAATGTGCACGTCAAAAGGGTATGTGATGGTTTGTGAAAATTATTTTATTCAGGTACCCCTACGGGCCCTTCGCATGGGGTGTCGGGGAGCATTCAGATGCATCAAACAAACAAAACATGAATGGGTGCTAACGAACTCAAATTATAACTATATAAAAACGCAAGCAATAGCATTTTCTCAAACACATAACCACAAAAAGTACAAAGTCACATTACTACAAAAAAGAAGGAAAGCATATAAAAACAAGCAAAGTAGGGAACGTTTATACGTTGGTGGACGTGCTTGTGTTTCAAACGTATAAAGCAGCTCCTTCCATATTTTGATTGAAGTAAAAGTGAAAGTCTGTTTGGAAGTAAAAAGGTGGAATTAAACATGAGTGGGGATATTGTTTTCTAGTTTAGTTCTACAAATAGTATAGAGAAGTTCGGGTTCGTTAAAAAGGTGAAAGGCAGTTGTGGCAATGTTAAATGATTGGTGCCAGGAATCGGAAAAAAATTATTACCAAGAAAAAGGGGAGCAACGGGAGCATAAAATTCGCCTCAGGTGATTATACGCTGCACCCTGTTTTGAATTTGCTGTAATGGTGCTATGTGGGACTTGTAAGTCAGACCTCATGTCACAATACAATAGTTTATGTGACTTCGGAAAAGAGCATAGTATAGTGTGATTATGATCCGTTTATCGAAGTAATGACGTGCTTTTATTAGCACCCGAACGCCATATGCAACTTTCTTCCTGATTAGGTTAATGTGTGCATCAAATTTTAGAAAACGGTTAAGTTCAATTCCAAAGAATATGCATTCATCAGTAGGTATGATAGCTCGATTATTGAGAAACAGAGGCTTTAGATCGTCCCGAGGCTTTTTGTGCGTGCTAAAACAACAAATTTTTACTTCGGTGGGTAATTAACAACTCACTATTATGACACCAGTAAGAAATATTGGCGAGGTCCTGTTTCAGCGGTGAAATCACACAGGAAAGGATTTGAAAATGACTGTGTCGTCAGCGTAAAAAATTCAGTCGGATACGGATGTCAAAATATTCAGCAGGTCGTATTTATAAATAAGAAATAACAATGGGCCAAGAATGGATCCTTGGGGCACACTTTTGTTTACAGGTTTTGTGTCAGAGAGAACCCCTGGTGTGTTTACAGTTTGCGCACGAATGTGTAAGTAATTGTGGGGGGGGGGGCTGTAGTGCGGGACCATTGATGCCTAATGATGACAGTTTGCAAAAAACATATTAAAGGTTAATACAGTCAAAGGCCTTGTTAAAGTCAACAGAAACAGACCCAACATCATTTCGTTTATCTATTTAGGTTTTATTTTCCCGTAATGCGATTATAGCAAGTATATTTGACAGACCACAGCGGAACCCGAATTTTCTTTGTGATGATGATGATGGTTTTAAGTTTATGGCGCAAGGACAACTGGGGCAAAGAGCACCAAAACAATGGTCATATATGACGGGTGAAACCTTAAACACTAAGAAAAGTCAGCAAAAACAAAAGTAAAATGACAAAACGACAATGAGCATGGCTGGTGTATAGAGCCAGGGAGTGATCACGCCTGGTATGAAATGAGGTCTAAAAATTTAACTGGTAAATATTTAAAAACGCACTTCATAGAAAACATGGGATCATTAGAGAGGAAAAACGCTGGGTGTAGTGGGACGTGTAGTGTGTATAGCTGTGGGAAGTGTTTCTGTCGTGTTGTGTGAAGTGCTGTGCATTGAATGAGTATAAGAACTACGGATAGGGCCTCCCCACACCTGCCACACTGGGGTCTTGAAGGCCCCGTGAGGAGATACGAGTGTGTGGCATGTGTGTGCCCTATACGTAACCTAGCAAGGGCAACTTCTGTGTATCTGTTGCGTGGGTCAGTGGTGTATGGTCCCAAGCGGGGTTTTATAACGTGTAGCTTGTTATCTGTTTGTCACTCCAGTGTGTTTGCCATCTGTTGCGAAAATGGTGCCTGATGTGTGGCTTTTTGTCTGTGTACGGCACTGTTGCTATGTCCACTGTATTCAAGAGTTTTGCTGCATTGGCCATTCCATATGTTGTTTTGTTGCCGGCAATGGCAGAGTATTCTGGAACAGAACAGAAAGTATTTGAAGGTTTGATGTATATGCGGACATGACAGCCTTAAAAACATGATTGATGACAAAGTTTTTAAAATGCTTTCCTGATACAAGTGCTTGTACAACGCTAAGAGGGTCCGTGTACACGATGGATTTTAGGATTTGATGTTGGACTATGTGATTTATTACCATTAAGATACCGTATGCTTCCGCTGTGAATATACTGCTACAAAGGTTTATTGTTTTACTGACGTGAAAGTTTGGCCCATGCGCAGCACAAGCCACAGCAGATGCAGTCTTGGACGCGTCAAGTAAAACTCTTCACAGCGGTACTTATGCTGCACAAACAAGAAATGCTGCAGAATCGCAATCCTTGGTGACCTGTTCTTGTTAAATTGCATAAAAGACAGGTCGCATGACACAGCCCGGAGATGCCATGGTGGAATTGAATGAATGATGCGCGTCTTGTGAATGCCTGAAAACGAGACTTCTAGCTCAGAAGGCTCTTCTCGTACTGTGAGAGGAAACAGCATGGAGATTGATGGATGATTTAAAAAGCGTTGCTGTGAGGATGCATCATTAATGGTAAGAGTAAAAGGATGATTTCTCATATACATGATTTTTTAGGCATATAAAACGTCCATGTACACCCTCTAGTTATCTAGGGACCATTTATTGCATTCTACATACACACTTTGGACAGGGCTAGTGCGAAAAGCACCCCATGCGAGGCGTAGCCCTCAATGCAGCACCGGGTCCAGCATTTTTAGTGCCGCTTTTGTTGCGCACCCGTATACAACACTGCCGTAGTCCAAGCGGGATCCCACTAGGGCGCTGTAAACCCACTGAAGGAGTTGCCGGTCTGCACCATACGACTGGTGGGAGAGAACCTTGAGAATATTCATAGTTTTTTGGCAATTTTGCTTAAGATGTTTTAAGTGTGGCAAAAATGTTAGCTTGTTATCGAATATTATGCCTAAAAACTTGTGCTCCTTTTTCACAGGAATTCAAACGCCATTCACAGAAATATTTGGGTCATGATGGATCCCGCGCTTTCTGGAGAACACAACACAAGAACTTTTTTCTGGATTGAGTTTAAAACTATTCTTGTCTGCCCACATGGCAAGTTTTTTAACACCTAGCTGGACCTGACGTTCACAGATTGATATATTACAAGATTTAAAAGATATCTGTACATCGTCTACATATATAGAGCAAGAAATGGTAGGTTGCAATGCCTTACCAAGAGAGTTCATTTTAAATATAAAAAGAGTACAGCTTAGAACTCCACCTTCCGGCACACCGTATTCTTGCACATGAATCCTTGACAGTGCGTTACCTACTCTCACGTGAAGCGTTCTTTCGGACAAATAACTAGCAAGAGTGTTGAGCATATGGCCCGAAACACCGAAAGACTTCAGGTCACTGAGGATCCCGTAGCGCCAGGCGGTGTCATAGGCCTTCTCAAGGCCAAAAATTATTGTTGTGCAAACCTGTTTGTGAATGAAAGCGTCCTTTATGTATGATTCAACGGCGACAAAAAAAGTTGGTTATTTGTAGATCGCCCCGCCGTGAAGCCTGCCTGGCAGCCCTCGAGAAGACCGTTGTGCTCAAGAAAGTACACAAGTCTTCTGTTTATCATCTTCTCGAGGAGCTTGCACAGGCAGCTTGTAAGGGCGATGGGCCGATAGCTAGCGGGAGAGGAAAGGTCGTTCCCTTCCTTCAGGAAAGCCACTACTACGGCCTCCCTCCAAGAGCGAGGAATGCGCCCCGAAAGCCGTATGTTATTGTATAGATGTAGAAGTGTTTCAAGGGTGTCTGAGTGTAGGTGTTGTATCATAGTGTATGTGATTTTGTCGGCACCTGGAGCTGAAGGCTTACATGTTGTCAGGGCTGCCTTCAGCTCGTGAATTGAAACTGGAGAATTGTATGAAGTGTGCGACTTGTTGCTATCACGCAGTGACTTCTTCTCTGCAGATGTTTTGTGTTTCATGAAAGTGTTTGTGTAGTGTGCTGAACTGGACACGTGTTCGAAGTGTTGTGCAAGTGTGCTAGCCAAGGTCTTCCAGTGTGTCCCCTGTTATACTAACCAGGGGCAGGCTGTGTGTCTGATGTCCTTTGAGCTTACGTACGTGTGCAGACTTTGTGTGTGTCTGTGTACGAGTTTATGGAGGTCAAGGAGTGCCAACTCTCTCGTTTTGCCCCACGCCGCACACGCTTTCCAAACGCCTTGGCCCGTTTGAACAAGAAGAGGTTACTCGACGTGGGGTACCAACGAAGGATACCCCACGCCTTGTTCTGGGCCTCTCGCGCCCGCCTGCAGTCCTCATTCCACCACGGCCTCCTATGGTTCACGGGGCGCCAGAGGCGTGGGGAATAGACTGTTCGGCGGCATCGAGGATGTGCGCCGTGAGGAGTAGGGTAGCTTCTTTAACGTTTAGGTGTCCTATGGATGTGTGGTGTAGTTTGGATGTCTCTGAAAATGTATTCCAGTTAGCTCGTTCTCCATTGAACCCATTATGGGAAGATGGACTGCATTGGCCGTTACCTATGTATGTTAGTGAGGTGCGGAAGTGGTCACTGCCATATGGGTCAGTGCCCCCACCCCACTCGAGAAGAGGAAAGAAAACTGCTGAGCCAATAGCCAAGTCAAGATATGAGTATGTGTTGTGTCCTATGGTATGGTTTGTAGGCTGTATATTGTGTAAAAAGCATGCTCCAGAGGATGTAAGAAACCTCTCTATCAGGCGACCCCGGGCATCCGTACGAGAAGAGCCCCATAGAGAATTGTGAGCATTAAGGTCGCCTGTTAAGATGTATGGTTGTTGCAGCTGGTCAACCAACGCCTCGAAGTCAGAGCTCGAATGTGCAAGATCCGGAGGAATATATATGGAGCATACCGTTATCAACCTATTAAATAATATCGTTCAAATTGCTACAGCCTCAAAGACAGTGTTCAGAGTGACAGGGTGGCAGGCTAAGGATTTCCGGGCAATTATGGGCACACTGCCAGAACAATGTGTGCAGCCATCCCTGTCCTTTCTGATGACCATGAATATTCAAGAAATTTGTGTGCTTGGAATTACAATGTTTCCTAAACACACATTACACTTCGCTGATTAGCATACAGTATTTCGTGTAAACGTCAAGATTTTAAAGGCAGAGCATTTCAGTAACTCACGATGTCACTCGCATTGGCATCCGTAGTCCGCATCGCTCCCCTACACTGTATAAAAAATATAACTTACCGGCGCCAGGTTTCGATCCCACGACTCTGCGGGCGGAACGCAAGGTACACGTCGCTCTAACCGCTGCGCCACAAAGCCGACACAGAATAGAAGGTTACGAACGCGCCTTATATCCTTGACTCATTCATCCGTCGGCCACAGGTGCGCCCTCTCTCCCGCGTCCTCCTCGCCTTCTCTGCACTCGCAACACCCTCTCTCGCCGCGTTCGGTTCGGGCGCACAACAGGTAGGGACGTGCGCAACACCCTCTCTCGCCGCGTTGAGTTCGCGCTGAGCAACAGCCGGTTCGCGCACAAGAACAGGTGGGGGCGCTCGCATCGCGCTCTCTCGCCGCGGTCGGTTTGCGCTTAAACCACATATGTAGTTCGTGCGATATCCGGTCGCTAACATCTGTGGCGTGATCGTGACGTCAACATCACGCGTTGATGTGGTGGCGTGATTTCGGCGCTATAACACCCTCTCGCGAAGGGTATTGGATTGAATTCGATTGGATTGGCTTGGATTGGCTTGGCTTGGCTTGAATTGGTTTCGATTGGATTAAAGTGGATTGTGTTGGATTGTGTTGCGTTATAGCCGCTCCACGTTGCGTCATAGCCGCGGCAGGGGGTTTACGGCACATTTCACGTTTCACCATCGACTTCATCGGCAATGTCTACGCTGGAAGACAACAATTACAACGACAACAGCCAATACGTAATCCATACGGCTTTCAGGCGCGCCCCCCCGCGGAAATGCTCTGCATTTGATCGTGCCCCTCGCGAGGGGGGTGTTTTTTAATTGCACGAAGGTGTTCTGCCTGTGAAAACGTGGATGCAGGAAACGGGCCTCTTTGTTTTGTGGGGCGTTGACTGTACCTCATGTAAGAAGCCCGAAACAATTGAACATGTGTTCCTGGATTTTTGGGACGCGGTCTTTCTTTGGGATGTGCTACAGCGTACTCTGAAAAAAAATTTCCCTCTTGATTGTCGCGGTATCCGGTTCCTGTGTGTAGAACACGCTAATGATGCCCCTTACGATTTTTTGTTTCGCTTCGTCCCCACGGGAGGTACTACAAACGTATGGGGCCCGTAAAGGCGCGGATCTGTCAGCCCGCTCTGGTTACAAACCCCTACTCGCTCGCGTCATGGGCTCGGGCTCGAGTCTGGTTTTTTTTAGGAAGGCCTCTACAGTTCCATTGAATTATGTTTTCTCTTTTCATTATTTAGTGTGAGAGCTACTGGAGTGTGTATATTTGTTTATGTGTCATCTTTCCGGGCTGTGACTCTCGCCTTTTTTGGCTTGTATGGAGGCTTTGGTGTCGGGACGCGTTACTTGCGGTGCACCGCAAACAAGAATGGTTCGACGTCCATTTCATCCTCGGATGTCCTCGGAGCACCTGAGGGATCAGGCTCCTAGAACCGCGGACCCTTTGGGGCACGGTTTTCTTTCCCCGCAACCGACGAGGGTTTCAAAAACGCCTCTGATGGCGCAGGCGATGCGGTGGGGGTGGGAGCTGCCGCTGGCTCCCCCATTTCCATCTCCGTGCCCTCGCACGTGGTTTGGGACGGTGTAGTGGGAGTGGAGGATGCAGCATCACTCCCACCGGACTTGGATGCCACGACAGCCGCTGCTGGCCCAGTGAGCGGTGTGGAGGAGGGTTGGGCTGCAAGAGGCAACCCAGGGGGGGTGCGGGGGCTGGACCAAGTCCGACTCTCGGTGCTGGGTCCCCGCCGAAACAAGACGCCGCTCCGCCCCCCGGTGAGCTGCGTCGACGTACCTCCCCAGGGGGAAAGAGGCGAACCTCTTTCGCGCCTCTGCGAAGGTGATGTTTTCGTTGACTTTCAAGGCAATGATCTGTTTTTCTTGTTTGCATTTTCACAGCTTCTAGATTAGGCAGCGTGTGGTCCCTGGCAGTTCGCACAGGCGAAGTTATCGGATTTACAATTGTCAGTTAGATGATCATGTGCTGCACATTTTGCGCACGTCAATTTACCACGACCAGAGGTTGTGCCGTGCCCAAACCGCTGACACTTGAAACAACGGCGTGGGTTCGGCACGTAGGGTCGGATTGGACATCTCAAGAAACCTTCGTTGACCGAGTCAGGAAGGTTTGAGCGGTCAAGTGTCAAGATTATGCGCTTTGTAGGAATTGTTTCATCATTTTGGCGTATGGTGATTCGCCTCACTGCTCTCACGCTCTGATCTCGGAGGCCCTCGAGAAGATCTGCTTCTGTCTCATTCATTAGATCCTGATTAGAGATCACGCCCTGGCAGCTATTGAGGCTGCGATGGGGCGTGATCTTGATGTCAACACCTACCATGCACGTTTGGTGGAGGAGGTTAGAGGATTGTTGTTTGTTTTCTACGTCTATCAAAATTTCTCCCGTTGTGAGTTTCTTAGCCTTGTACGACTTTCGGATAAGGCTACCAAGAAACTTGGAGATTAGAAATACAGAGTGGGAAGTGATGGGCGATGCCTTGTCAAGAGATTCCATGATCGAAAACCGGGAGAAATTATCAGGCTTTGGGAGAAATATTGATTGCAATTGAGGAAAAGAAACTTCGGTGCGGCTTCTCTTGGGGGGCCGATCACGTTTGGGGGGGGGGTCAGAAAATTCCATATAATATAGTATAGAAGCAGGGGACGGGGCACTTTCTTCTTTGACTTTACCCTGATGGTCAAAGAGGTTCCGGAGCTCCCTGCCTGGTGAACAGACAGGGAGCCCATCCGCGGAGCTTGACCTGGGCTCCGACGGCCTTCACCTTTACACTCATTACCACGGTCGGTTACAGCATGAGTGTGGGGGCTCGCGGTCCGCGGTGTCGCCAACACCATCACCAAGATTACTCAAGGTGCCCCGTGCGGGTGAATTGTCTTTGTGTCAAGAGGCGAAATTTCTGGAGGTGGCTTGAAAACCGCTTTTTGAATAGCTTTCCGAACACTTTGTTTAAAAATGGAAGAATCAAAATTGTAAGATAATTACGACTAATTGCCAGATTTTTTTTATAAATACCAGAGGTAATTCACTTTGCTTCAGTTTGTCAGGAAATGCGGCATTTTTGAGAACTAGGCTCACGATGTAAGCAAACGTATGCTAAACAAAATCGGCAATTCATTTGATACAAGACGCGTGAACGTTATCGAGGCCTGAGCTGGTGAAATTGATATTACCTATCGTCGCACGCACTTCACTCGGTGTCGTGGGATAAAGAAACAATGACTGTGATGCATGATGCAAAGTATCGTCATAACTCGTGGCTGGTGCGCTTGGTGAATAGGTAAGGTGCGTGCTAAAAGCATTCGCAATATCTTTGGAGTTGTGTGTGCTTCTTCGCCAAGCTCTATTTTGGTGGGGGCACGTTTTAAAGGGGTGCTGTTAAGGAAATTGCTCAGTACCCGCCACCCCTCAGAAGCAGTGTTACCCTTCTTTAGTATCTTATATTTGTAGTAGTCCTTTTTTGTTTGTTTCAACAAAGAGTTTGGTTCTTTGCAATACTTTTGTAGCGCTCTTTTAAATAGGTACTGAATGGTCGTTTCGTAATCCTATGATAAAGGTTGCCTTTGTTTGCGCAAGTGCCTTAACAGAGACGGTGTAAACATGGGTTTTGCGGGCAGGAACAATTTTTTCTACAAAGTACAGTTGATGTGCAGGGTTCTATGCGAGTGGTTATAATTGAACTAAGTTCAGTATAACAACACCGTTCGTCTTTAAGAGATGTTGCGCGTGTCAAGTCAGTGTTTTTGATTTTTTCGAGAAATAGTTTTTTCAAATATAGATTCAGAAAATGCATTATTTTCTGTTTTAGGACAGTAAAACGAAGTAAAACTAAATAGTAATCAGTTGTGCTCGTACCTGTGATATAATCTTCAGGAGTTAATGACAGTTATAATCTTCAGCATAGTTAATGACAGTTCCGGAAAAATTGCAAGGACAGCGGGTTGGTATATTTACTAATGACTGAAAGCCATAACCTTGAAAGCAGTTGGTGTACTCATCGAGAGAGCATTTGTTCTCTATGACTGTAATATGATGTCAGCTAATAACACTACATTTTTGTTTTCGTGTGAGATCGTATAAAACGGTTTGTCTAATGCTGGGCAAAATAGAGGGATGAGGGAGGGAGGGAGGGAGGGAAGGAGGAGTTAGGTGACCAATATATGCTGACGAATATAATATTTTTCCTATCAATGCCGAAACATGAATTCTCTATTTCTACCCGCACCGATTCGCAGTCTTGTACTTCGAGCTGAAGGTCCTGTCTATGCTTATATTTATAAATTGATAACACAAAATTAGTAGAACCACCATAAGTTGATGTTTGACGGTGACCGAATTCAGAAGTATACGATTGGAAACTGTAAACGAAAACTGAAAACTGTATTCGATTCTGTTAGTAGAGTTTTAGAACCAACCTTTGGATGCTTGAAAACAATGCATTGCATTTTTTGTGCCTGGAGGCATTGCTGAAAAAATCTTCTGGACCATGAGGCAGGCAAGTTTCAAAGCGGTAGTCACGAAATTTTCCAAGGGATGTTTTTCACTGGCGCAACATTCTTCATTGTACAAGCGATTGCTTTGGGACGAGAAGCGTTCAAGTAACCGCTCACAGTGTTGAGAGGAACAGAAACGGAGAGAGATGGCGACCATACTTTCCAATGTAATCAAAGCCTCTCTCCGCCTCAAAGAAGTTTCCCACGAGGTAGTAAATTGCTGTTTTTTCATTCGCGAGAAGAAGCAGTAGAATACATGTGGTAGAATAGCGCGGAACATGGGTTACGGAATGGTGAAAAGATGCTGAAGCACAATCAGCTGAATGCCTAATGCAGAAATGGCGTTATGAAAAGTGACCAGTTATTGATCCAGGCAAACCGTTCCCATCATCGATGTGGTACTGCGAGAACAGTCGAACTCTGTAAAATCAACCCGGAAGACCAATTTCGCTGTTCATTGCGAGCTGTACAAATGCCAATTATTGCATGCTAGTGCGAACGGAAGAATTCTGCACAGACATGACACATGTCGACACTATAGGAGACACAAAAAGGGCAGACTTGCTTCTGGCGAGATTTAATGGTAAGTATAAGATTCCCATGTTTGCCAAATATTCCAGGCAGCTGCAATGCAGAATGCCTAAAAGCCCAGGTGTAGTCTTGGCACGTTACGCACCTGCAAACATTCACGACAATTGCAGTTTTACCAATGGCTTTCAAAACAAAAACGCCGGAGTAACGTGCGCACAATGACAGGCATCCAAACTGTGTTACGTGTATTAGAGAGAAGGGTCAACCCTTGATACGGCAAGGTGATTCGGGTCATCTAATTGCTTGGGCGTTTAGTATTTGGCCTTAGAATGAAGAATACTCTACAACGAGCTCAGTATTCGCTACAGGTGAATGACAAAGTTTAACGGTTTCGTGGGTAATTTTGCTTGAAGGTAATATTTACTCGTCTTCGCTTGTTTCTTCCGTCACCGCTGCCCCTGAGACGCACGTCGCGATACAGAATGGGAGGGCATTTGTTTTTATTTACCTGTATTCGTTTTTATTAGCATTCCACTTGCAAAAACGCTAGCAGCCAAGATTGAGTTTTTGCAGAGAAAAAAAATGGCAGCTTCTCCAATTTGTGGATGATGGCGTGGCTGCGGAGTACAAGGACTTATAATGACAGCCGCATTGCACTCCGAGTGACATCCGAAAAACGCCCCGACCATCATTCCATTTGCGCCGTAGGATGGACCTTGATTAATCGCTAAAGAAAACTGCAGCTCACGGGTCAAATAGAATGTCGCTTAATTTTCTCTTGATGTTGGTTTGCGCACCTATGGACGCGGACGGGCATTGATAGATCCTAAGGTACTCCGCACAATTATAGGCGAGATAGCTCTTTCACTCTTGGGTACTAACCAACCGTCATAGCGCAATGGGCTATGACCGTAAGGTCATGGCCCATTGATGATTGACGATTAACATGCCGATTGACGATTGACACTAACAGACACAGGATCGAATCGTGCTGGTGTGATTTTTTGCGATTATAAATGCTTCGCGCACGGACACGGGTGGACTCCGCATCTAAAACATTCTTGGCAAATCGTTAACCAAACACTGCATTATATCATCAGAGTTGCAGGTATGCAAGACCCAGACTAACCAATTTCCTAGCAAGTTCTTTTATGTACCGCCGCGAAATAATTTTTAATCGGTGCAGTAAACTTGGGTAATGTACCACACATAAATGTTCTGTTTCTTTAAACATTCACTCTTAAATTTTGAGTGCTGCGTTTCTTCCAAAACTGTTAGTAGAGTGCAAACGTCACAGTACACAAATGTTGTACTGAACAGCATATATATGATCCTGGATTTATAGAAGACCGATCGACATTGTCTAAGAGTTGAGCGTCTTACTTTTCTGTAAATATTGATCATTTTAATTTTGGAGTTCGACATGTATTACATGAACCTGAAATCTCAACCTAGTGAGTATGCCTTTAGGCAATTAGAGTAATGCGATGTATTGAAGGGCTGAAAGAGGTTCGAGTGTGTTTGTAGCACGTGTCACTCAATTTGCACAATTTATTCATCAAGCGCATTTATGAACACCGCCATGCAAGTGGTGGCACTAGGAAAGCTTGAACTCAAAAGAATGTTGGGCATATTCATAACACATTCCTTTAACTATACGTTACAGAGCTGACTCGACCATGGCACGATGGTAAGTTTTCAGTCATTGTATGCAAATTTTTTCTGGCTTAAGAAAATGTAACTGGTTCGAAAATTTGATCTTGTCTATGACGAAGTATTTGATAAAAAATACCAGCTATGTTCTAAAATCGTGGACACCATCTTGACTGCCTGACCATAAGCTATCTACTCTTATTAGGCGATGTATTATCAGTTGAACAATAGAGCGCGACTTCGACAAAGACACAAAAAAGACACATGGGACAAGTGCTCCACTTCTTTTTGTGTCGTCCAAGCCTTGCTCTATTTTTCAATCACAATATACGAACTAGTTTAACAGCTGTGTATATAAAGTAAAGTCAATTTTACACACATTTTAGAGCTAAACAATATAATGTCCACAATAATTTTCTATACGAGAAACGCAGCAAAAAGTAACCAATCGAAAATTAAAACCAATGAAATGTACCTGCTATTGCTGTTCGATGATTTAATTTGGTAGAAGGACATCAATTGGTGCAATAGGGTAATGGTTACTAAGGTCATCCTTTCGTGTAAATTTTGTATCAAAACAAAGCAGCGCTGTAACGGATGTATTGAAGTCATCCGAAGGTGCCCCACGGGGTCTGTTTTTTTCCTGGGTAGTTACGAAGCGCAGTGAAAAAGTGAAAATAATGATGCAGGAGACAAATATTGTAATCCAGAAAAAATGTACGAAAATTCCTAGCTGGTTTTTGACATAGTGTCGAAATGGACGAAACGTGTTACATTAGCCGTAAAGACAGTATTCAATGATAACTAATTACCTGCCAATATTTATTTTTCAGAATAACTGCAAATTTGAATTGAACAATGAGCACGATTTAATAGGGAGCAATTGAATGTTGCTAGAATATATCATTCGGCGCCAGTTTTTGGATACACAATAAAATACGAAAACATAAGCTTGTTGCTTTTAGTGAGATTTCACGAGAATGCTGGAGGGTAATTATGTAAATTATGCATACACGGAAAGTCATAAATTCACACGTATGTCTAATATATGTTTACTCCACTTTTGTTTAATAAAGTTGCTTCATCTCTTTCAAAGAGTGTAAATCACTTACCGCAATTTTTTCTTTGGTTCGCTAGCCTTTCTGCGCTGCCTACCTTTACTTCATCCAAATTTACCGCGCTCTACACGTTTCATTGTGATTCTGTATTAATACACTTGATATATGTAGGTACATATAGATGTGTGTGTACACATATACATATATTTGTATGTATATAAATATATATCTACAGTATCAGTAAACAATAATATACACCGCAACAACAATAACAAAGAAGGTTTACTGACGTAGCGGCATTGGGACTGGCCGTGATCAGAATAGTTACATGGTGTTGCTGCCCCAAAAAGTTGACATAGCACAACTGTTTCCTTACTCTCCTCTCTTAAACACCATTTTCTCCTCACAGTTTTCGGCAACGGCAAAGCAATTTAAGAAATTTGTTCCAAATTTTTGTGGCAGCACCATGATGTAACTGTACTCTGGTAAAGGCAAATCCCATTGCCGCTACGTGGGCAAACCTTTTACTTCTTATTGTTCTACCTATGTATCTGACTTTTTGCGTATAATATCTCTGCGCAATTTGTGAGTTGTGTTGTGTTTCTTCATTTATTTTTTGGATGCCCACACCATAAATGTGTATATATATATATATATATATATATATATATATATATATATATATATATATATATATATATATATATATATATAGAGACAGATAAACTCACAAAGCGCGCAGAAATAGTATAAGTAACGGGTCGGATACACAGCAAGAACAATAACAAGCGAGGTTTACTTACGTAAAAGCAACGGGACTTGCCTTCATCAGAGTAAAGCAAAATCCTGTAGCTTTACTCTGATGAAGGCAAGTCCCATTGCCGCCACGTAAGTAAACCTTGTTTGTTATTGTTCTTGCTGTGTATCCGACTACTTATTTATATATATATATATATATATATATATATATATATATATATATATATATATATATATATATATATATATACCGAGATCATGAGGTTCGATGGGCCAGTATAAAAATAGTGAAAGAAGTCGACTGACACGTTTCCCGTTTTTGTTGCCAACAGTTTCGGAGTTAGAAACTCCTTCTTCAGGGCTGTATTTTAATTTCTCACATTGCGCCTTTATACAAAAACTTCTGTGAGGGAGGGTTACTTCCCTCATCCCTACAGGAGAGGTCGCGGGTGAGGGGTGTTTCAAACAGTTTGAGCAAGTGAGGCATTCCGATTGGCTAGAAAGGTGGAAGGTGAGGGAAGGGGAAAGAACACGGACGAAAAGGCAGCACGAAAAACGTAACAAGAGGCACACAAGCAAATACAAGATCAAAAACAAGAGTGAGTCCTGCGCGCTCCGCAAATGGTGTAACAGTAGTCAGCAGGAAAGGAAGAAGAGCAGAAAGAAAAAAAAAAAAAAGGGGGGGGGGGAATGAAGGGAGTCGGACATAAGATGGCGGCACAGGCATAGATCTTCGATTCGGTCAAACTGCAAGGTCGCATGCATGCACGGCCCGCCAAGTCAACACATGGTCCACGCGCCATACTCGGAATTTCCTGTCTCATTTTCGGTTTTGTTTTATTACTGGTTAAACCTACAGCAGCTCTGGTCTTGGCGCCACTTCGACGAAACCGAGTGGTGCGGCAAAGCCTTGCTACGCGGCCAGCGAGCCGCGGAACAAGTAACACTTGGATTTGGTTTCGTTTGCGGCGCATTCTTCGGCCGTTTGTCTATCAGTGGTGCGGCGGTCATAATTCAGGGCGCCGTGCGTCGGCGGGCCCGCGGGGCGCGCTCACAGATGTTCAAGGTCACTGATGAGACGGTGGTGGTTGCCGAACGGGCGGGGAAGGGGGGGGGTTAGGGCGTTCTACCTGTTTGTTTTGCTTGACTTGGTCCCTAAAGCGGGGTTTCCTTTTTTTTTTTCCTTCTTGCTTTCTTTTTAAGTTGTATGCACGGTCCTGGTTCTGCGTTCACCCCCTCCAATGCCCGAAAGGTCCCGATATTTCCGTCTAAGGCGCAGCTTTTTGTCGCAAGAATGAGAGGCGGCCCGGGTCCTCATTGATGCCATGGGTGAATGCCTGGAATTTATGTATAAAGTAGGACTCCCTCTGCTTGCGTTCGAGGGAAGAGCGGAAGCCGGACTGCAGGAGAGTGATTCTGATATGCTCAATGGAATGGTCCGGCAGGCGCATATGTTTGGAAAATGGTAGATCCGGCTGTGAGGTGACGTGGGATTTGTGGTTGTTGAATCTGAGTCGGAATGCATTCTCGGTCTGGCCAATATAGTCCTTGCCACACATTTCGCAGTGCAGTCTGTATACGACGTTACTTGAATCACAGTCGAGGCTTTCTTTTATTCGGAAGGAAAATTTGGAAAAGTTAGATTTTGCCGTGTCGGTTAGGGTGATGAGGGGACAGATTTTGCAGCGCGTTTTCCCGCATGGGCGGCAGCCTGAGTGTTGTTTCGGGATCCCAATTTTAGCCTTAACAAGCACATCTCTTAAGTTCTTGTCTTTACGATACACTACACGGGGTGGTTCGGGGAAGATAGCTGACAGGTGCTCACTTTGTCTAATCACGTTGAAATGCTTGCTCAGTATGTTGTTTACTCGTGGCATGTTCGCCCCGTATGTTAATATCAGGTTGGTCTGGGGTGTTTCCTTTTTTTGTGAATTGGCTTTTGACAATGCTGACTGGCGGTCTGTTTGGCGGGCCCGGTTGATTGCGTCATCAATTATATTTTCTGGGTAATTTTGATTCAGAAGGATGTTCTTTAGATTTTGCGAGTTTCTGTCAAATTCTTGGATATCAGAACAGATTCGGCGGTATCTGTATGCCTGCGAGTATGGTATTCCAACTTTGCAATGTCGTGGGTGGTTGCTGTCAAAATGCAGGTACTGTTGGCGATCCGTGGGTTTTTTGTAGACGATGGTCGCGAGGGAGTTGCCATGTACCTGAAGGGTTACATCCAAAAAGTTGATAGTATTTTGAGATATGTCGTGGGTGAACTTGATTGATTGATGGAGGCAGTTAAATTTTGAAATGAAGTTGAGAAGGCTCGCTTTGTCGTGGTTCCATATCATGAATATGTCATCTAGAAAACGCCTGTAAAACAGTGGTTTCTTTTCTTGCTTCTCAATGAAAGGAGTTTCCAATGATGCCATAAAAATATTGGCGTAATTTGGAGCCATCTTGGTTCCCATCGCCGTGCCACTGATCTGAAGGAAGTGCTTTTCGTTGAATTCGAAGTGGTTATAATTTAGTACAATGGTTAGAAGCGTTGCGAGAGTTTCGCTCTCTATGTCTATTGATGGGTTGTCTAAGCCAGTAAATGCTGCCACGGTCGCTGCGGTGCCTTCCGAGTGGGGAATATTTGTGTACAATGAACAGACGTCCAGCGTCACCAGAAAACACCCTGGTGAATGACGATACCAGCAATTTCCTGCAGGAAATGGCTGGTATCTTTGATCTAGGACGGGAACGTAGGGGGGATGTCCTTGATTATGTGATTAATGAAACTTGAAATTTTTTCTGTCACCGTCCCGTTACTGGATACAATGGGTCTGCCCGGGTGGTTGTTCTTATGTATTTTAGGTAGCAAGTAAAATCGACCAGGGACAGGATGTTCCGGTGACATAATTTTAACCATCGCGGCAGTTATATTACCTTCCGTGACAAGAGATTTGAGGGTGTTGTGAATTTCACTTTCATAGAATTTTGTGGGGTCATTTGGTAGCTCATTATAGAATTGTCTGTAGCTTAGTTGTCGCATTCCCTCTTCCAAGTATTCAGATCTGTCAAGTATAACAATGGCTCCCCCCTTGTCCGCTGGTTTGATAATTATGCTGGTGTCAGCTTGAAGGGAATTTAAAGCTGCTCGCTCTTCTACTGACAGGTTGTTTCGCCCGGGTTGGTGCTGTGCATATGCCCGGATTACATCCTTCTGTACAGCCGCTATATACATATCTAAGTGATGGTCTCGTCGGTCTTTTGGTGTCCAGGATTTGTTTGACGCACCAGGCAGTTGTGTTTTTGTGTTGGGGCGGTCATGGAAGTATTCCCGGAGACGCAGATTACGTGCGAATGTGTCCAGATCCTGATATAGTTGGAACTCATTGAAATTTCCGGAGGCTGGGCAGAATGTCAAACCTTTTGAGAGAAGTTTTTCTTGAGCCGGGGATAATGTTTTGCTTGACAGATTTACCACGTTCATTTGTTGTGCATTCACGGGGCGAGATATAGCATCGGGACTTGGGGTGATGCTTACGGGATGGGTTGGTTGCACGGGGTGGAGTACAAACTGGGGGGAAATGTTATCGCGTTGCAATTTCTTGATCTTTTGTTGTGATATTTCTTTCCTCTTTGTCGTCTCAAAGTTTTTAAGTTCCTTGCATTCTAAGTCGGATAGATTGGATTTCGACCTCTCTAGAATTTCGGCATCTAGAAGCTCCGTGGCCCGTCTTCGGCTGTGCTGCGAAACAATCTCCGTGAGACCCACCGACGCATCGGACAGCACTTTCTCCCATTTCGTGATTTCCTCCGGATTAAATGTGCACATCGAGGGTGTGCAGGCTAGACGAAGGCCTTTTGGTGCGGCGTTCTGGTTGACGTATGTTTCCAAGTGAGCAGCATGCAAATCAAAGCGAACACGCTTGTCGATTAATTTTCTAATTGACAAAAAAGAGGGGGACCATGCATGATCAGGGCGAGCCGTACCTGTCTCCACTGCAAGTCAATTCTCAGCCTCCCGGCTTGGTTGCGACGCCGCCTTCGTGGCCAGGCGTGTCATGTAGCGGCGTTCTGGGACGGGCGGGGCTCGGGAAGGCGTGGGACGGGGCGGACGTTGTGGACACGGCAGGCACGGTGGGCACGGGGGACAGGGGGGCAGGCCGGCCGGTGGAGACGCTTGGTCATGGGTGTCCGTTTCTTCTGTTAGTCGAGGCGCGGAGGCCCAACGCGGGCGATGATAGCGCAGGCGCTCCTTAAAGTGTTGCGCCAGGACCGCGACGCCCTCGAAACTCGCGTGCAGCCCGTCGGCGGCGAGGAAGCGCCAAGGGGGAAGTGTCAGGAACCCATGGTCTATGTAGAAAATCCGGGGCCCCAGTACTCCCCCACGGCACAGCTGTCGAACCTCCCGGGCGTAGCGCTGGGCCTCCGCGTTAAACCAACGAACAAAGTTCCGGTTGGCACCCCCTCTGCGGCGGTTGGGGGCGCGGGGAAGAGGGAGGCTGAGAAGGATGGTCTTCATCTCCGGGCGACGTTGTCGTATCCGCTCCACTGTTCGCTTCAACTCCGCCACCGCTGCCGCCGATCCGCGCCGGGCTATGTCCACCGTACCCACGTGTAGGACAAGGGTCTCCACTCCGGTCGGCAAGTACTCCAGGGTGGCAAGGACATCCTCGAACCTCGCTCCGCCGTAGGACACAAATCCGGGTGCAGAGGTATTGCTTGGGTCGAAATGATTGAAGACATGTCGGATGAGTGAATCACCAACGATTGCTGTTTTGATTTTGAATTTGGGAAAACCCCGCTTTAGGGACCAAGTCAAGCAAAACAAACAGGTAGAACGCCCTAACCCCCCCCCCCTTCCCCGCCCGTTCGGCAACCACCACCGTCTCATCAGTGACCTTGAACATCTGTGAGCGCGCCCCGCGGGCCCGCCGACGCACGGCGCCCTGAATTATGACCGCCGCACCACTGATAGACAAACGGCCGAAGAATGCGCCGCAAACGAAACCAAATCCAAGTGTTACTTGTTCCGCGGCTCGCTGGCCGCGTAGCAAGGCTTTGCCGCACCACTCGGTTTCGTCGAAGTGGCGCCAAGACCAGAGCTGCTGTAGGTTTAACCAGTAATAAAACAAAACCGAAAATGAGACAGGAAATTCCGAGTATGGCGCGGGGACCATGTGTTGACTTGGCGGGCCGTGCATGCATGCGACCTTGCAGTTTGACCGAATCGAAGATCTATGCCTGTGCCGCCATCTTATGTCCGTCTCCCTTCATTTCCCGCCCCCCCCCCTTTTTTTTTTCTTTCTGCTCTTCTTCCTTTCCTGCTGACTACTGTTACACCATTTGCGGAGCGCGCAGGACTCACTCTTGTTTTTGATCTTGTATTTGCTTGTGTGCCTCTTGTTACGTTTTTCGTGCTGCCTTTTCGTCCGTGTTCTTTCCCCTTCCCTCACCTTCCACCTTTCTAGCCAATCGGAATGCCTCACTTGCTCAAACTGTTTGAAACACCCCTCACCCGCGACCTCTCCTGTAGGGATGAGGGAAGTAACCCTCCCTCACAGAAGTTTTTGTATAAAGGCGCAATGTGAGAAATTAAAATACAGCCCTGAAGAAGGAGTTTCTAACTCCGAAACTGTTGGCAACAAAAACGGGAAACGTGTCAGTCGACTTCTTTCACTATATATATATATATATATATATATATATATATATATATATATATATATATATATATATATATATATATATATATTTATATATATATATACATAGATATCTATATATATATATATATATATATATATATATATAATATATAGTGAGGAAATGAGGTGCTCGTTGAGGAAAATACAGAAAAATAGGCCAGCAGTCTACAACGCCAAAGGAGGCATAGGGGTGTGGTTAGGCTCTTTTCTTTTTTCACTACGGTTAATGAAGTGAACATTTTTTTTAATATACAGAAGAAAGAAAGAAAAACACGCGCCCAGAGTGGGGACCGAACCCACGCCTTTCGATTACATGTCGAATGCCTTACCAATTCGGCTATCTGGGCGACTGTGTTCTCCTTCACTTTCTGGGCTATTTGTATTGACCTATTGGTATTTTCCTCAAAGAGCACCTCATTTCCTCACTATATTATTCTGCGAAAGCCTAGCGAGGGTCCCGGTTCTGGCAGCCTTGATGCCTAGGTAGCATAAGAGGGCTTTCCGCCAGTTACCCGCTCATGACAGGCTGTAGACGTTTGAGTCACGCCCCGGGGGTTGAAAAGAAGGTCCCCTTCTCCCCGTGTAGTCAGAGTGGCGCTGGCTACCACCCTCAAGCATCAGATACACTTCTAGTAAATATAAATAGCCCAGAAAGTGAAGGAGAACACAGTCGCCCATATAGCCGAATTGGTAAGGCATTCGACATGTAATCGAAAGGCGTGGGTTCGGTCCTCACTCTGGGCGCGTGTTTTTCTTTCTTTCTTTCTTCTGTATATTAAAAAAAATGTTCACTTCATTAACCGTAGTGAAAAAAGAAAAGAGCCTAACCACACCCCTATGCCTCCTTTGGCGTTGTAGACTGCTGCCCTATCTTTCTGTATATATATATATATATATATATATATATATATATATATATATATATATATATATATATATACATATATATAGATATATATATATATATATATATATGTACATACATTGGAGTCCACATAGCAATACCCCACTTTGAACGAACTTTTGCTTATAGCGAAAAAAACTCGCGTGAACGTCAAATGATACGTTATTTCAATGGCATAAAATCCTATGTACAAAGAACGGATTTGAGCCCTGCCGATGGGTTACAACGAACGGCCGGCGCCGTGATGTGGGTTGAAATAACTGCCTCTGCTCAGCTCGCCCGGTGCAGGTTGCTTTCCCGAACCTCCTCGCTGGCAAACCGGGCGAACTACGTGTTTTATGGACCTCTTAAACCAGTGGACCTCTCAAACGAAAAGTGCTGGACATATCAGCCGAGGTAGCCATTTTTACCGAACTCTGTCAAGCAGTGAAAAACTGTCAGTTAGTAAATAAGTGCCGCTGTCAAAATCCACAATTTCGGCGATTTCGAAAAGCAAGGATAACATAGTGAGTGCGACGCCGTCTGCGTAGCACCTGCGCAAGGCCACCTATGTGGACGCGGAGGACGCGCTACTGAAGTGTTTCGTGGACGCACGGGCTCGGAACATACCAATAACGGGCCCGCTCTTTTACTCTCCCTGAGAGCTCTCATTGACGAGGGTGAGGAGAAAGGGAAGCCCTCAGAGGCAAAGTGTGTATAAGCGTTTTTCGGTCTATTCTAAGATAACCCCCCAAGAAGAAAGGTTCTGCTTTCGAAACTGTTGGGAACAATAAAACCCTTGTTCAGTGTTTTCCTAGTGTCTGCATCCAAGCTTTGACCTATTGGTACGGTAGTCCGGAACTTCTTGCCTGCTATATATATATATATATATATATATATATATATATATATATATATATATATATATATATATATATATATATATATATATATATATATATATATATATATATATATATATATATATATATATATATATATATATATATATATATCTCACGAGGACGACTTCATTCCGTGTGGCATCGTAGTGACCTTTAAGGAATCGGGATCGAGGACCACCTAGTGGGTAAGTTCGCGCCAACACGTTGTAGAATCTGGTAGGGTCCGAACTACCATCGCAGAAGCTTCTGACTGAGTCTATGTCCTCGCACAGGAGGATATGGACTCACACCGGATCCCCTAGGTGGCACTTGGTGTATCAGCATTGGAGATTGCAGCGTCTGGCATCCACCAACTGTTTGTCTATTGTGCGATCTGGAGTGAGCTGGCGGGCCTCCACCACATGCTGAAGGTATCCTTGGACGTCGGCGTTGAGATGATCATGCTGTACGTGCGGAATCATCACGTCAATCATCGTAGCCGGCCGCCTTTTGTAGACATGCTCGAACGGTGTGATCAGCATAATTTCCTGCTTAGCCTAGTTGTACGAAAATGTGATATACAGAAGCACCTCGTTGAAAGCCTTATGATCAACGTCGACGTACATAGACAGCTTATCTGCCATCGTCTTGTTGAGACATGCAATTAGTTCGTTCGTTTGGGGGTGTTGCGCTGGGGCTCTTCTGTGATTTGTGTTGCTCTAGAATAAGATTTCCTGCATAAGCTCAGTAGTGAAGGCCCTTCTGCAGTGCGTGATTAGTACTTCAGGGGCTCCATGTCGCAGCACAAATTGGTGTATAAAGAAGCTTGCGTCTTCGTGGGCAGTCCCTCTCGGAAGACGACGGTGTCTGCGTAGCGCGTCAAGTAGTCGGTCGCTACGACAATCCACTCGTTTTCGGATGGTGACCTAGGAAACGTACCCGGGGGTCCTTTCGAATGTGTTGGAAGGGCCCCGACGTGAAGGCGATCGGCTGCAGAAGCCCTGAGGATCTCGTCGGAAGCGTTGCTGTTTCGGCGCCTGTGTATTCTTTCAGTTGTTAGGGGGAACACAAGTTCGTTCCAATAAACTTATTTTCTTTGAAGACAACTGCGTCGTCTTTGGCTTCGTGACATCTGGTAAGGTGCGGGGTAGCATGAACCCTAAGCCGTCGTCCAGCCGACGAGCAAGCCCAATACGTGTCAGCCGCCGACAGCAAGGCCTTCAGCCAGAGTTTGGACTACTTGCAGATGACGTGAAGAAAGAATAATTCGTGAAAACCACCATGATCAACGCAGAAACCATGACCTGAGTTTCCAATCCTGCCCTCGTTCTTCAGCAACCAAGGGAGCCACCATCCTTTCATGGGTCGCCTTCGGAAGATCCCGAAGACTGGTTGGAGCAAGTCAAACGGGTTAGGCTGCTTAACCGATGGAATGACGTGGAGACACTGAGGCAAGTGTTCTTCTACCTTGACGACTCAGAACGTATCTGGTTCGAAAACCATGACAGTTCCCTAAAGACTTGGAACCATTTCAGAACGCACTTATTAACGCCGTTCCCAACGCTTGTGCGAAAACAGCGGGCCGAGGTCCTGCTGCAAATGCGGACACAACACCCTCATGAAAGCGTTGTGTTTGCCGAAGAGATGAAGAGGCTTTTCAGGCGAATTCTCGCCTCTTGCATGGTGGAAGAAAAGAAGTTGCGCTTCATAATGCGCGGTGTGAAAGAGAACTGTTCGCTGGACTTGCCGCAGTCTACCCAAAACTGTCGCCGAATTCGTGACCGAAGCCAGCACCATTGAGAAAGCCCTCGAAATGCGTGCTAAGCAGTATGACCGCAACTTTGTTGGCGCGGCGAATTCGAATTGAGCCCACAGCTTGCGGATTCCCGCAGATAGCCTACGCGAGTCTATACGCGCAATACTGAGGGAGGAGCTGCGAAAACTGCTCCCAACACCACCGTAAACACAACTCGCTTCCCCTATTTACGTCATTAAAGAACAAGTGCAGCAAGCGCTTGGAACTTCAACGACGCCAGTAGCACCTCGCGAACCGCAAGCCATGACCTACACGGCTGCTGTTCGTCGCCTTCACCTACTTGCACCCTATCATCACGAGGCTCCGTACCGTCGTCCCCTGTCACCGGCCCGACCACCTGCTGTGCAACCTCCCGCCCCACGAAAGAGCGATGTGTGACGAGCGCCCGACAATCGTCCGCTGTGCTACCACTGCGGGTAGGCTGACCACATCCACCGTCGCTGCCCCTACAAGAGGCACGACTGGCCAGTGTTTTCAGTCGACGCACCACGCCCCACACCCGGACAGCGCCCTGCTGAATCGAGGACTACCTGTCGAACACCAACCGAGGTCCAGCCCGTTTCAACCGTTCGCCTTCGCCGTACCCATACCAGTCGCCGAACCACCGTAGCAATGCTAACTTCTCATGTGGAAGGTCCCCCAGCGCACGCGGGGGAAACTAAAAGCAGCAACTTGTGGAGGTGAAGTTGCAAAACAGAGGGAAAATGAAAACCCTCCAACGACGCAAGGACGCACCGAACACCGTGATCCGAGCCCCAGCCCGACGACCCCCTCGAACCATGACATCACTCCCGAACACAACAGCAGCCAAATGGCTCGACGCGTACCCGACATGGCCAAGCCTGCCGCTGAGAAGACGGCGATAACGGCGACGCATAGTGCTGAACCCCCAAGACTAAGAAGCCGAAATATGATATCCCGACGCTCCCTAAACTCAAGGAAAGCGTTGTCCGACGTCCAGTTGCCCATCGACGGCTTTGACTTAGTCGGCCTCATCGACACCGTAGCCGACTACTCAGTAATGGGCTGGTCATTCGCGTCTAAGCAGAAGAAAGTTACGATCAGATGGGGCGGTCCGCACATACGCTGAGCAGGAGGCCATCTCGTAACGCCCAGTGGAACGTGCACATCACGCGTCACCATTAACGGAACGACATACCCTGCTGCGTTCGTTATTTTGCCTAACTGCTCCTGTGACGTAATTCTTAGAATGGACTTTTGGATGGACAACGGTTCAATGATCGATCTGCAGACCGAGATGATAACGTTTTCCCCGATCACTCCATGACCCCGAGCCGAACCCCGAACACCATGCTGCCGTAGAGATCGCGGATGATCATGTCAGCCTGCCAGCCCGCGCAAGCTTGATGATCGCCGTCTACTGTGAAGAAGCTGCTCCTGACGTCGACGCTATCGTAGAGAGTGACCAAAGGTTGCTTCTCGACCGCGGTGTCTTCATCGCAAGAGGCATTGCGAATTTAAAAAACGCCAATCCAACGTTTTGGCCACTAATTTCACCCAGGAGTACCAGCATTTAAACAAGGGAACTGCAATCGCGTTCGTCGAAGAAACGCAAGAAGCAAGTGATGTGATCGCGGTCACCGACATTCAATGCACATCCGAAGATACAATAAAGCTTCCGCAACCCTTCGAAGTGAATCCGGTGGTACCACAAGAAAAACAGAACAAATTATTGGCTTTGCTGTGGCGCTACAGGGAGTGTTTTTTGTCGAACTCAAAATTACGTCAGACGTCTCTAGTGATGCACCGAGTCTTAATAAAATATGGAACCTGACCTACTCGACAGTCACCGTACCGCGTGTCTTCACACAAACGGGAAGCGATCCAGACTCAAGTCGACGACATGCTGAGCGACGACATTATACAGCCATCAAAAAGCCCCTGGGCTGTGCCGGTCATACTCGTGAAGAAAAAGGGTGGCACAATAATACCGGCGACAGAACAAGATCACCAAAAAGGACGTATACTCCCTGCCACGAATCGACGGCGCCCTCAACCACCTCTGCCACGCGAATTACTTCTCATCAATGTATCAAATGGCAGGCTACTGAAAATAGAAGTCGAAGAGAGAGATCCAGAGATGATGGAATTCATAATCCCGGACGTTCTTTACGAGTTCAAGTGATGCCGTTCGGGTTGTGCACAGCACCAGCCACCTTTCAAAGAGTCAAGGACACTGTGATAGCTGGCCTGAAGTGGCACCCCTGTCTTGTATACCTCATAGCTGTAACTTTTGCGCACACAAAACACGAGGACTAAGTGGAGACACGAAGACCAGCGCAGTTTAACTACTTAATTTTCTTTTTCGACAGGGCCACTCATGGTGTACTTATGCACTTTCATTTAATTTCGACATCCGCCAGGCTTCCACTATTTCTCTTCTAGTCCTGCCTTGGTGGTAGAACTCCGTCGTCGCTAGGTCAAACAACGGCTAGCACTTCTTTGTTGTGCACTGCGCACTTTGCTCAGCCAGATGCGTGTATGGCCGACCTTTAAGGCTGGACATGTGTTCCCTGAGCCTTACATTTACGCATCTGCTCGTTTGCCCGACGTACTGGTTCCCACATGTGAATGGAATCTAGTAAACAACGTTTTGTCTGCATTCCAAAAATTTGTACGTGTGACGCATAGTACATGTAGTAGTCTTGCTGCTAGCCTTTTCTTCGTACGGACTGTTTACAGCCGGGCAGGCGCTTCCCAATTTGTTTTTGGCAGAAAAAGCCACATTCACTTTGAACCTGGCAGTGGCTTTTTTGAGCCTGTGAGACAAATCGTGCACGTAAGGAATTACTGACATGCTCTTGTCCTTGTTTTCTGCTCTTTTTTCTTCTCCTTACTCTGCATTTTTACTTGCTTTAGTAGCCTTCGCTAACTGTTAGCAACATCACCATTGGGTACCCTGCCTTTTCAAGAAGTTGCTTCTGCGCACCAAACGCTTCTTCCATTCTGTGTTTGCAGGTTTTGTGGAGAACGAATTTCAGACACCCAATTACTATCCCATTTTAACTATCCTTGAGTGGCCAGACGTGTACTCTAAGAATGGTTTCTCCGTGCGTGGTGAATACTGCCAAGAAAGGTGGTGTTCTTCAGAGGTGAACTGCACATCAAGGCATTGTAACAATTTTTCTTTTGGCATCTCACATGTGAAGTTTAGCCCTCCCCCTCTTAAGATGAATATGTCAACTACCTGGGCACTGAACGTTTCTATTTCTATGTAATTGCCTAGTACCAAATAATCGTCAACATATCTGAAGATTTTGAGCAACCTTTCCTCTAACTGTGCTTTCACAAGTCGGTCCACTTTGCTCAAAAACACTGCACTCAACACCGGGGCCACTTTCGACTCTATGCACACTCCTTGTTTTTGGATGTACACCTTGTTTTTGAACAACACGTACGTGCTGTCAAGATACAGGCTAAGCACTTCTAGAAAAGCGTCCACACACATCTCACACTTGTTACGAAATGAGACTTTATTATTGTCTTCTTGAATACATGCTCTCACAATCTGCAGTATTCCATCGTGCTGCAAAGAATAGTACAGGTCTTGTATGTCGACACTAAAGCCCGTGTACCTCCCTTTCTTAAGACCCGACACATATTGCACAACTTCTTCCGAGTTTGACACCAAAAATGGGTCATTCACGTTCAACGTCGCGAGCATCTTTTGAAGGAAGGACGAGAGGATAAACTGCCAAGAGTCGTGTTCCGAAACGATAGCTCTGAACGAAACCTGGGGTTTATGTGTCTTCGACGCATAAAACACCTGGAGTGTTTGTACTTTTTTTTTTCACTTGCGAAGCCAAATTGTCTAAATTGCACTTCTCTAACAATTCTAGTGCACGTTTCTTTGCTTTCTGAGGTCTTATTGTCACTTCTTTAAAGCATTTGTTCATCACGTTGAGAGCCCTTTCAGAATACATACTATCCGGCATCACGACCAGATAACCTTTTCGGTCCGATTTCACGACTCGTAAATTCTTTGAATGCAAATATTGAGCTAATGATCCAATATCCGCCTGCTTTCTACATCAGCGTTGAGCACTGGCTACAGCGTCAACACTGTACTTCAAACAAAATTCTTTTTCCACTCCACTCACGTTCTTGGAGATGCCCCGTGCCAGCGCCAGCCTCTCCGGTGTCTGCAGTGTCGGTTCAGTGCAGAACTTCGGGCCCAATCTCAGCATTCGTTGCTGCTCTTCGTCCACACGTGTGTTGCCAAGAATTGGCAACTTCCCTGGCTCCGCGCAGCTTTTTCCTTCTTCGGCAACGAAGTCCATACCTGGCACCACATCACTTCTGTGAGGTTAACTGCACAGTCACACCAGTCACGGTAAGCCTTCCAGTTCGTCCTGCCTCCTACTTCCGATGGACAGGCCACACCCAAACAATCCTTGAAATACCGGGTCTGTCACCAGCTCTCCAATCTGAGGATAGCGCACCTCCTCCAGCAATGGCCAACCGACAACGGAAGCCACCCAGCCGAAAACCGAATTTTATTCGTGCATGTCTTGTGTCTGATGTGCCACCCATAGATTCGCGCCTTGCACTCGCACACCGCGATCAAGGGAACGAGCGCAGCAGGGTTTGTCACGTCCACTTGAGCGTACGTGGAAATGGAGCCCGAAAAACTAGAAATAAACTGCAATAACACTGAAAGGGAGGCTAGTTGGTGACAATTCATAGCTGTAACTTTTGCGCACCGAAAAAACGGGGACTAAACGAAGACATGAAGACCAGCGCCGTCTAACAGCTTAATGTTCTTATTCGACAGGGCTACTGACGGTTAACTTATGCACTTTCCCTTTATTTCGACATCTGCCAGGCTTCCATTATCTCTCTTGTAGTCCTGTCTTGGTGGTGGAACTCCGTCGTCACTAGGTCAAAACATTCAGTGTTGTTGTATACCTCGACCATGTTCTGGTATTCGCCCGAAGTTTTGACGAACACCTTTCAAGATTGGAGTCTGTACTTGAGGCTATTCGCACGTCGGGGTTAACGGTGAAGCTTGAAAAGTGCTGCTTTGCGCACGAGGAACTCACGTTTTTGGGTCACATCGTCAATGCCTTCGGATTCTTGCCTTACCCAGCGAAGACTTCAACCATAGCGAACTTCCCAAAACCGGCCGACAAGAAGGGCGTGCGAAGATTTCTCGGACTGTGCGCATACTACCGACGCTTCGTCGCTACTTTCGCAGGCATTGTAGAGCCACTAGCGCGTTGGACGAAAGATGGCACCCCTTTTACTTTGAAAAAAGCCCAAGAAAAAGCATTCTGCGAGCTTCAACAATGATTGCAAAACCCTATTTGCCCGCTCATTTTGAAGCAAACACCCAAACAGAGATGCACACGGACGCTAGTGATGCAGGGTTGGGTACCATAGGGTGCCAATATAGTTAGGTACCAAGAATGACGTCGTAACCTTTGTAATTGAACGGAAGTGGTCAACATAAATTACAGAAAGAGCAGAGCAAGTCAGGGAAACGAAGTCATACCTTTTCGTATCGACTGGCAGAGGTCGACATAAATTACAAAATGTGCATCACCAGTGTCGACGAGGACATGAATGGTGCCAGATTGAATACATATCTCAATAACCGTTTCCGAAGAAAAGCTAGGCGTTGGTCAGTTCCAGGTCGATGCAGGTCTTGTCTCCGCAACTGCTGTAGCTAAGGTCCCTCCTCTGTTGCTAGTAGAGCGGCATCATTCAGGCGACAGAGAGCGACAACAAGGAAAAGATTAGCCGTGGTCGTTGAAGGTGGAAGGGCAACCGGATGTCAACGAGGTAATCGGAGCTGAGACAGAGCTTAGTACATAGTTTGTGGCGCACATGACGTGGTGAAGGCGCGATTCTAATACGAAGCTTGTTGAACGTTCCTATCGAGCAGCATGACACAGCGGTCATAACAACCTTGCCTACCCAGAGCATGTACTAGAGCCAACCACACCAACGCATTCGAGGCTACCCAAGAAGTCTGCAAAAAAAAGCTTTATTAGAGAGGGTGGACACGTCTGCTTGGAAATTGAAGAACGAAGTCGGAAAGGTTTGTGTGTTCTTTCGGCAATTGATGCATTACGAGCGCTGGAACTCAGACAATCAAAGATGCCGCTGCCATGTATTCGCAAGTTGAAGCGTCGTGTTCCAGTCCTGAAATCGTTTGATTCTGGTCGAGATAGTTAAATGCAACATTTAGAGACCGAACACTGCCAGCACACGTGATGGACACTGGCCGTAGGAAATGTGGAAGAAGCTACCGGCAACGCAGCCCAATTCTGGCTGATGCCGGACAGCATTCTAGTTGCGCCTTGGCGAGTGGCCATGCCAATTGGCTAGCACATCCTCAGTAAGGGCAGCACGAGCCCATGCCGTGAGCTGAATGTCGGCGGAATCCAACAGGAAGAAGAACGGGGTTGGGTTTAACCAGTTGCAGAAGTGACTGCCTGGACACTTGCCGGGCTCCAGCTTTGGGTGTTGGGCAGTCAGCAAAAAAAAACCTCTCGTTTGCAGGCCCCAAAGAAGTTTTCAAAATCCCATCCAATCTCATCGAAGTTTACAAGCGTGCTCCTGGAAATAGCGTCGGGGTGGGTGAAAAGAATCGTAGCAATGGTGAAACCGCTGATGTCTGCTGAAATCTCATACGCGCTCATAAAGCCGAAGTCTGGGTGACGACTTAGCGTAGTTACTTTTGTAAAAACACTGAAAGATGCAGTAAAAATACATAAACTCTGTCTGTCCTGGTTAAACTAGGAACATCGTAATTATAATAAATGAGTTCAAAGTACGTGATAGGTGATTGCTTTGAGTAGCTTTTGCGCCCTTTTCATCTTGGAGCAGGAAGTTCTCAGTTTTAATATTTGCACGCAATGTACGAAATCTTGTATAGACGATTGCGCTAGGCGGTAGTATCTATTAAGGTTGCCATATACATTCGGGAACGCTATCAATATTCTCTACTAAAATATGTGTACGCAACCTTCAGTAAGTGAAGAAAGGCAAAATTTCATCTTATTAGGCAAACGCAATCATACCCCTTGCATGGCACTCGAAATTCACTTGTAGCTAAATGAAAAAAATCATTCACCCACCTGACCAAAACCAAATTTGGATTAGGGTAATTTGACAGTACGGAGCTGTAAGCCGAAAATAACCCGGGTGAACGCCAAATTGACGAACGATTAGCCTTGGCGCTCGCGGAGTGTGTAAAATTGACCCAGTCCTGTTTTTTAACCGTTACAGGGCGGAGAGTGGTAGCAAGCGGCGTGACCTCCGCGCTTTAGGTGCCTGGTAGTTTCGCCTATAAAAATGTGTCCGTGTTTCGAGTTAATTGCGACTAGCACATCTCGTAGCAATGCCTCACTATCGATGTATTGTTTTATCTCGGGCCGGTTCCGGACCTAAGATAAAAGCAGCCAGGTAGGGCTGCGCGAGTAGGAAAGTGTTAGGTGTAGAGGTGGGGTGAGCTCGGATCCCATGCTGTTCCCAGCACGGAAAAATAGGTTCAATAAGTGCTTAAGCGTTTAGTACTCACTCATCATCTACTTAAATAATAAACGCACATCTTCTCAGGCACATCTGTATGCTGTTTTTTCACATTTATTTGCGCTCGAATGAGCAGAGACGCTCATTTATTCTATTCTCATTTATTCCGGGTTCGGGCCGAACATAAAAGCAGCTAGGTGGGGCTCGTACGAGTATGACAGTGTTAGGAGAAGGTGCGGGTCGAGCCTGGATCGCAAAGAAGCGTATTTTTTGCACTTCTAGTTACTAAGTAATGGTTATTGCATTTCAATATAAATTTATGAAGATTAGCCTTAAATATTTGTTTGGTTTTACAGATGCAACCACATCAGAAGGTAATGTAGTTTTTACGTTTTTATCAAATTCAAAATAGTCAGAAGCTGACAACAATAGTTATAAGATATTTCAAAACAACAAGAAATAGTCAGAAGATAATTCTGCGTTTTTTCGTAACATCACATAAGGAAATAAAACCAGTTCGCTGCTAGTATGTTTCTGATGAATGCTTTGTATTGTAGCAATGCCTCACTATAGACGTAATATTTATTTACGGGGAAGGTTCGGGAGGAAGATAAAAGCTGCTAGGTGGGGCTCGGCCAAGTATGACAGAGTTAGGTGCAGGCGCTCACCGAGCCGGGATCCTATGCAGTGCCCAGCACGGGAAATTTAGTTCATTAAGTGCTTAAGGGTGGGTAACTCACTCACCATCACCTTAAATACTAAACGCATATTTTCTCGGACAGATCTGCGTGCTGTTTTTTCACAACCATTCGCACTTGAATAAGCGTAGACGCTCATTTATTCCATTCTTCTTCATCCGAAGAAAATATAAGTGTCCAGCTTAGCGAGGTGAATGTGGAACTGGTGATAGTGACTTTGTAAACCTTGAGAAACAGAAGAAAGGGCAGCGCAAGTGATGAGGTGCATAGAGGTGGTGAAAGTCAGTGTGAGCCGATAGTACAGGACAGTGCCGAGTAAACCGGCTTCACTGCTGTTGGAACTGGTGATAACACTTTAACATCTGCGCTGCAATCAATATTATTGCAATATGTAATTGCATTATGCAATATGTAATATTGAAATATTATTGCATTATTGCAATACGCTGCTCACAAATATTGCAATATATTGCATAATATTGCATAATATTGCAAAGATTGCAATCCATAATAAAACTTTTCGCGAAAAGTGTTGTCACGAATTATCTTACCCCACTTCCAATTGCGCTGCCTCTCAAATGGCATCATATTTATGGTTTGAAACTTATACCAAGCAATGAACACACGTTAAGACGTTTACAATTTTTATAGTTTTGTACAGCACATATATTGGTAGCCATGTATTTTTCGGAGCTTCCACTGAGTAGGAGCAAAACAAAGTTCTTTAAGTTGTGTGGCATTCTAGAAACTTTAGCGACACGTTTACCACAGGAGAAGGTACAGTAATATTTTACTTTTAGTATCATTTTCCTTAGTTCGCATGTTATTTTTCTCTTAGAACTCCATTGACCACTCAGATAATATTGTCGCGGTAACGTAGGTCTTGGTAAAAATTATAATGAACAAACAAATTATTATCTTTTAAACAACGGTAACCACCCAGTCAAATTGCAATTAAGAAGTACATTACCTTCTCAAATGCCTTTGAATATGCTCTTTTACTCGTGAATTTGTTTTGACTTGTAATATCACGATGCTAGGGACGCACTTGTGGCCGGTATATATAACACACCTTTGATTTATTCAAAAACGGAATTGCAGGTAATGCTCACTCTCATTTCTTCGACCAAAGAAAGAGATTTTTTGCCCCTGTGGATGCTAAGAGGTATGTATATGTTGTTGCATTTCAATAAATTTTTTTGCGGTTTAGTCCTAAGTAAATTTTTGTTCGCCGTTACAGATGTAACCACAACAAAAGGTACTATATGTTTTAAATTTTGTACAAATAGCAAATAGTCAAAAGCTGACAACACGTTGAAAGATAATTCATCATGAATAAAATTGTCAAAAGATAATTCCGTGTTTAGTTCATAAAATCACACAAAGAAATAAAACCAGTTCATGGCTAACATCATTCTAATGAATGCTTTGTATTGCAACTCTCCGAATTGCAGATTTTATATTAATATGGTTTTCTTCTTTAGCGCTCCTTTGAAGTACCTGTTATTCTTCTTACAAAGCATTTTTTAATTCCCCATGCAACGTACCTAAAGCGAGCTTAGGTGTCCCTACGTTGAAAAGCATACTAAAAATGTATACTTGTTTTTCACAAATTCAAAGATTCTCAATGCACTGACGTATGGTTGCGATATTGTTCATACCCCAAAAAACTGTTTTTGTGCTGCGGGGCATGGCCAAGAAGTGAAGTTGCTTCTATAAAATGATTGTATCTCCTTTGTAGGTAATCCTGCCTACCGAGGAGGGTTCAGGCACCAGCCTAGTCAAAATATTACAGTTCAGAACATTGCGAGAGGAATAAGGGGCTTTACTGAAGCAGTGGAAATATAAATGTATAGGGCACAGAAAATACAATTACCAAAGCAATTCAATGTCCAGAGGCTTAGGGCACGACGGGACGGACGGCTGACCGTTTGCTGCCGTGCGGGCTCGTTCAATGTGGCTGGCGGTGACTTGTCTCTCCTGGCTGGCGGCACTCACTACCGGGGAATCCCCCCACTCACAAGCATCGCTGTGCTTATCTAGCTTGTACAAAACGTGCCACGCCCCCCTTTATTGTACAGTGTTACCGCCGTGCGTTCACAGGTGGCAGGAGAGGTGGCGCGCAGTCGTTTAAACAGAAAAACGCCAGCGCTCAGAAGGGAGAATCCCCAACCCTTCTAAGAAAATCAGAACAAATGTTTTTAGCGTAAAGTGCAATGCCCTGCTCAATTGGACGGTTAAAAAAATTCTTATGCTTGAGGACGTACTCTACTTAAAGCTCATCGTTTCCAAAGTGCAATATTATCGATTTGCTTTTGCGTGCAAGCTTACTGTCTTAATAAGGTAATAGTTGCCATTTGGCCATCCGAATTGGCAGAGGAAGAAGAATCTGCTTGCAATGATAGGAAATAAAATTGTAAACGAGGCAGTCTTATACAACAGAATGGAGTTGGATTCAAGTTTTGAACAGCGATATCTCATATACAGAATGCCTCAGGCAAAGTTCGGGGTATTATGTCATCACGCCTTCTGAAAAAGAACGCGGTGAAAGGAAGACATCAACTGCTTTGCACCTACTTTTCTGCGCACCAAAAATTTATCCGCATCATCAACTCAAATTGAGAGAAAGTGGTTCGTATGATGAATATTTATTATGTGCAGCATTAACAATGATTCCTATTACTTCGTATTTATTTTAATATTTGACTTCTGATTCATTGTGCATAGCCCAACCCAAAATTTCAAGGATTACGCAAGCTAGCAAGTGCACTACATGAGGAAACAAAAAAATTTAATGTAACACAGATGGGGCTCAATTCTTTATGTCGAATCCGATATTACGAAGACTGAGGCAGTTCAATGTCTTAAAATGCTAATGGTGTTATATACCGCGGATAACACGCTCTGAACAAAGATCAGTGAGATACGTTTCTATTGGGCTCACGAAGGGTGAAAAATCTGACATGTGGAGTGACGTGAGTAGAGAGCTGCATAGGATAAGTTTGCAGTTTGAGCTACTGTTCAATAAAACATTTTTCCTTCTGTGTTACAAATAACAATGATTTTGTTGTACTGTGTTAGTCAAAATAGGCTATTTTTACTCGGCGTTTTATTCCTAATAAGTCTCTTGTCAGGCATTGTAATATAAAGTTAGAATAAAATTTTTATTTGTTTAATATTCTTTATTGGGTACATTGTATCGAGACTAAAATAACTTTTACAAAGAGTGTGAGTTTACAAAACGTAATAAAATACTACTTGTATAAAACATTCGGTCATACCTAGTACAATCATCAGAAAAAAGGGTATTCTGACAATAAATTATGGTCCTTTTGCAGGCAACTTGAAAAGGGACGACGGTTTCGTAGTTCAATGATAAACGAGGAAATAGTAGAAAACGCTCATTCGAGGCAGCAATGATAATTTATTTTTGAGAACATCATTCGGATATCGAGGACAATTGCACATTTTGATATTTTATAACCTTCACAAGATAGAAGCTGACTGTTTAAATTTTTTTAAGGTTGTCCGGTATTTGTTCAGTCGGAACCTAGATGGGCACGTTGCAGTTTTGTACTGATTTGAAAAGGATGCTAAAGGTTTCATCTTTATGGTAAACACTTAGTAAGAACGAGCGATTTCTTTTGAGACCTGCTTCAATTATGAAATGACCATTGTTGCTCGATGGTTAGCCAAGCAAAATAAAGCATTCGTTGAGTTCTACAACAAACCTTTGGATGCTTGGAAAACAATGCATTCCCTTTTCGTGCCTGGAGGCATTGCTAAACAAATATTCTGGACAATCTGCGTGCAAGTTTCAAAGCGCTACTCGCGACATTTTCCGAGGGACGTTTTTTGTTGGTGCCACATTCTTCATTGTACAAGCGATTGCTTTGGGATGAGAAGCGTTCAAGCAACCGCCCACAGTGTTGAGAGGAGCAGGAAGGGAGATGGAGGTCACTACACTACATGATGTAATCAAAGCGTCCCTCCACCTCAAGAAGGTTCCCAAGGGGTATTAAATTCTGTTTTTATATTGGCCAGAAGAAACAATGGAGGAAATGTGGTACAATGGCGCAGAACATAGGTCACAGAATGGTGAAAAGTTGTTGAAGCACAATCACCTGAATGCTGAATGACAAATGGCGTTGTGCAAAGCCACCTTTTATTAATCGAGGCAAACCGTTTACAATTGACTGCATCCCGCATGATAAACTCATGGTTAAATTACAGCTTATTGGACTTCCCAATTTTCTATTAGCCTGGATTTCTAACTACTTGTCTGATCGCTCCCAATTTGTATGCATTAAGGATAAAAATTCAATTCTTCTGCCTGTGACTTCAGGTGTTCCACAGGGGAGTGTACTCGGTCCCCTACTATTTTTGATATACTGTAATGATGTAGTAAATTGTGTAAACCCACCTGTTAATGTTCGTCTTTTTTGCGGATGATTGTATTCTGTTTAACTCGATAGCTAATCCTGATGCCCAAGCAGCACTACAGTCCACTCTAAACAATATATGTCTATGGTGCAACCAATGGGGGATGAAACTGAACTTGGATAAATCAGTTCTGCTCCGTGTCACTAACAAGAAAAAGCCCTTTCTAACTCAATACACGCTCTCTAACCAACCTCTTCATGAAGTTAAGGAATACAAGTATCTTGGTGTCACTCTAACAAATAATTTAAGCTGGAATTCTCACATTAAACAAGTTTCTTCCGCAGCCTTCCGGAAATTATGCATGCTTAGACACAAACTTAAGGATGCTCCTTCAAAAGTGAAACACTTAGCTTACCAATCTTTGATACTCCCGAAATTAGAATATGCTTGCGTTGCATGGGATCCTTATACTAAAACTAACATTGATGCATTAGAAAAAATTCAGCGCAGGGCAGTTCGTTTCATTTATTCTCTCTATAAGCCTGGTATTTCTGTCACTAATGTTATGCTTTCAAATGGTATTCCATCTTTGCAGTCAAGACGCAGATTCTTGCGCCTAAAATTTTTGTACCTCCTTTCAAACCGCAAGCTTGCTCTGAACCCTGACCCCAACCTCACACCACTAAGAACACGTCAGACCCGGCATTCACACGCACTTTCTTTAACACCATATTTTGCTCGTACTAACTTGTTCAAATTTTCTTTTTTCCTCGTACCATTGAAGAGTGGAACGGTTTGCCTGCAAGCAGTTTACACTCTCCTGAGCTTATTTACGCCGAAATTTGAAATTGTTTTTCTAACTATTGCAACTGTTCCGCGTTTCCCTCCCCACTCTTACCTTTCATTGACTTTGTATAAAAATGTTACGCTTTCCGCTTTCTATTTTCTTCATTCCTTTCTTGATGTTGTAATTGAAATGTTGTGCATAATAACTGTATTACCTTGCCCCTCCTGCTTTGGCCTCTGGCCAGCAGTATTTGTAAATAAATAAAATAAATAAATAAAATACCTATGTGGTACTGCGAGAACAGTGGGACTCTGCAAAATCCTCCCAAAAACCCCATCCCGCACTTCATTGTAACTGTACAAACGCCATTGGTCTCACGCTTGGGCGAACGGAAAATTTCTCCGCAGACGTGACGTATTGCGACACTATAACATACGCGAAAAGGGCTGACGTGCTTGTGCAGAGATTTTAGGGCAAGTTTAGGATTCCCCTGTTTTCCAAATATTGCTTGCACCTGAAATGCGGAAAGCATATTAGCCCAAATGTACTTTTGGCACGTTACCCACTCGAAACAATTCACGACAAGTACAGTTTTAGCAAAGCATTTCAAAACAAAACCTCCGCAATAGCGTGCGCACAACCGCAGCCATGTAAACTGTGTTACGCATATTAGAGACAAGGTTTAACGCTTGATACGGGAAGCTGGTTCGGGTCGTATAATTGCTTGGCCTTTAGTGTTTGAACTTAGAATAAAAAAAAATTAACAACGATGTCAGTATTTGATTGTCAATTGAGGTGATTGTCAATTTTGTACGATACAGCAATAACATCCACTGTGTTCCGAAGCAGGAACTAATCCTACGACTTCCGCATAACGCGTAAGGGACGATACCAAGTGCGCTATCCCTGCGGTCGATTTTCTCGCGACTTCAGCAGAGCCTACATTTAGGGAGGTTAAGATGATGATGATGATGATTGATGATTGCTATTGGTTACCCCTTTGTAGTAGGGTGATATGTCATCTTACCAAAAAGGACTAATATAGCTATTTTGCTTACTCTTGGTTTAATACTAGCGCTGCTTAGGGCAGGCACAAGTAGCTTATCAGGCACAAAATACTTTTTTTCTGTTACCGGTGGGAACTTTCCAAGGCAATATTCCCCTCTGTGCGTTTCGTCCACCACCATACTAATCTTTTTTTCGTCACCACGACAGCCTTGAAGATTACATCGTCTGTGCTACTCTTATATCCTAGGGCTTCTGGAAGCCGAATATTTCCCTCATATAGATTTGGATTGATACGCTCCCATTCTAAGACCATGTGCAACATCGTTTCTGTTTCTTTTCCGCGCTGTCATTAGCCACGTGCTGCTCTTTCCTGGTACCAAGCTTATCGACTGGTTCTGCTGGCCTATCTTCCAGCCCGTGGGAATAGCTGTTGCCCTTCATTGCTTCCACCCCACGTGTCACCTTGGTGCAGGCCTCCCTTTCGCTGCGTGGGCCGAGGTGTTTTTCATTTGTTGGCGAAATGATGCTTATTTCTAATTTCCTCTCAGTTGCTTCTAACCTTCCCTCAACGGCCCTCCGTCCGTAACCTTCGTTACATAGTGCTGCCTCCACTTCTGCAACCCGCTTAGGTAACCCCGAGAGTTTCGTTTCTACGCGTTTTAGCCGCGACACTACTAAGCATTAATGACACGTGCCTGTCCCTTCGTCTCCCTCGCCGCCATTCAGCTGAAGCTCCTCTGCGTCTACTTGCCGCAGACAGCTAGCACACTGTACAAGCTTTCTACGTGTTATCTCCGCTGAAAAACCCGACACAACGAGAAAGAACCGTGCAGGTAAATACTCAGCTTCGGCTGTCCTCCACTTTCTCTGCCTTTTTGCGGTCCTTCACTGTAGAAACACGCTGTTTTCGGAGCACCAGAAAAGCACGTCCGCGCTGTTTGACTGCGCACCTCCTCGGTAGTTATATAATCAGCGATAAAGGAATAAAGCTCAGATTCTCCGCGTTGCTAAATCAGAAAGATGCAATCCAGTAAATGCTTCTTGTAGAATGAATTTAGAGAGCAATCACAGCAAGAAATATGTCTTCCATGTTACCTATCAAAATATTTGAGCAATTAGAGCCTATTCTTGTCCTATAGATGTTCCAATTACTTGCAGGTAGTGTTCATCAAAAAACTAAAAATTGTTTCATTCAAATATTATTTTGGAATGGCATATCGTTCTCTTGAATGAAGAGCAGAACAGATGCATATCACTCGCTTAAATCAAGAGTACAAAATGAATAAGCGTGAGGAAGAAGAGAAGCCAAAATATGAGTTAAAACAATGTAAAGTCGCTTCCGGCATCATTACTGCCTGAAGGTGCAGCTCTTAAAACAGCTGGGAATACGTCCTTGAATAACGGCAACTTGCCCGCTTGGAACGCCGATGTGCGCAAATATTCTTCAGTATAAAGGGCTTCCGAAGCAATATATCGGACGGTATATTGGAATTCTAAAGACGCGAAAACAACCAGTTGCAAGCGATCAGTTGTGCTAGAGGGAGCCCTAACCATGGATTTCACACAGCGGAATGCACTCGACTGGCATACTCAAGGGGGAGTGGATTGAATTGGCGTGTTACACAAACTGTAAAATGTCTATATAGCAGGAGGGAAACATACAGCTCCATATTTTTTTTGTCAGACTAAAGATCGAGTCCCTCCAAGTTTCATTGAGGTAATTTCCTAGGACGTATGCGCAATCGCAAATTACGAATGAACGAGTTTTGTTTTATGGGGTCCTTGGACTGTACCCAGGTTCGCTAGTCATCCTTTTTCGGAGTGAAAGGAACTCATTTTTTAGAACAAATGCGATCGTTCTTTAAACAATAAACAACAAGTTTTTCTTAGCAATAATAAATGAATATAAAACATTTTTTGTTGTGGTACTTGCCGTAATTTTGGCAAGGTTAAGACAACTCTTGGCGATATTGGCGATATTGGCGAGGTTGATACAACTCTTCACACAATGTTGTGGTGTTCTGACTGAATTTAAAAATCTCAATATACTTTTTCGCGCAATAAAGTGAGGAACATACACTTATGGTAAAAATATTCCGGTTAAAAGAATCATGTTTTGTGAATACTGCGTTTGTATTGTTTTTTTTTCATTTTTCGGAAACCCAAATTTACGTTATCATAACATCACTCCCATGTACTTTCATCACCTACAATTATTGGGGTAATTTATTAGCTTCCTTAAATATAAATTTTCCGTGAACACTGTTTCTTTTCTCTTTCGGAGTGCATAAAAAAACTTCCTGTATGTTGAACAGCGTTCCTATTTTGCGGGAGAAAATTTCGCTAACATACACTAGTTTTGGGTACGCCAACAATTTGTTGCCTTAACAGTCAAAACACTACAACACTGTAAAGCTTTATGCTGTGACGCTTGAATGAAAGATTATGAGTAAAGCCAATTTAAAAACTGTACCCTATCTCCTAGCCAATGGTTTGTAGTTTCCAAGGTAAACATAGGCGGCATCGCTGGCCCAATGCAGTTACAGTAAATTAAAAAGTTGGGCATTTACAAGTGTTAACATTCCTCTGCCTCTTTTTCAGTAACAGGCATGCGATCTACAAGTAAACGTAAGTAAAACTTTGCATGTATTCATTAGTGCATAGAAGGCACTCAGAAATTAATATGAATATCTGGGAACTCCTAAATAATCAGCCCCTCCAAATGTTGCAAAATTCACATTTCTGAAAATACCATAATTTCTTAGTCATATCAATTTCATAATAAAACAAAGCAGAGAGTTCTCGCAATAAAAGCGTTTTAATATCTCTTTATGTGTATGAACCCTGATACTGTTTAGAAATGCTTAAGTTTAATTTTACTTCTATGACAATTCCCTTAATTTTAGTATCTCAGGCACAGGAGGTAAAAACTTTATTGTGGTATTTATTGGGTATTTATGTGTAACTCGCGCCCTCTACGAGTGTTAACATTGACATTTAAACATGTTGAAATATTTCCTTGCTGATATACTGGTAATGTTTATGTATAATAGCCAAAAGACAATAAAAGAAAAGTATGCGTCATTTTTACGACCTCACACACATATTGTTGGCAATAAATAAAAATAGGGAAACTACCGCCATAGAACATAAAGGTAATAAAAATGACATCGTAATTTACCTGCGACTACTCAATATGTGGATGAAAATATTTGAACAAAGTCCAGTAAAGCTTTGTGCTATAAATGCCAAAAAATAGAAACAACCCAACCAAACAGTTTAGCTCTACATTAGTAAATTGCTGCTCCACAACCTTTAGTCATTGTAATGCATTTTTTTTCTACATCTGAGTGTGCAGTCAGTATCTAAAATAGGACGAAGTAATACTTCCTTCATTTGGACCAGATATCTTAGAAGTGGCATTCATCCCAACTTGTCTCTGTGATGATGTTCTTGACCGGAACACCGTCCGGGTGTTGAATACTCCTCTTCCTTAGACATGAGAAAAATATACACACACAAGGACACCGTGTTTCCAGTCCAAAACACTCAAACCGAAACTCCAAAACTATGTTTATAATACAACATATTTCCCTCCCTCCCCTTTAATAAATGTGTTAGTAGGTTATTAGAGGTTATTCACGCCTAGTTTCTACTGTGCAAGAGAATACGCCGCAAGCAATAAATATATACACCAAATTGCATATACACACCAAAAACCTACATCGGAGAATATACCGAATAGGCCGGCGAACATGAGAAATCTTTGAACACATTCACAATTCCCGTCTATATCTATCCGGGGCAATTCTCGGTGCGGGTAAACATGACGGGCAGGTGGCCAAGGCACAACTCTTGGTTCATTAGAGTTCACAGGCGTGCGAGGCACAGTTTCTGATGAAGGATACTGTTGTACCGCTGACATCGTCGGCGAAGCGGTATCGCATCCTTTAATTGGCACAGGTTGCACTGAGGAAGCACTTGCCTCGACAGGTGCTGGCTAATATGTTGCATCGCCGGGGGATCGCATCGTGTCGCATCGCCGGGGGGTCGTGATCAAGTGACGAGTCACGCCAAAAGGGATTTTGCTGACAGCCATTGTTGCCCGTCAGACATCCAGGCACGTTGCTCAGCTTTGCGGCGTTATAAGTTCTGCCATCATCGACGACGAAGCATTTTCCACCCCGTTGTCGACGACTTCCCTTGGCTTTGAAAAAGCAGTGTCACTCTTGAATGAAACTTCTGGTTTCTTCACCTGCACCATGTCCCCTACTGTCACAAATGTCGCTTTGCTGCTCACATCATGTCGGTGTAGGCTTTGCTGTACTGTTGTCTATGCTTGACACGCTGTCGAAGCCTGGCCAGTTCCTGGTAAGGTGTCATCGTGAATGACTCGGGCGATCAGCTGAATATATCGAGCTTTTCCTTGGCAGCCTTCTATGAGGCCGTACCGCAAGGGCCACTCCTGGTCTGGCGTGTGGTGCACACGTGCAAGCACCAAGATAATTTCGTGTACCAGTTCCAAGCGAACGCTGTTTCGGACGAGTCAGTTGGATGTGCGTCTTCATAGTGCAGTTGAACGCCTCGATTTGTCCGTTGTTCTCTGGGCAGTAAACAGATGTATGCGACCGGAGGACCGCCCATTCTTTTAGAAGTCAATAAATTCCTATGAGGTGAACTGAGGCCAATTGTCGCAGACTATCTCATCAAGCTACACTTCCATCGAAAAGATATTCAGCAGGAACTCGTTCATGGTTCTTCTATAAACATTTATGCATAACCGCCGTTCAGGCAATTTCGCGAATAGTCCATGTGCGTCAATGCAAACCGAGAATCTAGAGGCGCCCTCTTCAGAGGCCCAACAATACGAATACCAAGTTTCTGCCACAGTCTCTCCACCAGCTCGCAGGTTGCAGAGGTGCAGGGGATGTCTTAGCTGATTTATCCGCTTCTTGACAAATGCTTCACTTGTGGATTGATTTTTGCACATGACTGTCCGTGCAAAGCTAGAAAAACTGCTCCCTAAAGCTGGCTTTGATTGATCTAATAACTAGGTGGATTTTATGCTCTCTTGCGCCCAGTTCAGCCACACGAGATGAAGAAACTACTATTCCTCCGCTCGCAACAACAATTCTCACACGACTGAAAATTCTTCTCGAACTCTGAAATATGGTTTCAGCTATTGAGCGAAGTTTTTATGGTGAGGGCCTACACCGTTGTACGTACACCTTCACCTGTTCAAGAACCGCGTCACCAAAAACTGCTTGTTTAAACTTGTACTTTTGCCAAAAACGTGGGTTGGATCATGCAATTTCTTCCGCAAGAGTGAACCCAGAGTCTGCCCTGTGGACAGGCAACTGCGAAAACGCAATGGCTACTCCGTTTGACGAGACTTTCTGGTACTGCAACCTTGCGTTATAACGGAGTAGCCTTGTACAGTAACGTTGAATTCTGAATGGGTGGCGGCCTAAGCCATGCGAGGAAAGAAGAGAAACGAGTCACTGGTGATCTTTTCGGAGAGCGAAGCATCGCCACCACAGGTAAGTACGCAACTCTTCACATGCCTAAATGCATGCAAGCGCCTTTCTCTCGCCAACGGTGTGCTTCCTCTCGGTGGAACACAGCGTGCGCGATGCAGAAGCGATAGTACAAAGTGCATGATCGGCGTGCTGCGACAGGACTGCTCCGATTCCACATTCAGGCGCATCAGTGGAAGTGATAATTCGAAGTTCAAGAATAAGCATCTGCACCATGAGATCTCAGGAAAATACCAACTTTACCACGTGCAAGCTTCTATTTACCTGGGCCGACGAGGCGAATGCTTGGTTGTTTTAAAGTAGTGCTCTCGTTGGCGCACCACCTCGGCCAACTGCGGCACGAACTTGATCTGGTATGCCACTAATCCAAGAAAAAACGGAGTTACCTGGCATTGTTTGGAATTGGAGTTTCTAGAATCCCGGCTACCTTCCCCGGCAGTTGCGAAATACCAGGAACCTCCTTGTGGCCCTAATGTCGAAGCTGCTGAATTCCGAACACACCTTTACTGTTCAGCTTCATGCCTTTCTTTGAAATGCTGTAACCCTGCCTCAAAGTTGCTTTGTGCTCCTCAGCCAATATTCCAAACAAAATGACTTCGCCATGTAACCAGACACCATCAGAATTGCGAAGAATGAGAAACATAACCTGGAAACCAGAATGAGTTTATTCTAACCACAAAAACGCATTTGAACCAGCACAGCCCTTAATTTAAAACAAAAACCCGTCATGCCCCTACTTCAGGATCCAGATTAAGTCGGTGGTAGGCCGAAGGTAAGTGTAACTGCAAAAATTCTATTGTCCCACAATGCTTTAACCGACTCATCAATGTGCGACCGTGAGAAGCTGTGGGTTAAAAACGCATAGTTAGGATCACGTAAGTACACACAAAGACTCATACTGCCTTTTTCTCAATGACTTCCATGAAGGATACCCATTTTTACGCATTGATACGTTTATTATGTCCAAGCTTTCCGAGGGATGCAGATCATAAGACACGAGTGGTCGTAACATCTGAGAAAGACGGCGAACTTTTGATGCAACCAGCTGAAGACCCGCACGTGTCCTGATCCTATAAACAAAGCTTTTGCACAATCCAGTTTATTTCAGAACACGAAGCCACATTTGGCTAAAGGGCTGCTAAAAAGTCCGTGAACGGCTCAACGGACATGTCAAAGCAATTCCGGCATTCTCTACCGCGTTGGTTTGAAAGAACGGCAGTTGAGACCCTTCAGTACGCAACTTCAGTACCTTAATTAATTCAAGCCTATCAGAGAAGTGCCCTGTTCGACGACATAAGTAACAGCCGTGCGCTGCAATGCGCGAACCACACTTCAGGAAAGAAACAACCAGAAACTAAAATTGGTCGTTTAGAATAATTCAGAAGTGTTACACGGGAGAAGGAAGGCGCACACTTGGAAAATTGTCGTCGAACACCTTCCCCAAAACAATTCAAACCCTACAGTAGAATCGACTAACAGTTTTGAAGTGACCTGCTTGACTTGAACGGTAATGTGCACCTCAGATGGAAGAGACTGTTGAAGCAAAAGAACCAGTAGTGTTTACTTTGTGGCAGGCTATAAGCTGAAACTGAGTTTACAAGGATTGCGACCGTTTCTGGTTGTAAATGTTTTTAAAAGCCCTATACGGCCACAAAAAAAGCATTGCTGCAAAATTGGTGAACGGTGCTCTCGCGGCGGAGGGCGGTTCCCATGAGTAGCTAGCTCATAACGTTGACCGAAAGGCGATGACGCGGCCGTGAGTGCAGTGACGGTAACAAGCTGTTTTTTGTACAAGAACGTGCAGATGCCGACAGAAGAGAAAGTGAAGATTACATCATTTCGACGGCCGCTTGCTCTAATTGACTCGCGAGAGCGTCTGCTTTGTCAAAACGCCCCCAAGAAGCTTCTAAAAGAAGGCGTTCCCGCATACGATGCGAGAACACACCGGCAACAAACTGGTCACGTAATTCCTCCTATGGCGATTTAAACGAGCACATCGCGTCAAGCTCTCCAATTGCAGTCGCGTACTCCTTAAAAGGCTCACCTGAGGACTGAGTGCGGCTTTGAACCCGGTGTTGCTCGACGACCAGATTGCAGATGGTATCGAAGTGCTTAGCCAATGTCGCTACCATGGAGGCATACATGTCTGGCGTAGCTGCGGTACCGTTCTTATCCTCTGTACTCTCAGCTGTCCTCACTGCTGCGGCAGATTGTTGAAAATACAATGACCTTCGGGTCCGAAGGAATGAAGTAGAAGAGCCTTGCACGCTTCGGTAGGGACTAGGATGAGCCAGACGCCATCATGTCGACATGAAACAGGTCGTGCCATCAGGACCATGGCTGCACAGGCCGCCTGAGTGTTTTTGAGAACAGCCCCTGTTGGGCGTTGCTGGTGAGAGCCATCGGGTAGGAGGGCCTGGTTGCCTGCTCTCGATCGAGTCAGCATGCCGTTCAAAATCCTCGTCGCCATTATAATGAAGGAGTTACGTGACCCGCACGCCATCGGTGTATGGCATACTCCTCCTTAAAAGGATACTGAAGTGATTTGTACACATCGCGGGATTACGAGCACAAATTGTAGTCAGGAATCCGTACGCCATGTTTTCACTGCTCTCACCTTGTTAACACGAATTTATTCACCAGAAAATTTGATTCAAATTTTCTGGTGAATATTGGAAAAATTATGTATCACATGCCGTTGTGTTGGTAAGAGATTCAAGTGTCGAAGACAGTTACCTCATTGTTCTCTGTCAGCTGTCCTCTGTAATTGAAGCGGTTTTGGGTCTGAGGTTGAGAGTTTCACAGATAGTAACATGCCTATGATGGTAGAGGGTAAAGGACAGCCACATTATTCCATGAGAATATAGGTCGAGGCCTTCGAGGTTTAACTTGCTAAGGGGTGGACGCATGTCATTCACTTGTAAAAAAATATAAGAAACGTCGGCATGAACAGAAGTGGGGAAAGGCGCGAAAATGAAAACAAACCCACTGCCGTTGCATTGCAACCTCAAGTTCTATCTCATCAAGTTGTTGCGAATAATTGCCAGAATAACGACACCTTTCCCCTAAGAAACGCTGAAGTGCACAGATTTTACTTGTTCAGTTCAGAGCACTTCCAAACGAATATTTTCGATGGCCTTTTTTATTTCGACGCTCGAGCACACAACTAGTTGTAAGCGATTGAAATCGGTTGGGCTAGAGGGAGCACTAAACGTAAATGTCGCACACCGGAATGCCACCTGTCCAGTGTACTTAGTGGTGAATTGCGTCGGGTTGGTGTGTTCTTTCGGAGTAGTTCTTGAGGAAAGTAAATGTCAAAATTACAGGTGTGATTAGGAAAGACGAGGAATCTGTGACCGATTTGGTCTCTAAACTTGGAGCTGTAATAAATTAGCCTATCACTGACTCTGACATCAAAGGATGGCGCAGCGTGCCTACATAAAATTCCGATAAATCCAACATCGTTTTTCAGTACAGGGAGTGCCCCCAAAATTGACGATCTGTTGAAAAAAGCAAAAAATGCGTGTCAAGAACACTGATTTTGACATCGGCAGCCCTGAACCCGTTTATGTGAACCAGCACTTGTGCCTGACGTTGAAAAAGGTTGTGGGCGTGGGTGTCCATAGGAAGTACGAGCAGCACTAGAAATTGGTCTGGTCGTACAAAAGAAAAATCTATCCCAGGGAGCATGATGATGCACCATCTTGCCAATAACGTGCGAGAGTGTCTTCCCCAAGATAATTTCACGGCTAGGCAATGTCGCCAATCAGACATCAGGCACAAGTGGGGACGGCCAAGACCACCCGAACCTGCAGTGCTCCTGTTGGCTCCGCTTGAAAAAAACTGAGACTACATTTACAGGCGCCGAGGTTTTCAGGTTTGCTTGGTGTTTGACCATAATATAGAAATAGACTAAGCTGAGATAGTACCGCCAAGTTCCTTGAAGCCTCACAATAAATTGTATCAGTCTGCTTGACATCTAAATGTACGCTCACTTTTGAACACAGAGGATGACGTGTCACTTCTATTGGGCCAATTTTACTTTATATTTCACATTGTGATATTGACTGAATTGCGGTTCACTGACAGCAGCAGCACACTTCAGCTACCCAGACAAAAGAGTTCTTTCTGAATCGCGCTTCCAAGGGTGGTAAGTAGTGGCAATTTATTGTAATATTGAAATAAAAACATACGTAGTGGTCGCATTCAGAAAAATAACCCTAGACTACAAGATCCTGACTTTGCAATAAAAAAGTAAGATCATCTCCATTATCTACCCGCCCCTAAGTGGGGATACTGCACGATTTATTGAATTAAGGACGGAAAGTTGGGCTAGTGTGCTGGACGATACTGGATACATTTTGCTAGCGCAAAAGACGCCCCACACGCGTGAGAAAATCACAGGACGAACGCTAGACATCAACTGAATTTATTTCCAAATACACATACACACATGAAGGCGGCGCACACTAAAAAAGGGGGAGAGAGAGAAAGGGACACTTATTAATCAACTCGTGTGCGGGTTTCTCCGTGCTGCAGGAACTTCAATTCTTTAGTGGACAATGCCACAGAAGGGGGGCTGGTATACACTCGTCGCCTACTTGATGAATACAATATGCCACCTAGATTTCACGTTCGCGTTAGGAGCGTGAGCAGTGCAAGACCTGTGTTTTTTCAAAAGCTGGAGTGCATTTGCACCTGCGACAATGGTCGGCCAAGTGCCTCCCTTCTATTACAGCGCACTGCTGAGCGATGCACTCTAAGTCTGTCATCCAGGCATCACCCCGTCTGGTCAATGTAGCATTTAAAGCAGGCCAGCGGAATGCGACGAACTACATCAGTGCTGCATGGCACGAAGCCCGTGGCGTGCTTCTTCGAGCACTCAGGCCTTTTCGTTTTTGCTGTTCACTTTGTGGCACATTTTTGCCAACTTGTGGGGAGCCGGAAACACAACGGGCACTCCGCAGTTCCCCGCCACATTTTGAGGCGATGCGAGAGCTGATGGATGTAAGAGACCACCGCTGGTCTCATTCTTTCGGACTGATAATTTCCCTCAGCATTGTGACTGGCGCCTTGTATTTCGCCGACAAGGCTTTCCGCCACAATGGCAATAGTTTCTTGGGGGAAACCTGCATTTTGTAAGCACTTGACCTGTATCGGGACCTAGTGCCAACCCGTTGTTCACAGGACATATCTAGAGCAATGCGCAGGGAGTTCTTTCGTATTCGCCTTTTTATAATTTTTGAATGGGACAAGTCGTAGCTAAAAATTTTTTTTAGTTCGTGGAATGTACCTCCAGCATACGTTTTTACAGTTCATGCATACGCATATGTCAAGATACTGAAAACACCCGTTTCCTCTATTTCATACGTGAACCGAAGTCCGTCAGTATTTGCTTTAAAAACATCTAGAGCACTGTCGACAACAAGGGCACTTACTGGAGGTTTGACTTCTCATAAATAAACAGGTAGTCATCAACATATTTAAAAACCGTGGCAACAAATGCCGAGTCAAGGCACTGGACAATGCGCTTGTCAAAATAGGCTAAAACCAAGTCACGTAAATTCGGTGCAGTACAGAAACCTATACAAATCACTTCCCTCGAACAACGTAGAAATCACAAAAGTGCACCTTAGCTGAAGAGAGGTCAAAACTGAGAAATTCTAAAAAATTGTCGCCTGGCACCCCTGCAGAATTTTGGAACACCACCAGCACAAAGTCATCTATGCACTCTCTTACAGGACACATATTTGCATTCTGAGGCAGTTGATATAAGAGATCCCCAACGTCCGCTGAAAACGCATAAAACGATTCCCCACAAAAGTGCTGCTCACACAAAACTTCCAAAACTTGGTGGGAGTTCCGGCCTAAAAACTGGTCATTTGCTGGTAAAAGGTTCAGATGCTTCTACATAAATTTAGACAATGCTCCCTGCCAATCCTTCTCGGTTACAATGACTCGGAAAGGCATGACGATTTTGTGCGTTTTTACTGAGAAGAAAACACTCAATGAATCCTTCTTCGCACTGGAAATTATCTTGTAAACACTAGACAAACAGAACTTCGTACTTAAGCTGATGGCTTTATTCTTCAGTTCACCGCCTGAATTCTTTGAAGTGACAAAACTTTTGGCAAAAGCTAGCCCTGCTTTGTCATGAAACATGTCTTTGGGCATAACGACCAAACCTCCTTCTTTGTATGAAACCAGCAAAGCCAAATCTTTTTCCTTCAGGTAGCCAACGTTGTCTTTTACATGTTTGCGAGGTTTAGTCCCACTACGTTTCGAGAACAGGCAATCGACACCTCCGGAGACAACCTCTCCTTGTTGTCAGCATTTGCCTTATCTGAAATATTTCAAAGCAAGGACAACATCGCCACAGGGTATTCGGTAAGCTCCATCACATACTTCGGCCCTCATCTGAATACCACATCAACACTTTGCGGCACATCACATTGCCCCGACGTAGGGACCTTACCTGGTAGTGTTTCAGTCCTATCTCGAGATTTCTTCTAGGCAAGCAACCACGCCAGCCACGTAGTCCACAGAAAGGCCGTCGCCATAGTGGCTTCACGACTGAGAGTCACGAAAAAGGCTTCACTTCGTTGAGGATCAGTGCCTTGGGATCCAGCCAACACACGTAGGCACACTCTCACATGACGAAATTGGCGCTGCAGTTCAGACCGAGTATTCTTCATAATACCCTTCGCGTGTCCGGGAGAAGGTTGAATGGCGAAAACAAAGCCTGCACTTCGGGAGCAACGACGTGGTTGTTCAAACCGAAGGTAACCGTGTAAACTCTAGGATCACACAGGCCACCCAAAGGCGCGCTGGCTCGCGCTGGTCAGAAAGAGAGCAGAACGTTGCTTGATCACGGCTAGGTCAGCTGGTATACCCCCGGGTAACCGATAATAGCGACAACATCGCCAATTTGTCTCCCGGTAGCCCAACTGTCAAACCAAAAACCACCTAGAAAATCGTTTATGCTGCTATGGCACCGCTTGAGTTGATGCGCGAGGAGGAAACGCCGGGCCTCTTATCGTCTGCTATGGGCTTAACGAGCGTGACTGTCTTTGTGTGCCGCAAGCGTTTAGCTTTGCAGTTTAGCTTTTCAGATTTTGTTACTTTTGCGCATCTTTCTTTCGACAGCTTTACTTGCTAATTTGCTTGACTCTCAGCACGTGCACAAAACATTTGCTTGGATAACTTTCTTAGTTGGATACGCGTGAGCCAGCACGCCCTGAAGCATGACAAAAATGTTTGAGGCAGAAAAAGTAGTAGGCGGGAAATGTGGTTTATTCAATGATTTTATTGGCAGCGTATCGTGAGGGAAGTTCAATACATGCCACACTAGCACGGAGCTGTGTATCTGATATAGTAAGAACAAATATCAGCATTCTATGCCGGTTTCACAAACATGAATGGCATCTTCGTACAATTCATTGTATAGAGACAATTGCTGCAGAGGTCACCACGTTTTTTTGCTATACACAACACAATTCTACAGAAACGATGTTTCACAAAACAACGCTTTGGTCAATAATAAAATGATTATGAGGTGAGATGACAAGCTCATTTCGCCACCATTACAACCGCTCCATATTCTTATTCTCGTAAACTTGCTAGCCGAAAAAAAAATTTTATAGGTAGCTAATCTTCTTCGCTATTCGCCATACGTCACACCTAGTAATTGGAAGAAATACCACGATGGATTTTAATAAACAACACGTAAAAGAGAAATCAATATTGAAAGTGCTAACAACGTACCAAAAATGTGTCCTAGCACAGGTTGAAAAGCGAAGCGCCGCTAGGCTGTCACGCAGGTAACTCGATCTTCTCGTAACACGGAATGCAAGCGGTCATTTGCCACGTAAATGATTTTTGGGGCTTCTTTTGTGTTAATAAGCATTCCAAAGTGGTAATGTCAATATAAGAAACTGATCGTCGGAGTGCTCTAAAGCAAACCAGTTTGTCGAAGAATCATTATGCACATCAGGCGAACATATATTACAAGCTTTTCTCTGGTGAGAAGAAATGAAGAGAAACCGCTCACCAAACCGATACCGAAGCGACATTTAGGTCTGCGTGTCCGCAGGCATCAATCCGCTCATGAGAAACTGTCGACAAGTAGCTTAACAAGCTTAGAACATAATTAACAAAAGCATTGCACAAAATACAAAAGAAATGCACCATAAAGCAACATCTGAAGATTTTTCGGTTTTTCCTGCATATTATTTGATAAAGATAGGGCTTGCTTCTACATAACTTTGACTGAATAAAAAAAATTCACCCCACCTCCCGAAGGGAATCCTGAGGAAATGCGAATGCATTTCTTTTGCGCGAGAGTGCGTGGAATTGTGTAATGCTCGAAATGGATTGTATTACACTTCTTGCTCGAGGTACCGTTGCCGGCAGACATTCCATTTATATATACTTGCGACCGAGCGAACGGGAGAGTGGGGCGAGCGTCGAGAGGAGAAGCACCGAAGCACCGCGCCTACCCTCGCCTACACTCTCCCACACCTGCGGGAGCTCCGGCGAGCTCCCGCATGTCGCAGCTGTTGCTATGGGAGAGGGGGTGAGAGCGGAGAGATAACACCTGCGGGCGGGTGGACGCCGCACGGCGCCTGACATGGCTCGACTAAGAAATGCATTCGCATTTAAAAGTGTGCTGCCCTGCCGTCCGCTGGGAAGCGGAAGAATTTCGCTGTGCTATTCTTTGCCGAAGTGTCCCACAGCGCAGCATCGAAGCACGCGTTGTTTCATTTTCACAGTTTCTCTGACGTTTTGAGCCCGTAAGCACTCGCAGACACAAAAATTTTTACCTTCGAGGCATACTACAAAAAACTACACGTGCACACAGTGAAAGCGGCAGGAGCAGGTGGACAGGATGGCAGCAGAGAGATAATAGCGAAAGCGCGGCCCGCCGGCGCAACGAATGAAGCGACTAAATAAATAAATGGGATGCCAAAAAAGAAAACAGCCAAGAACACATATTTCTTTTACATATAATAAAATCACTTTACTGTTTGCTGCGTATGTTGAACAGACAAAGCAACATATGTAAAAGTTTCTGAATTTTCACTTGGCTACCAGCGTCATGGCGGCACTTTATTTTACGATACCGAAACTAGCCAAACTGTCCGGCTCCTGGCTTCAGTGCTTTATTGTTAAAGCCAGGCTCGCTTATATCTAGTTCGAAATTAAGAGAAGAAGGTTGACAAGGTAGAGGAGCGGCGATAGCTACCGCCTTGCACTAAATTTGCACTAAACCGTGCGCGAAACGCAAGGGTGACGTCGGCGCAGAACACTTCTTACGCCTTCAAATTCGAAACGCTGCACCGGTCGGCGTGTTCTCGTAGAACTCCTCAGGACTTGATGGGGGCTGCTTGCAGTGTTTTCCGTGTGGGCTGGTGTGGTCGTAGGTTGAGGTGGGGAGGCAACGCCGGGGACCCGCTCCTGAAAGTTTGCGCACGGAGGCGGGTTGGTTGCTGGATCACCCAGCTCTGCTGTCGTTGCGGGCTGTATGCCAGGCGTTGCTCGATAGCACCGTCAGGCTGCTGCTGCTGCTGCTTCACTGGACCATCGCGTTGCAAGCTCAGTTGATCGGCGTGTTGCTGGGCCAGTCCTCCCGACGTTTCCACGGTAGCCATCCTAGACCCGCAAGCAGTCTTTACCCGTCCCGGTATCCACTTGTCCCCGCTACCATAGTTCCGTACGTAAACATTGGTCCCGGGTGGTAAGGTTCAGTCGTCATGAGAATGCGACGGCTTTGCAAGACTAGAAGGTAAACACGAGTACAGCCGGGCCCACATTTGGTAACCGAGAAGCATCTCTGCCGGTGACTTCCCATTTTTCTGTGGAGTTCTCCGGTAGTTGATAAGAGTCACACTAGATCGTCCTCCAACTTCCATCCTTTAATTTTTCAAAGCCCTTTCTTTATAGTTCGCCCTACTTTTTCTGCAGCTCCATTCGACAGGGGTTGTTAGCGGGCGTACCTTAGATGCACTATGTTGTTGTTCTTTTCAAATGTCTCGAATTCCTGGACGGTAAACTAGGGCACATTATCAAAAACTACGGTTCGCGGGGCACCAAACCTCCTAAAAATAGTACACACGCAGGTGACCATGGTTGCACTATTATCCTGCTCGAGAGGTATGGCATCGACCCATTTTGTGTGCTCATCGACCACGACGAGAATTGTTTTTTCTGCGATCAGACCCGCAACATCCACGTGAACACGAGACCATCTCTCATTCATCGCTGGCCAGCTGACTGGTGGAGCAGCTGTAAGCATCGTTAGGTTTTGGATGCAGCTTTGACACGAAGCCGATATTTGCTCTATATCTATATCCAGCCCTGGCCACCAACACAGCGAACGTGCAACAGCTTTTATAGCAGACAATCCCTGGTGCGTGTCTCACAGAAGACAACACTGGAGTACGAACCTCTTCCAGTATCCCTACACGTTTTCGCCAGTAGAGCCGTTTATGCGGCACTGACAACTCCAACTTCCGGTTAAAGTACGGCAGGACCAAATGGTGCAATTAAGTTTTTTTTGTTTTAGGCCACTCTTTCTGTTTATAACGCTTAACCTCCGACAGGACATGGTCGGTGGCAGTCAAGACCTTTAGCTCACGTGTGGTCACTCCCCCTTCGTCCCGTCTTCCCAGGTACAGAACGCATTCGTCCGGTTCATCATCCAGGGCAGGTAGCGGAACCCACCACAGTGGACGGCTCAGGGCGTCGGAGTTGAATATCTGCCTCCCTGGAGTGTACTGAAGGTTGTATTGGCGGGCCTCGAGGCCAAATGCCCGCCGTTGGATTCGGGTGGCGGCCATCATTATTGTCTGGCGGTCCGGGTTCAACAGGCCCATAAGTGGCTGGTGGTCGTTCACCACTGTGAACTCTCGCCCTCGAAGGTAGGCAGGAAATTTGTTCCGCCGAAAATGAGCGCCAGCGCCTCTCGTTCTACTTTACAAAAGTTCCGCTCAGCTTGTGTCGACGTTCTGGAACAGAATATAAAAGGTTTATAAACATTGCCTACGGTGTGGAACAGAGCTGCTCTGACACCGTGGGAGATGCGTCACACTCTAACTTCAATTCCTTGTTTGGATCGAAAGGCACGAGAACTTGGGCATCTTTAAGCCTTTGCTTCGCAGCTGTAAAAGCAGCGTCCTGCTGCTCCTTCGAGTTTCAGCGCGCAGTATTTTCCAGCCGCTGATATAAAGGGAAAAGCGTAGTTGATATGCCAGGCAGGAACTTCGCGTAAAACCTCATCATTCTAAGAAACGAGCGCAGTTCGGTAACATTGCGCGGACTTGGTGCCTCAATAATAATGTCGACGTTCTTTTCTGTCGGTTGAAGACCATCTTGGTCGATTCGGTGCCCAAGATACGTCACAGACGGTCTGCACACGTCTCACTCATCCAATCGGACCTTTACTGCCCGTTCGTCGAAACGCTGAAGGACGTTTCTTTGTCGCTCCCCATTGTCATTACTTATCTCTGACACAAGCCCGTCTTCTAGATAAGCTTGCACGCCAGGGAAGCTTCCCAGCACCTCAACCATCTTTATTTGATAGATTGCCGGGGTGGACGCTATTCGGAATGGCAGCCTAGAAAAGCAAAAATTCGTCTGTGCGTGTGAATGACGCAGGCTTTTTTGCACCTTCATAGAGTGGTACTTCGTTGTATGCACCGCACAAGTGAAGAGTGCTAATGCAGTCACCATCGCTTAAAAGAGCAAACATGTCCTCAATCACTGGCAACGGGTATTGCTCCGTTGCACAAGCGGGGTTCAGGGTGGCTTTATTCCCCTTATATTGTGGCAGTGCCGTCTTTCTTTAACACCACCACAATTGGCGTTGCCCAATCGAAATGCTTTACTGGCGACAACTCTCCTATCGGAACCAGCCTGTCCAGTTCTTGCATTACTGTATCGCACAAAGCGTAGGGAAGGGGTCGTGCCTTACAAAATTTTGGAATGACACCCCCGTTTAGGTGCAGACTGGCGGGAGATTCCCTCGATAAGGTCCAGGTCAGCAGGAAAGGCCTCCTGCTAGTCCTCGAAGATGCAGTTGATGCAGTAGCTGCTTTCGCGGTCTTCCGGAGGGACGTCCCGTGCTGCTACTTGCAATATCGGAGCTCCTGCATTGTCGAGTAAACGAAGCAAATCCCGGCAGCACAGGCTTGGCCCCGCACAGTCCAACAGTCAGCAAAGAGCCCGCGGACACCCCCTCGTAGAGGACGCGTAACTGAAGTTCTACCAGGAGAGGAGACGAGGAGAGGAGGGGAGAGGAGAGGAGAGGAGAGGAGGAGGCTGTCAGATATGGCCCCTGCCTGCCATGCTTCTCATAAAGTTCGCGAGAAGTGACACCAATTGGTGACCCTGTGTCTGCCTACATTGTGAATTCAATGGCTCTCCACGTGAATACTCGGTGAATTGGGGGTTCCAAAACGTTCTTCTTTTTAGATGGTAGTGTCCAGGTATTGGCTGTTTCTATTTTCTCGTTAAACAAGCCTTCTGTGAGAGTCAATGTGCTGGTTCGCACCGCTCTCGAGTAGTTCGTATGCGGCGCACGGCTTCAGCAATTTCTTTCTAGATGCCGTTTACGTTTACACAGGTAACCCTGCGACCTGGCCTAGGAACAACCATTTTCATCGTTCTTTACGCTACCGCATCTGCCACAACTTTAGTCTTGAGAAGTTTTTCGTTCACCTTGAGAGTACATTTTTCCAGACACATCTACTTTCAGTAGTGGTGTTTCCTCCGCGTTTATCTTTTTTACATTTGTGTCTGCGCCCTCGCCTGCCATTGCTATAGCCTGCGCTTCTCCCAGCGTTAAGTCCTCTTTTGACAATAGCTGTTTCGGCAAGTACTATAACTAGAACTAGGACAATGCCATCCCGGCCCGTAGCATCCGGTTGAGAGCGCCTGCGAAGTTGCAGTTATCAGCTACCCGCCGAATTTCCACAAAAGGCATGCATAACATCCCCATCAGCGTGGAACCGGTTGAAAAATTTGTAGCTTTCAGAAATTTCTTTCCTTTTTGTGTCATAATACTCGTTTAGCGTACCCACTGCTTCTTCATAAGTCAAGTAATTTGGCGTGCGCGCTGCTACTTTCCCTGCCAAAGTGTGTACCGTGTGTGTGCTCAATGCCACAACAAGTATTGCTCTCTTTTTGGCTGAATTATCAGCGGCGTTCACTTCGAAGTAAGCTGCAACCTTAGTAAGGTACGGTTTTCAATTTGCTTTCGTGGGAGTGGTAGCTTAAGATGGGCCATGCCGTCCAACAGCGTGCTGCGGCGTTCGGGTTCCTTTTCGCGACAATCGCGTCACTAATCCTCGTCGCCACTGTAGCATCCTGCGGGCCGCCCAAAAGCACACTGGTTCACAGGTATTGCGCACAGCTCTTGCACACGTCACGCGCCAAACGCGAACGCGAAATCTACGAGGCATATTGTATTCATCAAGAAGGCGAAGAGTGTATCAGCATCCCTTCTGGGGCATTGTCCAATACAGAAGTGGGGTTCCGGCAGCAAAGATAAACCCTCACACATGTTGATTAATAAGAGTCATTTTCTCTCTCTCTCTTTCCTATTGTGAGGTTCTTGCAGCAAATATTAACCAGCACAAGTGTTGATTAATAGGAGTCCTCGCACCCCCCTTTTTGCGCGTGCACCGCTGTCAGAATGTCTACATGTATTTTGTAATAAATTCAGTTGATGTCTAGCGTTCGTACTGTGATTTTCTTACTCTTGTGGTCAATCGCTTGCGCTAGTAAAATGTACCCAAGATTATTTGAAGTTTATGATGAGCTATTAGACTATGTTTGGAAGAATCAATTGTATCTCATATCCGGTGGTGATTTAAACATAAACCTATTCAAACAAAGGCTTGCTATTGACAAATTGAAGGAAAGTTTACACGCATCCGGTTTCTTTAATTTAATTACCACCCCTACGCGTACTACTAGCACTGCTGCAACTGCTCTTGATCTTTTCATTACAACTGCCGAAATTACTGTAAGCTTTGCTGCAACCGTGGTGGCTTCAGATACCAGAGGCCACTTCCCTGTATTTGCAAGTTACTACAAATACTCTGGGTATTTCAAAGGTAATTATAAGCCTGTTACTGTTCAGAGCAATAATTTCCTGGCCTTGCGGGGACACCCGAAGTTTGCTTTGTAGTAGGTTTGGGGGCATGAAGGGTGTGTTGGAGCCCCAGCGAACCCGACCGAAGCCAGGCTGGAGGAGCCCCAGGAATACCATGCACTAGAATAATTTAAACTGACATCATGAAGTATAACTGGTCACCCGTATTCAACAAAAAGGATGTCATTGAGGCGTACGGCATATTGATGGAATGCTTTCTGCACATTTAAGAACTGCAGTTTGAACTAAAACCATTAATGTCTTGGGTCAACCGAGAACACTGAAAAATGGTAAAGGATAAAAACCGCCGCTTTCGTTTGGTTCTGCGCACACGTTAGGAAGATGCTTTCAAAGAGTTAAAAAGACTACATTATCAGCTCAACTCGGAACTACGGCACGCGAACATCAATTATTATCAGAAGTTGCTTATTGATATTCCTGAACAACATGCTGACGTGGCATGGAGACCTTTAAACAGAGTTCTGGGTGGGCGACGCTATAAAAATGTTCCTGAAACGCTTACTGTCAACTTCCAACACTTAAAAGTGGAAAAGCTGGCTGAGTATTTCAATAAATATTCGGTAAATAGCATTCCCTCGTGCAATAGCTCCGTAGACACAATGAGTACTTGGTTATGTCGCTCTCCAAAAAGCATTTTATTTGACCTGACTGATGAACGAGAGGTGCACCGCATAATTATGTCATTGCAAAATAGCCGAGCGTTATACAATATAATTTGCAAATTAAACCTGCAAAATATGTATTGCGTTTTATTGTTTTGGCATTTGCTCACATCTATAATTTGGCAATGGAGTCCAGTCTGTATATTAATTGCATGAAAACAGTAAGGGTATCAGTAATCTATAAAAGCCCGGATCGGAACGTTCCCTCAAATTATTGACCCATATCCATTCTTCTTGTTTTGTCTAAGGGTCCACAGAAAGTAATTTCTGCCCGAATAACAAACTGTGTTTCAGAAATACAAACTGATAAGCTACTCGCAATTTGGAGTCACTGAAGGTCGGTCTACTGAAACCACTCTTTTCACCTTAAAAGAAATAATTTTGCACAATTTTGAAATAAGCTCACAAACACAGCAGGCATATTTATCGGTTTTTCGAAGGCCTTTGATTGCTTCAATCACAATATTTTTTTGAATGAGCTAGAGAGGTACAGTATTCATAAGAAACCATTCAATTTGCTCGAATCCTATTCAAATAGCGGAGAACAGTCCGTATATATTAATAATCACGGTGTCCACCAAACTGCCAATTAGGTGTGGCAGAACTCAAGGTAGTGTATTCGGCCCTCTTTTATTTATTACAGATATCAACGACATTGTGCAGGTGACTCTTCGGCTACATTTCAAATATCAGCTGATAATAGCACACTGCTTTTAGCTGGTGCTGAGTCAGATGAGCTAATAACAAGATCCAATACAGGGCTCGCTAAGCGGCCACAATTGTCGAAAAAAAGTATGGAAGTTACTAAACAAACAAAGCAATTATCTTCCGTGTCAAAAAAAAATTAATTCCTCATCACATGCTACGTTTCGAACATCAGTAAAGAGAATCTGTTCGGGAGCATACGATTTTTTTGGATGTATATCTTGTATAACTTGAGCTAGGATGCTCATGTTGAATACCTCTGTCGAAAGCTATGTGCAGTTACAGCTGTATTATCGCGTTGTGATTCCATACTGCCAGTATTACCAGAAGTACAAGTGTATTACGCTTTATACCTGGCACAAATATATTGTCACCTTGTGTGGGCAACCACAATAAAACGAACACGAAGGAAATCGTAGTATGGCAAAAACAAATGGTACGGCACATTGGGAATCTCGAATGCATGTCCACCAAAAAAATGCCTTTTTACATACAACATTTTTTGTTTTGACTATATGTATGAATTCCGTTTGTAGAGCACGATTTATTTCTCTTCTGATGCAGTAGTATATTTTGTAAAATCGTTTGCATGTTTACAGCGCTAACCAACTGATCCACGCAGCCGAAACACTGACGTTTGGACGGTACCGCATTTCTGTACAAATGATAAACTGCAATCTTTAAGACATAACCTCCCAGTAACATTCAACATATACAAGCAAACCGAAAGTTTGTCCAAGAAACAATTACCTTAATATTTTGTAAGACTGTGTGTGTGGGATTTTGTTATGGTTGTATGTTTCCCTACTTTGCTGTATTATTGAATAAATTATAAGGTATTATGTGTATATTTTGTATCTCCCCTTGAAATACACACCCCTGTACCTAACTATTTCTCTGCTTGAGCTAATAAAATTCTTTTTATTATTGTGCTGTCAAATAACTTGTATTTTTACAAGAGTACTTTATGTTTCTCATACATGCGCTGTCCGCTGCACCTTGTCACATTTCCCTCGCCTACTTCGAGCTACAGCAGTAGCTTGGAGCTAGGGAACCATCCAGTATTTCTGGAAATAAAACTTTAGTTGATTTGATTAGCCTGTATATGGCAGGAAGTCTTTTAGATACAGTAACAAATGGCTTCACATCGTCACTCATGTGAAATATAAGCTGACTAGTATTAGTAAAAAGCAATATGGAAAAACTGCCCACATACTAAGAAGTTTAAAATTGTATTCACTGCGCTTCTGAAAACCACCTAAGCCCAACCTTTTTCCATAAACAAAAGCTCAGTACACCTACATCAGTTGTTGCCCTTGTGCAATGGGATAGCAAATCGGGAACATAAAACCAATTTTTGCTTGTGCTTGTGAATGCAACTGTATCCCGTTTTTGTGGACAAAACATGGTTCATATAAAATAAAGCTTTGAGTAGGTAAAACGTTTGTTGCCTCTATCATTCAGAGCACTACAACACTGGGAAGTGATAATGCTCTGAAACTAGAATAAAAGCCAAATTATCATCTACGCCTATTTGAAAGAGCCTCCTATATCCGCTGGCCAATGTTCCATATATTCCCAGGTGAAACTCAAGCACAATCCCAGGGGCAATGCAATAAATAAATTTAACAACTTGTGTATTCACAAGTGTTATTTTTCTTTTTTTTCTTTTTCAGCAACAGGCTTTTTATCTAAAATTAATTACATAAAATTACCTTCTGAAATAAAGTCTTGTTATGTTATGTTATGTCATCTAAAATTAAACCTAACACTTTGCTTGTGTTCCTTATTACAATTAAAGGGGCTGCAGAATGATTACGGATATGTTAGAACTAAAGGCTCCAAATAAACTTTGCGTTGAAAATTAAAAAAATAAAACAGTAATACGGTGAAATCCTACGTTTTCTATGTATGTAATTGAACAAGAGCATAAGTCAGACGAAGCGAAGTAGAATGAACAGTTACATATATAACAGAATGATTCCACTTAGTTCTATGAAGTGGGCGTAACAAGCACAACAAATCGCCCTTTAAAACCTCCCCCTTCATGTATCTTATCGAAATTTATGGCTGAGATATCAATGGGGAAATTTGTAATATTTGGCAACTTCGGCAAAATCTTAAAAATAGCATACACAAGTCATAACCCTCTACAACATTTCAATAAATGCGTATGACTTGAATGTTTAGTCGTGTTTTACTCTCTTTTTTCTAGCAACTGACAGCGGCTCGAAAGGAAGTGGTAAGCAAGAGGAATCATCCTAGCAAAAAACTTTCATTGGACAGCCAATACACAGTGTATGGCATGTAGTGGTAAATAAAGAAGCCACAAATGAATTCAAAGCGTCACTCCTGTGTAATATAAACTGACTACTCATAGTAGAAAGCAAAACAAAAAAAAAAACGGTCTCCGTATTGACGAGCACAAAATTGTATTCCCTTCTCCCCTGAAAACTGCTTTACCCCAACATTTTTCCATAAACAAAACAAGCTGTTGTCATTGTCAGAATACATACAAAGGGCAAAGGAATTGCAAATGCTGATAGTAAAATAAAGGTTTCGGTGTGTATGGAATACATTCCATTCTTGTGGCAGAAAATTTAACTCACATAAAATACAGTTTTGAGTACACAAAACGTAAGTTACCACTATCATACCACCACAACTCTGTTAAATAATAATACTGGGACACTAGAATATAGATACATTATCAGTTAGGGCTTTTTTGAAAGAACATCTCCTATATACTAGCCAATGTTTTTTTAGATTACCAAGTGAACCTCAAGCACACTTTCATTCCCAATGCAATTTCACTAAATGCAACAAGTCAACAAGTTGAGCATTCAGTAGTGCTAATACTAATCGACTTCGTTTTCAGTAACACGGAGAAAATCTATAAGTAAATGTAAGTAATACTTCGTTTTTTTTCTTTATTACCATTCAAGTGCGACAGAATGTATTATTGATATATGAGAACTTCAAAATAAACTCTCCAATGAAATGTTGGAAAACTCCACAATCCTCAAAATAACGTTTTTCGGTGGTCGTAGAGTTATATGAACAAAGCAAAGCAGAAACATATCTCCCAACAAAAGCTTTTCAAGATTTTTTAGGTGTATGAACACTGATACATTATGGAAATTCTTGAGAACAATTTTGCATATATGATCATTCCTTTTTTAACGTCAATAAGGCTTGCGTGGTAAATATTTATTAAGGTATCCAACGAGTCGATATTTGGAACTGATGACCATGGGACATGTCAGATATAAAGTCAAGCTCAATTATTTCCGTGCTTCATTCACTGAAAATATTTATGATCGCCAAAAGACAATAGCAATAACAAAGAAGACTATTGGTGACTGTGAAGACCTCATGTGTTCTGTTGGAAATGAAATAAAAAAAGCAACTACTGCAAAGAAGCATACATAATTAAAAGAGAAATCATTCTCTGACTGGCTACTGGGCAACATGGGGATCAAAATATCTAAAAAAGGTTCCAAACCGCGGTAGTGCTGAAAATATTGTAATAAAAGAACAAACTAAATATTTTAGCGCCGCATCAAAAAATTTGCTACGCTACAACACACAATTTGTACTGTACATATCGAAACTTATTGGCCCAGTCAGTGTATAACAAATCAGGCGGAAATAATAGTTCTTTGCACGGAATATCTTAAAAGTGCATTCATCATAAAACGTCTCTACAAAAATAAAAATGTTTAAACATTATTTCTTTTCATTTCATTTAATTTACCCTCAGAGACAGAGGCATTACAGAGGGGTGTGGTTACAAGTCAAAAATACAAACACGAATACAATGTAATTGTTAATAAGAAAGACACATGACGTTGTCCAAGTTATACAATGTTTCCAATACATGCGCGAAATATATTGTTATCGGCAATTGTAACACTGTTTTCAGGAAGGTGGTTTCATTCGCGAGATGTGAGCGGCAAAAAAGTCTGATAAAACACCTTCGTGTTGCTTTGTTGAAAACCCACGTTGTGGCGATGACCGATGCGTAAAGAAAGGTACAGAGGCAGGGGAACAGTTAATCGCGAAGAGAAGCTTTGTGATAAAGGCTATAAAACAAAATTAAGCGAGAAAACTTTCCACGGGATGACAAGGAAGGAATTCCAATGTTTGACTTCATGGCAGTTATACTTCCACCTCGGTTATAATTAGATTCTATAAAACGAACAGAGTGTTTCTGTACCCATTCAAGTGCGTAATTATATTACCCTTGCGAGTGTCCCAAACACTGGTAACGTATTCCAAACTGGGTCGAAGTAGTGTTTTCAAAAGCAGGAAATGAAGCTCTCGCGGTGCGTTATAGACGTTTGGTAATATGTAACCTAACACGCGCTGAGTGTTGTTGATTATATTATGATTATGAAGAACCAAGTTAGGTTACTTGTAATGTATACATCTAAGTACTTATACGAATGTACATATTCTAACGGCGAGTCCAACGGAGTGTCGTTTACATAGTAACAAAATATTTAGGTGTTAGTGCGGGATATTGACTTAGCTTTCGATTTGTTAATATTGTCACGGGGCATTGTGGTGGGCAGTAACACTCAGCGCCATTACAAAGAACCAGGGACGACGAAGACGACGAAGAAGGCGCTGCCGTACCCTGCGCTGGCCATCTGATCTCCATCTTGTAGATACTGTAAATAGATCATTCGCCTTCTTGATGGTTCGCCTCATCTGGTCTGCCGCCACGTTACAATATTTATATCTATACGCCACGAGTTGCACCAGTTAGCGACAAAATTGAGGTAAGATTGGAGAGTAATATTGTCATATTCAAAGAGCACTTCACGTAATAATAAGCAGTTATCGGCAAAAAAGTCTACGTTAAAATTTACAATTTACAAGAGAAGGGAGTTCAATAATGTTGATTAAAAATAAGAGAGAACCAAGAACAGATCCCTGGTGTACACCGGAATGAGCCTTACCAGGTGGAGAAATATGACCGTTGGGTGAAACAAACTGTAATCGGTTAGTTAAAAATATTCAATCTACAGCAACACATTTGAGTAAATCTTCAGCTGCTGAAGCTTACGAAGTAGTAATTTGTGAGGCACTTTCTCGAAGGGTTTAGAAAAATCTAAAAAGAAGCAATCGAAGAACGGTCTCATATGCAATGCAGTCTGTTTGTGAATGATACGAGCAGCGTACAGCAGGAATAATATTTTGGAAAACCTTGTTGCGCTGGTGTGAAGAAACCGTTAATTTCAAAACAAATTTACAATGTTTGTAAAAATACCATGTTTAGTAGTTTAGAACATATACTTGTAAGGGAAATAGGTCTGATTTTTTTGGGTTAGTATTGTCGCCGTGTTTAAAGACTGGGATTATCTTATACATCCTCCACATAGACGGTAGTTAAGATGAGTCTATGGATTCTTGAAAAATTCTTGTTAATAAGCTCGAAACTAACGCGCTGATATTTTTTGGGAATGTTGCAATTTTACAATCATGGTCAGCTCAGGAGTGATTATGCAAATTTTCAATGGGTTTAACAATACCAAGTGCTTGTAAGACCACGGGAGGCATAACCACATAATCATATTGATGCGTGACAGAGAGATGAAAGTCACAAGTTCCAGAAACGTGTTCAATAAATCTGTCAATAGGAAAAGAGGCACCATCGCTGGCAAGGATAGTGTTCCTAAATGAGTCAAAAAATGGCAGCATCCCCACTGCGGGGATGATGGTGAGGGTGCGGAGTTCGTCGACTCGAAATGACATCCAAGTTAGGCCCCGAGTGACATCCGATTTGCGGCCCGACCTCAATTCCATTGGACCCGAGAGAGTTGAGTACTTAGATTAGGGAATATTCGTATCAGGGGAAGCTCATTGTTTTCGTAGACGTTTCGCAGCAGCATGACGCTTCTTACGTTTGTTTCCGTGCATGGCGTAAAGGATGTGTGATTTCCTGAACCCGCATATATACGCATTGCACCGCGGCGCCACCTCGTGTTTATGCGTAGCACCATCTAGCATAGTTCGATGAAGTCAGTGTATTATTACGTGATCACAACCGGCCTACACCGGTGTTTCTCGCGTGTTATTGTTGCTAGGTTATGTTTTTGCCTGTTTTCGATTAGTTTGGTGTGTTCTTGTACCCTTTTAGATAGTTTCCGCTCAGATTATTGCGTGATTGTCGTTTGGCACGGATCGACGCGGACGGACATTTGAAGACTGTAGTGTATTCTGCACCGTTACATGCGAGGGAATAAGCAGTTTGACTCTCTGGTACTAACTCCCGGTCGTGGCGCTGTGGGTAAGACGACTGTGGGTAAGAACTCTTTCTGGTCTACCAGACACGGGCTCGAATCCTGCCAGTGCCTGTGTGATTTTTTGCGATTGTAATTGCTATGCGCAAGGACACGGACGGACAATGTGAGGTCCTAAGGTACTCAGCACCCAAAAACGTAATGAAATTGTTAGATGAGGGTGTTATTAACACTCCAAAATTTCCGTGCAATCGATTTGAGCATAGAAGGTAGCACACTAGTTAGGAATTCATTTCTGACATCTTTGATTGCCGATACGTAGGTTTCCGAGGCTAACATGTAAGCTGTCTAGCGTGCTTAAGTAGAGGCAAGTTTTGCACGACGATCCATGCGTGTGTTTTTATTAAATAAGCGTTTATTATGAGTAATATTCCATGGCGCACGTACGTTGGGCATAAAGGGGGGACTTGGAATAAACTTGTCAATTAGCTCGTGAATATTATTGGCAAAAATGTTCCCAGTTAGGTTCCACGCATCTGTTATCAATGTTTGAAAAAGCAGGTGACTGATTGTCGATGCTTCGTTATTTATGGCAGAAAAGTTACCTTCCCGTAGTCGTGAATATTTTTTCCTGTAATTCTCGTACTTCCCTGGTTACATTCAGAAAAAACGCAACCAAGAAGTTTTCACTTACAATATGTAGAGGTTAAATTGAGGAAATAAAATCAGGTCTCCTTGTTAAAACCAAGTCTATAATATTGGCTACTTTAGATGTGCGTCTCGTAGGCCTTGCTACTAATTCGAATAGTGAAAACCTAGTCCATAAGTCAATGAAGTCATTTGCTCGCGTTGAGAATGGAGAGAAAAACGCTGGCTGGGTGTTCCGTGTGACTTTAGCAAAATTGAACCCACCCATTAAGGTTACCTTGGAGGTAGGAACAGGTGTGTAATCCAGAATAGTAGCGTGATGCAATTCATTACCAAAATAATGCTTGGAAGACGGATGCCAGTTGTAGACGCCAGGAATTTTTGTATGATTGCTGAGAGTTCGCAAAGTCCAGATAAATTTTAAATCACAGCGAATGTGTATTGGGGAGGTCGAGATAATTTTTTAAATGGCCAAAAGCACTCCGCCGCCACGACGCGCAGTCCTGCCGCAGTGGTATATGTGAAACTGAGATGTAGTTTGAAATATTTTGTCATCGCGGACATGATCGTGAAGGCAGGTTTTAGTCAACGCAACGACATCTTCTGAGCATGAGTCGACTCCAGATGATAAATGATTATGGTTGTTAAGCAGGCTTCTTATATTGGCAAACATAACAGATATCTTGAATTAAGAAGTTGATTTTGATATTTTGCCACTTCACCTCGCGGTTTCCCAGCTAGTCATGGGCTGCGAAGGCTCTCCGTTTGCAAACGATATTTCGACCGAGTGTCATGGGCCAGGATCGGACTCGACATCTCCAGAGCGAAAAAATAAAAACCATGGAAATACAGTCCCACACAATGTTGCGCAATGTCCGTGGGCACAGGAACACCTGCAAACATACGTCATCACTTTTTTTAGTATGTAGAGAATGGTATTCCGAATGAACAGCACGCGACGAATGGGCACGCCACAGAAGAGCACCGCCATAACAGCACGGTGTCAAAAGACCACGCGACAAAATAGCACGCGACAGAACAGCACAGCGTCAGAAGGGCACAGCGTCAAAAGCGCACACGACAGAAAAGCACAGTGATGAAATAGCACAGCGACAAAAGCGCACGCGACAAAATAGCACGGCGTCAAAACAGCACACGACAAAACAGCACACCACAAGGGCACAGCCCTGAAAGAGTTGGGTGCGGTGGCGTAGCTAGATAGTCTGACGTAGTGCACTGGCGGGGCAGACTCGGGCCGGGTAGCACGTGTTTTCTCGGGCCCGGGCCAGGCTCGCACTTGAAACAAAATTTTCGGGCCGTGCCAGCCCGAGCCGCACTGGCGATCCGTGAGGCCCAGCAATCCTGTGCCGCCAATTATAACTTGTTGACAACAGAAAGATTTTTGTTGATCTTTCAGGTTAAATGAGAACAGAAACAAGCGAAGTGTAAACTCATTACGGTGCTGTTTGAATATATGATAAAAGGCGATTGCGCTTAGAAAGCCTTTTAGAACTTTTGAAGAAGAAAAAAAATTAGAAGTTTGCCGGGCCCGGGCCGTGTCTCTATCGGGCAGATTCGGGCGAGGCCTAGAAATTGCTGCCCCGGTAGTGCTCTAGTTAGGGCACAGCACGGGCCCGGGATTGTCCAAAAAGAAGAGCCCGGCCCGGCCCGCGGGCCGTGCTTGGGACGGGCATCACGCATTTTCTCGGGCCCGGGCGGTGCTTGGGCTTGAACGAAAACACTTTTGGAACCGAGCCGGCCCGGCCAGACCCTGAATCCCGGTAGTCGTGTGCCGCAAATTGAGAATGTCAACAACAAAAAATTCGGCTCATTGATCGTTTGGGTGAAATGAAAACAAAAAAAGCGAAGTGTCGTCAGTCTGTCACCTTGGCGATGCTACAAAACTAAAAAATGATGTATTGCACTTGGAAAGCCTTCAAGCAAACAAAGAAAAACGTATGGGCTTCATCAGCATAGTGGGAGAGAACGGGTCGGAAAATGAGAGAACTCTGGTAGTAGAGTACTTGATTGTCTCTTTCCTCTGTTTTTCAAACAAACAAAAAGAACAAATGTGACCTGGACATTGCACTTTGTGCAGACCATAACACCAAAGATTAGCAAACGTACCCTTGCGCCTTTCTTAAAGCTTTTTATGCACATGCCTTTTTGCCCATAAAGCGACTTTTTTAGTAGAAAACTTTGTGAGCATGGGAGGAACTTAGGATACTTGGATAGACACCTGGTGCAAACCGACAATGAACCTTGGGAAAATAAATTGAGAGAAGTGCAAGTTAAACTAGCTCTCGGCCGAGTGTGCTTGCGTCAAAAACATGTGGAAACAGATTTTTTGAGAAACGAATAAAATAACCAAACGTGGCATATCTGTCCAAGAAATGCTTAAATAAAAATATCCACTTTTATCAGCATCATTTAGGCGATCCTCGTTGTGCTTTAAGTTCGGTGACTGTCGCAAATGCAGCGCCTGTTTTACCAACATTTTCCGTAAACATACATTTTTTAGGTCACGATATTCATGTTGTACAGGTACAGGTCTAAGTATTGAACAAGTGTAAATATAATATACTCCCTCTAGGCTCACTTTAGGCTAAAAAAAACAAACTTTCAGGGCTCATGTTTGGAGTCTGGCGGACTCTGGCTGAACTCAAAACCGTGCGAGGGCTCGGGTTTCATTTATCAAACGCTGTCGGGCTCAGGCCGGGCTCGGCCTTTTATATGAATGTTTTGTCGACCTCGGGACTGGCGGCCGTGGCCGTGACCGTGTCTCTACCAGGCGGGGTCGGGCAGGGACTAGACATTCCGGCCCCCGCACTGCTCTAGTCTCTGTCATCCAACGATTGCTGCCCTCTTCCTCTCCACACCTCCATTACGCGGTCGTTTGTGGGAACGACGAGGCCGAAACCCTGGCCAAGGGTGCCCACCAGCCAGTCACCCCTGTCTCCCGGGACGTCACAGCATTCGACGCTGCACGCTAGCAGCTCGTCCGTCTGGCCCTCGTCATGCACCCAGACGGCCCTGTGGAGAGTGGCCAGGCCCCTCGGGCCCTCCCGGGGCGTCTGAGCAGGGACGCCCGCAGCCTGCTGCTCCGGCTGCGGCTCAACTGCTTTGACGTGGCAGCCCGACTGCACCGCCAAGGCCGCCGCTCCTCCCCCACCTCTGCCCACTGTCCCGAGCCTGAGACGCTGGAGCACCTGCTATGCTCCTGCCCGGGGTTTGCCGCACACCGGGGAGTGCTGCAGACTTTCCACCGGCGTCTTGGGCTGCCCTACCAGCGCCTGGAGAGCCTGCTATAAACAGCAGGCCCCGACGGCACCCGCCGTGACGCCTTCCGCCTCCTGCTGGTCTACTTGGAGGCCACCGGACTTGCCCAGCGCCTGTAGACGATAGTCTGCTGGACGCGCCACTGCTGCTGCTTCACGAAGATCCACGTCGAGGCTAATCGCTCTGGTTACTCGCCTACCTATCTCTTTATCGCCCCCTTTCTCATCTCTAATCTTTATATCCCGCTCCTCCGACTCCCCACCGCACTGGGTTGTATGCAGGTGAGCCACGAGTAGGGCTCAATAATATCACCAGTGCACTTCCTTTTCCTTTTCACCCGAACCACCTAAGAAGAACAAAAGGCATGCGTTACCTCAATTTGTTTTTTTTTTTCAACAGTTGAATTCACGGGTATGACAAGGGCATGCGCGCCGGCTCAAACAGCGGCCGTGTTGAATTTCTCGCTCCATAGTCCGGACGCGGAAAAATGGTTCCCGAACAAATCGTCCCGAAACAAATGGCTCCGGAACAAATGGCTCCGGAACTAAAGGTCCCGGAACAAAGAGTCCAGGAACAAATGGTCCCAACTTCAAAGTAGGAAAAAATGGTCCCACCACTACTGCACCTATGCATGAGCGCCTCTATGAGAGAAGGAGGGAGTGGATCAATGTATTTATATTTATATGTCTGTATTTGTGCACAATGTATTTTGCATCTGTCTATATGCAGGGTGATCAAAGTTAAGTCGACAGTTATTTTTAAAATTAGATGCTTAGATATACGTGAAGACCACCGCTACAGTGAGGTTATGCACCAAAGGGGACACAGTGAGGTGGTAACTATAGATGTCCGTGGCTTAATTAGCTTTAATTGTTTAATTAACTTTTTAGCGGCTGCAGTAAGCCGGCATATTTTTATTAAAAATTTAGTGGCAATTCTGTTTCCAGGAAGTTCCATTTTACCGAATTCTTTTAGCGCATTCGTACTCTGAGATTTCTAACCGGGAAGTTTAATTTCCGTTCGTACGATTACGCATGCACGACAGTGAAGACCAGCGCAAAGCTCCTCCCTTTTGTGACGCGCCTGCTGTGTACGGTGTTTAGTTCGACAACGCGGAGGAGGCACAAGAAAAAGTCATAACTGGCACCCTTTCAGTCTTGGCTGGCGTTATAGCAATCTGCAGTACTCAGAACCGCAATCGAAACAGAACAAAGGGGAGGAGCTTTGCGCCGGTTATCACTGTCTGGCATGCGTAATCATGCGACCGGTAATTAAACTTCGCAGTTCGATATCTCGGAGTACGAATGCGCTAGAAGAATTCTGCCAAATGAAACTACATGGAACTTCTCAATACAAAACATGCCTGCTTACTGACCAGAAAAAAATTAATTATTCAATTTTAGTTAATTAAGCCACCGACATCAAAATTTAGCACCTCGTTCTGTGTCCCTCTGGACGCATAACCTCACTGTAGAGTTGGTCTTCACGTAAAATTAAACGCATAATAAAAAAAACCTGTCGACTTAACTTTGATCACCCTGTATAATATATTTGCTAAGGCTTAATTTACTAGAGTTAAATGCTGCATGCAAATTTGTTGTGGTACGTGTATGTTCTCCCGTGCTTCCTTCGCTTTGTACATCTGTTTACTAAAGCTTGTGAAGCGAGTGCCACGTGAGCCTGTGCGGGGAGACTATTTACAGTGGCAGTATTATTTAGGTTATGTGAAGTATCTAAAACGTGAATGGGCCGGTACTGCTGAATGTCAGACAACACAGAGCTGTACTAGTGCATCACGCTCGCCGATTTATCGCTATTTCAAAAAAGAATTTTACACGATGAATGGTATATTTTGTTAGCTAATTTGCGTTACGGCACTGTCCACCTGAAAGGCTTGGATACGTGCTGTTCAGATCAAGCGAAGCGGCGCTAATAAAGATTTTCGACCTTCATAATTTGGCAGCTTGCAGCTTAGATACTTTTTGTGTTTCTCTAAAAATATGCAATGTAGCTATTAATACGCCTCGTATCTTCCTGCAAGATTTAGAAGACTGCTGCTAACACGATTTCTTAATTTTTCCGGCTTGTTGCGGGAACGCAACATTCGCTATGGGCAGCAGATGAGCTCATCGAAACTGGTCACCCACAATCAACAACAAACTTTATTGTCCGGAATTGCATTTGAGCACAAATATATGCAGTTTATTTGCGCAAATACGAAAACATGTTTTCGCTCGTCTTTCTGACGGCTTTACTTGCCCAGAAATTGCGAGAACCAAAGACAGTCACTTGTCATGGCTCAATGAAAAGCAAACGATTGATGCAAGTTGGTGCACCACGCCGCCAGACATGCCTTTTTTGGGACGCCCCTTAAAAGCGAGATCAAACAGGAAGGAGTGGGCGGGGGGGGGGGTGAAGGGGGGGAGTGTGAGGTTTCGCTTCGGTAGAATATTTGTTTTGCTTGAGCTGGCCCTTGTTGCCCTCTTTAGAAGATATTTGTCATGGTGCTGAATGTCGTGATAGCCACGTTGGACCAGGGGCCCAGCCGGTCGTGCGAGAGGTAGTCGTAATAAGGCGTGCATATGTCTCGGAACTCTGCCTGTCACCAACCTCTCTTACTCGCGGAGGTTCCTCGCGACAGGTGCGGCTTCCTGGAACATGGCCGGACTAAAAAACTGTCTTCCTGACTGAGAAAGGAGCGTGGAGTCTGGCCGTGCCTGGACGTAGTTGTTGTTAGTGCAGTTCCTGTGACAAGTAAAACCTCGGAGAGAGGTGGGAAGAAGTAGCGAAAAAATATAATTAGCGTATGTAACGGTTTAATAGTTATAATAGCGTAAATAGAAATAAATTGTAGCGCGGAATTTTTATAAATGAAAAATAAATAAATAAATAAATAAATAAATAAATAAATAAATAAATAAATAAATAAATAAATAAATAAATAAATAAATAAATAAATAACAATACGAAAGCAATGCGAAAGTAAAACATTTTACAAACAACTAAGAAATAAAAATGTATTTTCAAACATCTACAACAAAGAATGAAATGAAAAGCCCGAAAATAACGGCGGACACAAAAATAAAAAACAAGAAAAACGCCAACTGTGTTACGCCATGCAATTGCATTTCCGAAAAAATGCATACTAAAATGATGCGATGGCTTACGGACAGTTTTTGTTACAGAAGGCGATACACCACTTCAGCAAAATGCAACAAATTTAAACAAAAAGCCAACGTAAGGTTTTGTGGAATCATTTTTTGCCCGTTGAGGTGCCCGGGATCATCTCTTCTGGGGCCATAAGTTCCGGGAGCATAAGTTCCATATAGGGACCATAAGTGTTTACGGCAAGCAAATCAGCTAATGCATTTGGGCGGTGTTTACTACGGTATAATGCATTGTTAATGATATTTGCTGAAAATAAAAGGCACTCAACCTTTACAAAGAAAGCCGCTTTACAAACTTCATTTGCCCCCAAAATTGCAGAACATCTTATGAAAAGTTTTAGGCAAACTGCGTTGTCACAATAAAGTGAATTTTCAAAAACTGTTGATTCTTGTTTTTTCTCAAGACAAGCCTGCGATATTGTCGTGGAGGAAGAACGGACCCTTTTGAAAGCACGTGCACGCACTGCACGTCTCCGCGCATGCCCTGCAATACCCGTATGTTGCTGTTGTGTCGGGGGGGGGGGGGGGGGGGGTGGCAGGCCATTGTATAGTCCCGCGCAGGGATGGCACTGCCCCTTTGTTCCTCTTGGGTCCATCAAAAGCCGACCCTCCCCTCGTTTTCACTGAGGAGAGGGCGCAGTCGAGGTAACACAGACGGGGACAAATGCTGACGCGTGTATTTGAGAGGAGGGATTGTGAACACGAGTGCAAATAGCGCGGTTGTTTTGAGAAGAGGATTGTTAGACTGGCAAAGGGCGTTCGATTTTTCGTGGTCCACCCACCGCAATGTCCGTGCACCGAAATGTCCGCAGCGAAACGTCCTGCCCCGACATATCCTCCATTAACGAAATGTCCGGATACCGGCTGGAGCCTGGAGGGCCCCCTTCTTGCTTGTTTTTCCAGTCATTTCAATCACTGTAATTAGCGTGCACGACATACCCATGTTCGCCAGCTCAAGCAGCGGCTGCGTTGATTTACTCGCGTCATATCATTCGCTTTCTTTCTTTGTGTGGATTCCATGACCCTCGAGGGGGGCACTGGGACTAGTTGCGGCTGCACCGACGATGCAGGCGAGATTGAACTCTAAGGCTCATTATATCATGATTGCCTGTGCCATCACTCGTTCATTACAACTTTGCGTATATTGACCCTTTGCAAAAAGGCGGACAACACTGAGAATTCGGGCGGTGGTAACACAGGTGGTAAACGCGACGACGTCGTTAGACAGGAAACAGGTCGTAGCAACGCCGTTGCGGTTGCACATTTTCGCCCACGGCTTCACCAGTCTGTTGCCCCATCGCCGTAGTCATATTTCTCTCCTAATGTGGTGTTTTTCGCTACCTTTCGAAGATTAACGCTGGTCAAATCGCTTCCGCTTATCTACCCCGCTGCATGCACAACGGCTCGTCGGGGGCGAGTCGGGACGTGCCCTTCTTTGCGCCTATTTCTTCTGTGTTCGTTCCTTCCTCTGAGTTCCTCTCAAGGTCGACTGCCTCTGCTCGCTGCTCACGCACGCGTGCGACCTATCGCTCCCGCATTAGCACCGCATTCACCGACGGAAAAATGAAGCACCGCAAGTACAGAGGCGGTGAATCGCAAACATGACCTCTAGCAGAGACATCAAAATTAGTTTCATTATGCATGCTTTGTTAATTTTCGCGACTAGTTTTGAAAGTTTGAACATACGCAAAGTGAGCGCTCAGAAGAGACAGACCCTTCATAGCCCGTTCGTAGCGGCCAGCCACCGCTCCCATTGGGCAAGCGCGCATCGATTAAACACAATTAAAACTCGACAACCAAACAAGGAGGCAGCGCTAAGGGTATTCTTTATTAGCAACAAATCCTACCTTCGCTTGCTGCTGTTTGTCAACACTGACGATGGCGTAACGCAGGACTCCACGCTGACGTATGATCGCTCGTACTCGACGGAGCGGTCTTCGAGGTCGTAGTGGTCGACCTCGAAGAATAAAATCCAGAATATGCCGCTCTTCTTTCTAAAGAAGGGCGGCAAAGTTATTTTCCCATCCTGCCGTGGGAAACACCACTTCGCGGGGCGCGTATGCAATTACGCGGACGGTAGCTACTACATAGAAACTCTGTGCTCGCAGCCTTTTCGCTTCCTTTGTAATGGTGGCGGATCGGGTGCACAGTGCTGCCAGAGTGGCTTGCTGCTTTTCCGCCAACGATTTGGCCATTTTGCAAAGGGTCTATTGCAAGGCGATGACTACTCTCTGGCAACCCGCCAGCTATCGGCTCAAGCCGGCAGGCCCCTCTGGTCAACGTCTTCGTCTACACTCCCATTTTCCCATCGCAACAAGTTTTTCCCCTCCAAAATATGACGACCCACGCCAATGCAGTGACAACGGTAACTGGCCCGCGGGGCGCCCGGAACTTCTTCCTTGGAATTTGGGTTCATCGACCTCCCCCCCCCCTCCGAGCCGAGGCACGCACGTGAAGTTGGCGAGTTTAAAGTGTCCTATACAATAGAGTCTCAATTGTTTCCCTGGGGCTCTTCGGCCGCCACCTACACTCCTTCACCCCCCCCCTCTCATTTGCGCCATTCCTGGCAGAAATAACCTACAGACACTTTCGCAGGTACTACGAAAACATACGCACAGACTAAAGCAAAATAAGCTGACACATTTCATGTTTATAAAAGCGTTACTGGAGGCAGATGGTCCAATTAGGTTTTGAACGCCCAATAATAGAAAGAACAAGCTTACAAAAATAACCAAATAAAAAGTGTGCATCTCATAGATATTTTAAAATTAACAAAGACTGAATTACAAAATCCCGGAAAATAACAATGAAAACATTATTGAAATCGCGAAAGTATAATTGCGCGTGTTTTTTGAAACAATGTCTTCTGCGATTATTTAATGAGAATCGCTCATGGATCCTTTTTCATTGGTTGAACTTTCTTTGAAACAATATTTCAACACGCACTCACTTCAATTACGCAGGTCGTGGCGCTATATTACTCAGCTGTTGTCGCAGGTTGCTCAAAGCTTCGCTCAAAAAAAAAATATGGCAATAACTAGTTACAAGAAATCAGTGAAAAAAAAGCACGATGATACTGTCACTGATTTGCTCTATAAATTAGGCCCCCAGAAAAAAGGAATAAAGAACAAAATTTAATGAAAGCTTTAAATGTCTTGGCTCGTATTCCACAAATAAATGTGCATTTTGCGAAAGGTCGCATTACCATCCGCTGGCCTAAAATAACGCAGAATTGCGAGCAAGAACATCTCTAATTAATAGTTCAGAATGGCGTGCTTTCTCAATCGAATTATACTCCAAGCCGCTCTAACATCTGACTAAATCAAATTCAAAGAAACGAATCGTAAGGGCCCACTTTCTTCATTTAAACCAGCGAAAGCTTGGTGTTTCAACCGTCTTCCTCATTAAATGACTTTAATTATTTTTTTGTGTCCTGATGCCGTCTTTGCATCTAGCATTTGAAAGGCAGCAACTGAAACAGGGCACCCGCCGCGGTGGCTCAGTGGCTAAGGCGTTGCGCTGCTGAGCACGAGGTCGCGGGTTCGATTCCCGTCCGCGGCGCCCGCTTTTCTGATGGAGGCGAAAACCAAAAACACCCGTGTGTACGAGATTTCGGCGCACGTTAAAGATCCCCAGGTGGTCAAAATTAATCCGGAGCCCTCCACTACGGCGCGCCTCATTGCCTGCGTTGCCTCGGCGCGTTATACCCCACAATATGAATCAACTGAAACCAAGGCATGCATTTTTGCCATAAAAAGAAAAATGCATGCAACTATACCGCAGAAGTCCAAAGAGCTAAGCCCTTCGTAGCTTTAAATTTGTTTTGAAATAAATAAATGAGCGACATGGATACCTTCAATGTACAAGAAATTAGGAACACAAGATTGCTGTCGAAATACCAACTTTAAATGCGGTAAGCGGGAATATAATACAACCTCACTTATCTTTTGTACATCCACGCAAAAGACGCTTCTCTAGATGTGTGCGATTTAATTCAACGAAACGTCTTGACAGAATCCTCCTTCTACGAAACGCCGTTCGCTAAGAAAGGCATTATTTGGTAGCGGTTTATTTGATCGTGTTGACTGATTGTAGGCTTACTTGTTTAAAGCCACCGTGATGGTTTTATAAACACAGTGGAAGGGTTTCGCCTTGAATATCAGCTGTGCAAGAATAATTTCCTTTGAATTGAATAACTACATTGCTTCCCGCAGTGTCTGCGTATATACTGTTTAGTTTGGAACCTGCTACACTGAATGCCATTTATGGTAGGTTGGAGCCAATGATCTGCTTCTGTTTTATTCGCAGTCGCTTTCCTGTACGTCAACCAAATCATAGGTCTACACTTCATCGAACTAGGTTATGTATATTTGCTCGATGTATTTTTAGGGGCTCGGGCTTTCGGCGTCTCCTGTCATTGTCGTCATTGTAGTCACGGTGCTAAAACACCGGAACACTCGTTTGCCAACGACGTGCGCTAGAAAGTGACATCACCATGGGAAAAAACGTGTACTAAAAGAACCCACCGGGACACTCGTTTTCCAACGCCTCGCTCTAGAACGCTTCCTGCTTCAAAGAAACGAGACTTTTTCAGCAAAGTTGTATACATCTAGGCTCTACCCCCCAAAGGATCCATCTCCGTGGGCAAAAACGCATAGGCGCCAAGAATACTGTTTTGCATTGCATGCTTTGCCCCTCCCCAGGTTTCATGTGAGTGGAGATGGTACGGGATTTTTTCTTCTTTCTCAAATACTGTTCGCTACAATGTTCAAACTTTTTGTGGTTGTTGCTATAACTTCTCATTCTCCTATCTGGCGACTTTGAATTTTCCAATTTTTTACAAGGCACACATTCGAGGGAACATCGTATTGTTTATAGTGCAAATATTTCGACACTGTAGGTTTACGCAGTGTAAGCCATGCCATGTATGGAATCCTTGGTTCCTGTCAAGCTAAGTTTAAAGCTTTTTTTCCTAGGAACCCATATAGGTCTTTTATAAAATAGGTAGGTAGCTTGGTTAACTTGTTTATTCAGAAGAAGGGTTGGAAGCCAGTAAACCCCGGCTACTCCATTTCGCTGAACGAAGGGCCATAGACGCAATTAAAGATATCACAAGTTTACGACAACGTCCACAAGGTTCCCGAGGTTTAGTTGGTTCTTTTGGGTTGGTATTCAGGATTTTGCGGTGAAAGGCTTAAACTATCCGTTATTAGTTTGAAGGGATACCTGTGCAGTTAAAGAATGCATTGAAGGCACGGACAACCTTATTTTGACGCCCAGCGTCAGGCCAAATACCTAATAGTTTCTGGACCCACCATAATATGGTTTGCTACTGCTATTGTTTTTGGTGCAGTTCGCGTTTTAGCCTGGAGTATATTGGGCAGTCTAAAATAACACGCTGGAAACATTGTCGTTGTGCTCTCCGCATGCGCGGGATGGTGAATTTTCCCTGTCATTTTAACAGCAGGACTGGTTAGGCCAAACTTTGTCCGTTAGTCTCATCAAAAAGCCTCGAAGCCTGAGAAATAACTGTGGTTCGGGAGGGCATAAAACCAGAAACCCGTAATGCCATGAAACCGGAAACCTAACATTGTGCCACCCCAAAGGCTCGAGGGTGGCACGGTTGTAGCGGCGGCAGTGAACAACACAATAACAATAATTGGAAAGAAAAAAATCCTGGGCCATCTCCAGCAATGTGAAACCTGAGGTGGGGCGATGCATGTAGTGTATAAGTATATTTTGGCGCCTTGGCGTTTTTGCCAATGGAGATAAAACCACTGGGGGTAGAGGTATACAGTTTTGCTGTACAAGTCTCATGTTTTTGAAGAACGAAGCTCTCTTGCACGAGGCGCAAACTAGTGTCTCCGTTGTTTTTTTGTAATTGTTCCGAAGCGCTCCAGCGCGAGAGGTAAACGAGTGTCCCGGTTTTTTTATTACGCGTTACGTTCTAGCGCTCAGCACAAACGACTTTTCCTGTGTTTTAGCACCATGACTACGTGAGCCGACGATTACGACGACGAAGACGACGACAGGAGATGCCGACATCCCCAGCCCCTAAGGGGCCCCCGCCCGCGGTCGGTATCGAACCTGGGATCCTCGCGTTATGAATACTGATTGAGCATCGCATTTCCTTTGGGTTCATAGAGCAGGCGTTGATTTTAAACTCGGCCGCCAGTTCTTGCGCGGGCGGCCCACTACGGGAAATATGTGGAACCCTGCGGACGAAGCGATCCAGGCCTGCCAGTCTTGAAGACCTTTTAGCGGCAAGTGCGGAAATAAATGTGAGATGCAACAGACTGGTCTCCGACGAAGAGATATGGCCGCCACCTCTGCTTTTTCTCTTGCAGTGCAAGCTGCGCCAGTTTTTAAACAAGAAAAATTGCGTAGGCAACGCCTAGTCCCATTAGGTGAAGAGAGCTTCCACATATTGTGGCACCTCTACATTCAATCAAAACTGCTATGCTGGAAAACATTTGAATAGAATCGAAAGAACTGTGATACGCAGAGACTTCCCAAAAGTTTTGTAAAGGGGTGTCAAGGCAATATCTTGTTATTAAAATACTTTTTATTGTTATTTTACTCTGATATTACCCCCCAAAAATTGAAGGGCTACTAAACGATTAGTGTAAGGTATAGTTTCTATAAACCTTGATGTTGAAAAGAAAACAAAAGCCATTTTGAGTTTCATACAGCCCAAGCTTTCGTCTTTTCTTTGTGAATTTTTTGGTTCTATACAAAAAACAGTAGCGGAATGTGAAGAGAAACTTCTACAGAGTATCTTGCGCCCTCTATATTTGTAGCCGCTTTAAAATCTCAACAATTGCCCAGTGAGGCATTCTATAAAATCGTGCCCTTCTGTCGCTGTGCTGTCTTGTCGGTGGGCTCTTCCGTCACGTGCTCTTTTGACGTCGTGCTGTTTCGTCGCGTGCTGTTTTGTCGCGTGCCCTTTTGACGCCGTGATGTTATGTCAGTGCTCTTCTGTCGCGGGCCCTTTCGTCGTGTACTGTTTTGATGGCGCCCCGTAGAGAATATTGGTTACACACCTGCATCAGGAAGAATGATTGTTTTCAAGCCATGCCGTCAGCACTGCTTAGCCGGGCAGTCGCTTAGCCGGCTATTTAGTTGGAGGTTGTTGATTGGGTTAGTGGTGCATGGACTGGTTGCGCAGTTGCCGGTCCGTCCACCAGGGGTGCGCAGTTGTGGTAGAGATGATCCGGGCAAGCCAAGAACAAAGGCGTAGACAGCACTGCAGAATCCACATGTGGAGCTGATAATGGGACGACGCAAGCAGCAAGATAATGGGGCAGCAAGCAAACCCTGCAGCGAAAGCACAGGTTGTTTTGGAGCCATAGAAAAAGGAAATAAATCGGTATTTGTTAGAAGCATTCGGTTTATTTTTATAAGAAGACTATTACATAGATAAAATAAAAGAGATCCAAAAGCAGAGGTTGATTTCTGGTCATTCGATTTTAACGAGATTTCCACTCTTGGTGATAATTTTGAGTTAAGTAGGAAATATCCAAACGTAATTTATCACTGTCGTTGTGGTAGTTGTAGTGTAAAAAATATCTGTAAAAGTATTGTTGTTGTATACAAAATGAAAAACTTCGTCAAACCATTATACGAATATTTTCATGTAGAATGTTTAGGTGTAACTTCCTGTTTCTTCTACGGCTTTTACTAAAGTTGGAATATTTAACGTACACACTGGTCATCAAGCGAAAGCTATTGGAATGAACATTCCAAGTTCTACTTAATTTGCAACGTGCTTTTCACTTCAGCACCATTTTTTTCGCAATTTTCAGTAACATTATCTTTAAGTCAATCCTTTTAAGTTAACCTAAATTATTATATTCAAATTCATTTATTAATGAACCGTAATCGTTTATAATATTACAATGTAACTTTCAGTTCTCTCATGGGATTGCCTTGAGTACACAGTTTAATACCAAATCTTTATTTTTCCAAAAATACTATTGCAATTTACAATTTAAAGAAAATTCAAAGGACAAATTTTTTGAAGCACTTTCATGAATGTTTTTACCACTTATAAAAGCGTTCCAATGAAAACTGCTCTAAACGCAGATGTAACATTTTTAGCCATGTAAATGAATAGTTCGAGTATAATATTTTGAAAACAGCAAAAACGTCTTGCCCACTCCAGTCCAACTTTGTATATCGTAACAATCAAACACTATGCAGTGATATGTCAAGTTTTCGAAATAAAAAACAATTGAATGAGAGGGTTGTGAAGGTGTTGAGCTTAGGGAGACCTCCGACACAGAAGTAGATACCAGGAGCGAGAAATGGCGACACTAGTTCGACTGACAACGAAAACGAACGTTTATGCAGGACGAGAAGCTAGGGAACGGTTGGATGCTAACCAGGAGAGTTCTCCTGGTTAGAAGGTGATCGTGGCTAGAAAAAGTCTCGCGTGGTGGATGCATGGAGATGTCTTTGCGGAGCTTGAAGGTGCGAGCGTCGCAGACGTCTTCAGAAGTAACAGCACGGATCAAGGCTGCAGCTGCTCACGAAGTGAGAGAACCAGGAAGAGAAGATGCTGTAATCCCTCAGTGGAAGCGCAGACGGATTGCAGACAGGGCCACGGCACGGCATTACCTTTAACGACGTTTCGTCTCGACATTTTATAACAATGATTGCAGAACAGCTGGGTCATCGCTGTCCTTACGTGAGGGTTCCGCAACAAACCTAGCCCGCCAGGCAGTCCATCTTCCGAGGCCACTTCATCTTCGTCCTCATCTTCTTCTTGCCTGGCCCCTAGCAACGCACCGCTATCCACAATATAGATGATTCATGGTGACACCTTGCTTGGGGCCTTTTCTTGAGTTTGCTTTTGATTTGAGGCCAGATTTTTTATGTAAGAAGAAGCGAAGTTGTTTCCTGGCTCTGTGTGCATTCCAAGTTAAATATTAACAAGAAATATTCCCCTCAGTGCTTTATTGCCAGCGCTAACGAGTATTTTCAGTCTTCCCATTAAAAACCTTGTCTTCATCTCACGTGTCAAAGTACAAGGATGAGGCATTTATATGGCATTTTGTAATGTTTGGCTACTTAGACAAAACTTCAAAAATGAAATACACAAATTATAACACTTTACAGCATTTTCCTAAATGAATATCTTTTTAATGCTTGCTCGTGTCTTTCACCTTTTTTCTAGCAACTGAGAGCGGCTCGAAAGGCAATGGTAAGCAAGAGGAATCATCCTTCGGAATATAATTTATTAGATTGCCACTGCATTTTGTATGGCATCAATGCTTTTAGATAGAATACTTGCCATACATAGTGTATGCCATACATAGTGTATGGCATGTAGGGTATTAAATAAAGCAGCCACGCATGGATTTACAGCGTCACTCCTGTGTAATACCAACTGACTACTCATGGTAGAAAGCAATACAAAAAACTGTCTACATATTGACAAGCTCAAAATTGTATTTCCTGCGCGTCTGAAAACTGCTTTACCCTTCTTTTTTCATAAACAAAACATCGCGGCGCATACATTAGTTGTTGCCTTTGTCACAATACATACAAAGGGCAAAGGGTTTGCAAATCTTGAACATGAAAAAATTTTGCGTGTATACGCAATGTATCCCATTTTTGGGGCACCAATCTTGGCTCACATAAATTGTAGTTTGGAGTACACTAAACGTAAGTTGCCACTATCATAACACTACAACTCTGTGAACTAATAATGCTGTGACACTAGAATATAGCTAAATTATCAGTTAGGCATTTTTTTGAAAGAGCATCTCCTAAATACTAGCCAATGTTTTTGAGATTACCAAGTGAACCTCAAGCGCAATTAAATTTCCAATGCAATTTCGTAAATGCAGCAAGTCAACAAGTTGTGCATTCACAAATGTTAATATTAATCCATTTCTGTTTCAGTAACACAGATAAAATCTACAAGTAAATGTAAGGGACACTTCGCTTTTTTCTTTATTTCCATTCTAAACAAAAATCTAAACAAACTTCTCCTTGCAATGTTGGAAAACTTCACAATTCTCAAAATACCGTATTCCGTTGGTCGTATTGATAACTAAATGAACCAAAGGGGAAAGATCTCTCATAACAAAACATTTTCAATATCCCTTAGGTGTATGAACGCTAATACTATTTGGAACTACTTCAGCACACTTTTACCTATATTGTCATTCCTTTTTAACTGAACTAAGACATGTGTGGTAAATAATTTATTTCGGTATCCAGCGAGTCAATATTTGTAACTGATGCCCTTGGGACATGTTAGATATAAATTCAAGCTCAAATATTTCCGCACTTCAGTCACTGAAAATGTGTATTGATGACTGCCCGAAGACAATAACAAAGAAATCTATGAGCGACTAGTCAAGACATCACGTGTTGTGTTCGCAATGAAAAAAAATAAAGTATCTAGCGCAAAGCAGCATGCATAATTAAAAGAGAAATCATTTCTGACTGGCTACTGCGCAACATGTGGATTAAAATATCTGAAAAGGTCCCAAACTGTGGTACTGCTGACAATAATAGAATAAAAGAACGAAACAAAATATTTTAGTGCCGCTTTTGAAAAGGAGGTCATTAATGTTACTTAGAAATAACACGATAGCAAGAACAGATCCCTGAGGTACACTGGAAGGATCCTTGCCGGCCAGAGAAATATCATCGTTGGGTGAAACAAACTGTAATCGGTTAGTTACAAACATTCAATCCAAAGCACAAAATTTGAGTAAATATTGAGTTGCTGAAGCTTATGAGATAGTAATTTGTGAGGCACCTTGTCGAAGAGTTTAGAAAAATCTAAAAAGGTGCATTCAACACACGAAGAATGGACTCAAATGCAATGCAGTCGGTGTAAAAATGATACGAACTACGTCTCGCAGAATTATGATTTCCAAAAACCTTCTTGTGCTGGTGTGAAGAAACCGTTAGTTTCCAAAAAAAGTTGGTATGTTCGGAAAAACAACATGTTCTAGTAGTTTAGAGCATACATTTGTAAGGGAAATAGGTCTGCGATTTATTGGGTTAGTATTGTCGCCTGATATACAAACTGGGATTACCTTGCCAATTATCCACATAGACGGTAGTTAGGATAAGTTTATTGATTGTTGAAAAATTCTTTTTAATAAGTTCCAAAACTAACGCACTGGTATTTTTTGTGAATTTTGCAATTACACAATCATGACCAGGTGAGGAGTGATTAGGCAGATTTTCAATGAGTTTAGCAATACCAAGTGCAAGTACGACCATGGGAGGCATAAGTACAAATTTATGATGATGCGTGACAGGGAGACGAAAGAAGTTCCAGACAAATGTTTAATAAATATGTCATTAAGGACAGAGGCACAATCACTGGGAGGGATAGGGTTCCTAAATGAGTAAAAAAATGGCAGCATCCCTAATGTGCGGATGATGGTGAGGGAGTACGTCGAGTCGAAACGACATCCATGTTGGGCCCCGAGTCACATCCAATTTGCGTTCCTACCTCAATTCCATTTTACCCGAGAGAGTTGAGTTCTTAAATTGGGGAATATTCGTGTCCGGGGAAGCTCGCTGTTTCCGTAGGCGTTTAGCAACAGCATAACGCTTCTTACGTTCCTTTCCGTCCGTGGCGTGAAGAGGGTGTGTGATTTCCGGAACTCTACGCGTTTCACCGCAGCGCCATCTAGCATAGTTTCATGCAGTCACTGTGTATTATTACTTTATCACAACCTGAATACACCGGAGTTTCTCGCCTCTTCTGGTTACTAGGTTATGTGTGTGCCAATTTTCAAGTGATTTGGAGTGTTCTTGTACTCTTTTAGCTAGTTTCCGCACCGACTTTGGCTTGATGGTGGTTTCCGCACGTATCAATGCGGACGCACATTGGGAGATCGTAGTGTAGTCTGGACCATTACACGCGAGGGATTAAGCAGGGTTGACTGTCGGGTACTAACTCGCGGTCGTGGCGCTGTGGGTAAGATGACTGAAACTAACTCTGTCTGGTCTACCAGACACAGGCTCGAATCCTACCAGGGCCTGTGTGATTTTTCGCAATTGTAAATAATATGCGCATGGGCGCGGAGGGACAATGAGAGGTCATAAGGTACTCCGAACATAAACATAATGAAATTGTTGGATGAGGGAAATATTAATACGCCAAAATTTCCTTGCATTCGATTTGAGTATACAAGGTAGCACACTAGTTAGGAATTCATTGCTGGCATCCTTGAGTGCCGAAACGTAGGTTTCTGAGGCCAACATGCAACATATCCAGCGTGCTTAAATAGTGGCAAGTTTCGCATGACGATGCATACGTTTGCTTTATTAGATGAGCGTTCAATGTGAGTAATATGCCATGGCGCATGTAAGCTGGACGTGAAGGTGCGGCTTGGAATGAACTTGTCAATTGGCTCGTGAATTTTACTTGCAAAAATGTTCCAGTTAGCTTCCATTGATCAGTTATCAAAGTTTGAAAAAGCAGGTAAGTGCATGTCGATACTTGGTTAATTATGGCAGTGAAGTTAGCTTTACCGTAGTCGCGAATATTTTCCTTGTTATACTCGCTTTTAGCCTGGTTATATATGGTGAAAACGTAAGCAAGAAATTTTCACTTACACTAGGTAGAGGTTAAACGGAGGAAATCAAATCAGGTCTGCTTGTTAAAACGAAGTATAGAATATTCGCTACGTTACATGTGCGTCTGGTAGGCCGTGCTACTAATTCGGATAGTGAAAACATAGTGCATAAGTCAATGAAGTCATTTGCTAACGGTGAGAGTGGAATGGAGAAAACAAAGGTGGCTGGGTGTTCCGTGTGATATTAGCGAAATTGAAAACACCAGTTAGATTACCTTGGAGGTAGGAAAACTAGTGTAATCCAGAATAGGTGCGTGATGCAATTTATTAACAAAATAATGCTTGGAAGACCGGAGACCAGTAGTAGACGCGAAAGTTTTGTATGATTGCTGAGAGTGAGCAAAACCCAGATAAATTTTAGATCACTGCGATTGTGTATTCGGGAGGTCCAGACATTTTTTGAAATGGCCAAAAAGACTCCTCCGCCGCGACGCGCAGTCCTGCCGCATTGGTATGTGTTAAACTGAGATGTAGTCTGAAATATTTTGTCATCGCGGTCATGATCGTGAAGCCACGTTTCAGTCAACGCCCCGACATCAGCTGAGCATGAGTCGACAGCAGAGTATAATTGGTGATGTTTGTTGAGCACGCTTGTTACATTGGAAAAATAACAGATATTTTGGGTGAAGAAGTTGATTGCCATATTTTGCCCCTTCCCCTCGCTTCTTCCCAGATAGTCATGGGCTGCGGAGGCCCCCCGATCTGGTGTACGGGTGCATCGCGCAGCTCAATCTGTTGTACGCCATCGGCGCTTCCGTCGTATATGAAACATTTTTTGCTGATAAAGAGTTTGTTGTGACATAGTTGGAGTTTAGAAGATCCAGGCAAACGTTTACCGAAGTTTAGTATTATTTGGCGGGCATTACGAGTAGTGAGAGAAAACCTTCGCTCACAGTAATGTTGCCATTTTTAGCTGTGCACGGAAAGACAGCGTTTTCTTCTTAACCTTGTAAATAGACAATTCACCTACTATTGCACGAGATTTCCTGGAGAGTTTGTACCTAGACGGTGAGCGCGTTCAATAAAGCCTGTAGGAAATGAATCCATACCTGGGATAGTACTGTAGGTAGTTTCAATTCAGTTTCATCTCAATTTTCTTTAAAATCGGCAATGAACTGGAAGGTTGGGTTGTCACACGGCGATCGGTCCTCGAGTTTGTCCACGCCAGATGTTAGAGGTGTATTCGCAGTTGCAAGTTTATCGACAGAAGATTCTTTTCGCGAAAGCTCTTCACCGAAGTGTTTAAATGTTCCCAATTTTCTCCCAAAGCATCAAGTATGTTGTTTCAACTGGCCATTTCAACTTCAATGCTTTTCTGAGAAGTTTTGATTTCCTTTCTGTCGGCTGCAATATCCTCCTTACACTTGGAACTTTGAATAGCACATGCATGCAGGTCTGTCAACAATTTAAATACAACTTTCATTCGTTCACCGGAATAAAGCAGAAACGATTCTGTTTGAAAAGTGTTTTCGACCTAGTGTCATGGGCCAAGATCGCCTCGACATCTCCAGATCGCAAAAATAAAAACCATGAAAATACAGTCCCACACAATATTACGCAATGTCCGTGGGCACGGGAACACCTGCAAACATATGTCATCACTTTTTTTGGTATGTCGGGAATATTGGTTACACACCTGCATCAGTAAGAATGGTTGTTTTGAAACCATGCCGTAGGCACTGCTGCCATGCCCACTAAGTTCCAGTCGCTTATCCGGCTATTTAGGTTGTAGCAGGGGGTGTTGAATTTATCGATTGGGCTGGTGGTGCGTAGCCTGGGTGCGCAGAAGCCCTTCCGTGCAGCAGCGGCGCGCAGGTGTGGTAGAGACGATCTGGGCAAGGCAATAGCAGAGGCGTAGGCAGCAGTTTGGGATCCCCAGGGGAAGCCAATAATGGGGCGACGAAGAAGGCAGCAAGTAAAGCCTGTAGGAGAGACTGGTTGTTTTTGAGCCATGCAGTAAGCACTGCTCCCATGCCAGCTGAAGTTCCAGCCGCTGAGCCGGCTATTCAAGTTGGTATCAGGGGGTGCTGAGGTTTTTGATTGGGCTGGTAATGCATAGCCTGGGTCGGCAGTGGCCGGTCCGTCCACCCGGAGCGCGCAGGTTTGGTAGAGACGATCCCGGCAAGGCTAGAGCGGAGGCGTAGATAGCAGTGCAGCATCCACAGGTGGAGCTGATAATGGGGCGACGCAGAAGGCAGCAAGCAAAGCCTGCAGTGGAAACACAGGCTGTTTTGGCGCTATCAAAAAAGAAATAAATGGGTATTTGTTAAAAGCATTCCGTGTATTTTTATGGGACGACTATTACATAGATAAAAAAAGAGATCCAAATGCAGCAGTTGATATCTGGTCAATCGATTTTAACCAGATTTCCACCCTTGGTGATAACTTTGAAATATGTAGGAAATATCGAAAACATAGTTTTTCAGTGTCGTTGCGGTAGTTGTAGTGTAAAATATATATGTAAAAGTATTGTTCTTGTATGCAAAATGAAAAACTTTAGCAAAACTTTAGAGGAATATTTTTATGTAGAATATTTAGGTGTAATTTCTTGTTTCCTTTTTTGCTATTATCTAAGTTGGAATATTTAATGTACACACCGGTCATCAAGCGAAAGCTATGAGAATGAACATTACAAGTCATCCTTAATTTTAAAACTGCTCTTCACTTCAGCACCACTAATTTCGCAATGTTCAGTGACAAAAACTTAAAGTCAATCGTTTTAGGTTGACCAAATTTTTTTATTGAAATTCTTTTATTATTGAACTCTAATTTTTATAATATTACAATGTAACTTTGAGTTCTTTCATGTGATTGCGTTGAGTGTCCAGTTTATTACCAAATCTACATTTTCACACACAAAAATCTATTGCATTTGGCAATTTGAAGACAATTCAAACAACTAATTTTGAAGTACTTCTATGGAAGTTTTACAAAATTGTACCACTACTGTAAACTCAGAAGTAACATTTTTAGCCAGTAAATCAATCGTTCATGTGTAAGATTTCGGAAAAACCAAAAAGGTCTTGCCCACTCTATTCGAACTTTGTATTTTGTAACAATAAAACACTACACAGTGATATGTTAAGTTTTCGAAATAAACAATTGAATAAGAGGGTTGTGAAGGTGTTGAGCTTAGGGAGACCTCCCACGCAGAAGTAGATACCAGGAGCGAGAAATGGGGACACTGGTTCGACTGACAACAAAAACGAACGTTTATGCAGGACGAGAAGCTAGGGAATGGTTGGATGCTAACCAGGAGAACTCTCCTGGTTAGAAGGTGATCGTGGCTAGAAAAAGTCTCACGTGGTGGATGAATGGAGATGTCGTTGCGGAGCTTGAAGGTGCGAGCGACGCAGACGTCTTCAGAAGTAACAGCACGGATCAAGGCTGCAGCTGCTCACGAAGTGAGAGAACCAGGAAGAGAAGATGCTGTAATCCCTTAGTGGAAGCGCAGGCAGAGTCCAGACAAGGCCACGGCACGGCGTTGCCTTTCACGACGTGTTGTCTCGACATTCTATAACAATGGCTGCAGAACAGCTGGTTCCTCCCTGTCCTTACTTGAGGGTTCCGCAACAAACCTAGTCCGCCAGGCAGTTCTTCTTCCGAGGCCACTTCATCTTCGTTCTCATCTTCTTCTTGTCTGGCCCCTGGCACCGCACCGCTATCCACAATATAGATGATTCACGGCGACACCTAGCTTGGGGCCTTTTTTTAGTTTGCTTTTCATTTGAGGCCAGATTGTGTACGTCAGAAGAAGCGAAGTTGTTGCTTGGATCTGTATGCCTTCCAAGTTAAATATTAACCCGAATTATGACACACAATGCTTTATTGCCAGCGCTAACGAGTATTTTCAGTCTTCCCATTACAAACCTTGTCTTCATCTCACGTGTCAAAAGACATAGATGACACATCTGTGGGAGATTTTGTAATGTTTGGCTACTTAGACAAAACTTCAAAAATCAAATACACGAATTATAACACTTTACAGCATTTTCCAAAATGAACATCACTTGAATGCTTACTCGTGTCTTTCACCTTTTTTTCTAGCAACTGAGAGCGGCTCGAAAGGCAATGGTAAGGAAGAGGAATCATCCTTCGGAATAAAATTTATTTGATCGCCACTGCATTTTGTATGGCATCAATGCTTTTAGATACAGTACATGCCATACATAGTGTATGCCATACATAGTGTATGGCATGTAGGGTTTTAAATAAAGCAGCCACGCATGGATTCACAGCGTCACTCCTGTGTAATACCAACCAACTTCTCATGGTAGAAAGCAATACAAGAAAACTGTCTACATATTCACAAGCTCAAAATTGTATTCTCTGCGCCTCTGAAAACTGCTTTACCCTTCCTTTTTCCATAAACAAAACCTCGCGGCGCATACATGAGTTGTTGCCTTAGTCACAATACATACAAAGGGCAAAGAGATTGCAAATCTTGAACATAAAATAAAGTTTTGCGTGTATACGCGATGTATCCCACTTCTGGGGCACAAATCTTGGCTCACATAAAATGCAGTTTGGAGTACACAAAACATAAGTTGCCACTATCATAACACTACAACTCTGTGAACTAATAATGCTGTGGCACTAGAATATAGCTAGATTATCAGTTTGGCATTTTCTGAAAGAGCATCTCCTATATACTAGCCATAGTTATTGAGATTACCAAGTGAACCTCAAGTGCAATTACATTTCCAATGCAATTTCATAAATGGAACAAGTCAAGAAGTTGTGCATTCACAAATGTTATTATTCATCCACTCCTGTTTCAGTAACACAGATAAAATCTACAAGTAAATGTAAGTAATACTTCGCTTTTTTCTTTATTACCATTCAATGGCCACGCAATGTGTTATTTATATATGAGAACTTCTAAACATTCTTCCCTTGGAAATGTTAGAAAACTTCACAATCCTCAAAATACCATATTCCGTTGGTCGTATCGATATCTAAATGAACCAAAGCAGAAAGATCTCTCATAACAAAAGCTCTTCAAGTTCCCTTAGGTGTACGAACGCTGATAGAGTTTGGAAATGCTTCAGCACAATTTTACTTATATTATCATTCCTTTTTTAACGTAACTAAGGCATGTGTGGTAAATAAATTTTTGCGGTATTCAGCGAGTCAATAATTTTAACTGATGCCCTTGGGACATGTTAGATGTAAAGTCAAGCTCAATTATTTCCGTACTTGATTCACGGAAAATATTAATTGATTACTGCCCAAAGACAATAACAAAGAAAACTATATGCGACTGTAAAGACATCCCGTGTTCTGTTGGCAATGAAATAAAATAAAGCAACTCCCGCAAAGCAGCATACATATATTTAAAGAGAAATCATACTCTGACTGGCTACTGCTCAACATGTGTATTAAAACTTCTGAAAAAGGTTCCAAACCGCGGCAGAGCTGAAAATATTAGAATAAAAGAACGAATCAAAATATTTCAATGCCGCATTGGAAAGGAAGGTCATTATTTTGATTGGAAATAAGAGGGTACCAAGAACAGTTCCCTTGAGTAAATGAACCTTGCCAGGCAGAGAAATATGCCCGCTTGTTGATACAAACTGTAACATGTTAGTTAAAAACATTCAATCCACAGCAACAAATTTGAGTAAATATTTAGGTGGTGAAGCTTATGAAGTATTAATTTGTGAGGCATTTGTCGAAGGCTTTAGAAAATTTAAAAATATGCAATCAACACACGAAGAACGGTCTGAAATGCAAGGCAGTCTGTGTGTGAATGATACGAGCTGCGTCTCGCAGGAATATGATTTTCAAAAACCTTGTTGTGCTGGTGTGAAGAAACCATTAGTTTCTAAAACAAATTAGTATGTTTGTAAGAATACAATGACCTTGTAGTTTAGAGCATACACTTGTAAGAGAAATAGGCCTGTAATTCATGGGTTTAGTATTGTCGCCTAATTTTTAGACTGGGATTATCTTATCAATCCTCTATATAGACGATACTTAACACGAGTCTTGATTGTTAAAAAATTCTTGTAATAAGTTCCGAAACCAACGCACAAGTAGTTTGGGGGAATTTCGCAATTATGCAATCATGACCAAGCGAGGAGTGATTAGGAAGACTTTCAATAGCTTTAGCAATACCAAGGGCATGTACGACCATGGGAGGCATTATTACATAAACATAATGATGGGTGACAGGGAGATGAAAGTCAGAACTTCCAGAAAAATGTTTAACAAAGGTGTCATTAGGGACAGAGGCACAATCGCTCGCAGGCATAGAGTTCTTAAATGAGTAAAAAAATGTCCGCATACCCACTCGGCAGATTATGGTGAGGGCGTGGAGTTTGTCGACTCGAAATGACATCCAAGTGTGGCCCCGGGTGACTTCCGATTTGCGTACCGACCTCCATTCCATTTGACCCGAGAGAGTTGAGTTCTGAGATCGGGGAATATTTGTATCCGGGGAAGCTCGTTGTTTTTGTAGACGTTTAGCAGCAGCATGACGCTTTGTACGTTCGGTTTAGTTCTTGGCGGGAAGATGTGTGATTTCAGGAACCCGCTTATATACGGGTTGCACCGCGGCGCCACCTCCTGTTACGTGTAGTGCCATCTAGCATAGTGTTCTGTAGTCACTGTGTATTACTACTTGATCACAACCGGAATACACCGGTGTTTCTCACGTTTTCTTGTTACTAGGTTATATTTGTGCCTTTTTTTAGTGTTTTGGGGTGTTCTTATACCATTTTGACTTGTTTTCGCACAGATTTTGGCTTGACGGTGGTTCGCGCATGAATCGACGCTGACGGACAGTGGGCGATCGTAATGTAGTCGACATAGTTACACGCAAGGGAATAAGCAGTTTGACTCTCAGGTACTAACTCGTGGTCATAGCGCTGTGGGTAAGACGACTGAAACTAACTCTGTCTGATCTAGCATACGCAGGCTCGAATCTTGCCAGGGCCTGTGTGATTTTTTGCGATTGTAAATGCTATGCGCACAGATGCGGACGGACAATGTGAGGTTCTAAGGGACACCGCAAAGAAAAACGTAATGAAATGGTTGGATGAGAGATTATAACACGCTCAAATTTTCGTGCTTTCAATTTGAGTATAGAAGGTACCACACTAGTTGTGAATTTATTGCTGGCATCTGTGAGTGCCGAAACGTAGGTTTCCGAGGCCCACTTGTAAGCTTTCCAGCGTGCGTTAGTAGAGGCAAGTTTCCCATAACTATGCCTACATTTCTTTTTACTAGATAAGAGTGTAATGTGAGTAATATGCCATGGCAGATGTTCATTGGACATGAAGGAGCGGCTTTTGATAAACTTGTTAATAAGCTCTTGAATTTTACTGGCAAAAATTTGGAAGTTATTATCCAATGATCTGTTATCAAAGTCTTGGAAAAAGAGGTCAGTGAATGTCGATGAAACGTATTTCATGGCAGCATAGTTAGCTGTGCCGTAGTCGTGAATTATGTTTCTGGTTATACTCGCTTTCGGAATGGTTGCATTTTGGGGAAACGTAAGCAAGGAATTACTTACTCAATATAGATGTTAAATCGAGGAAATAAAATAGGGTATGTTCGTTAAAACCAAGTTTAGAATATTTGCTACGTTATATGTGCATCTGGTAGGTTGTGCTACTAATCGAGATAGTGAAAATATACTGCATAAGTGAATGTAGTCATTTGCTAGCGTTGAGAATGGCGACAAGGACGGTGGCTGTGGGCTGCACGGGATGTTAGCAAAATTGAATTCACCCATTAAGATTACCTCGGAGGTAGGATAACGAGTGTAATGCAGAATAAGTGCATCATGCAATTCATTAAAAAGTCATGCGAGCAAGACGGACGCCGGTTCCCGATACCAGGAATTTTGGTATGGTGGCTTTGGGTTAGGGAAAACCAGATAATTTCTATATCAGTGCAAGTGTGTATAAGAATTCCAGATATTTTTTGAACTGGCCAAAAAGACTCCGCCGCCGCGACGCGCCGTTCTGCCGCAGAAGTAAGTTTTAAACTTGGATGAAGTTTCAAAAATTTTGTGGTCGGGGACTTGATCGTGAAGCCAATATATTTAATGCAACGACATCAGCTGAGCATGTGTCGACAGCAAAGGATAAATTGTGATGTTTGTTGAGCACACTTCTTAAATTGGCAAACATAACAGATCTTTGAGATAAAGAAGTGCATCGATATTTTGCCACTTCCCCTCGCGCTTTCCCAGTAGTCATGGGCTACGGAGGCTCTCAGCTCTGGCTTGCGGGTGCATCGCGCTGCTCAATCTGTTGTACACTATCGGCGCTTCCGTCGTATACAAGCATTTTTTTTTTGCTGGCAAAGAGTTTTTTTGACGTAGTTTAAGGTTAGGAAATCCAGGCAAATTTCACCGAATTTTAGTAATTTTTGACGGGCATTAAGAGTAATGAGTGAAAAATCTTCGCTTAGAGTAATATTGCTATTTTATTAGCTGCGCACGAAAAGACAACGTTTTCTCCTTAACTTTGTAATTAGAAAATTTAGGTATTATTAGACGAGACTTTCTTGGTGAATATGTACCTAGATGGTGTTAGTTAATAACCCGTGTTAGTTCTGTTAGTAGTTGTAATTTATTTACATCCTAGGTCTCTTTAGAATCAGCAATGCTAAGGAGAATAAGGTTATCACCCCGCGATCTGTCCTCGAATTTGTCCAAGCGACATGTTAGAGCGGTATTCACTGTTGTAAGTTGATCGACAGAGGCTTCTTTTCGCGAAAGCTCCTGACCGAAGTGTTTATATGTTCCAAATTTTTTTCCCAACTGATCAAGCCTGTTGTTTAAACTGGCCATTTCAACTTGAATACTTTTCTGAGAAGTTTTGATTTCTTTTATGTCGGCTGCACTAGCCTCCTGACACTTGTAACTTTGCGGAGCAGGTGCATGCGGGTCTTCTAACAAATCAAATATAACTTTCATTTTTTCACCGGGATCATCCAGCAATTATTTTGTTTGCAAAAGCGTTTTCGACCAAGTGTCATAAGCCAGGATTTCTCTCGACATCTCCAGAGCGCTAAAACAAGAACCATAGAAATACAGTCGCACACAATGTTCTGCAATTTCCGTGGGCACGGGAACACCAGCAAACATATGTGATTACACTTTTTAGCATGTAGAGAATTTTGATTACATACCTGCAGCAGGAAGACAGGTTGTTTTAGAACCATGCCATAAGCACTGCTGCCGTGCCCACTAAGTTCTAGTAGCTTAGCCGGCTATTTAGGTTGTAGCACAGGGTGTTGAGGTTGTAGATTGAGCTGGTTTTGCGTATACTGGGTGCGCAGTAGCCCTTCCGTGCACCAGTGGCGAGCAGTCGTGGTAGAGACGATCCCGACAAGGCAAGAGCAGTGGCGTAGACAGCAATGTTGAATCCACAGGTGCAGCTGATAACGGGGCGAGGAAGAAGGCAGCAAGAACGTCTTGTAGCAGAAACACAGGTTGTTTTGTAGATATGGGAAAAGAAAATATTTGGGTATTTGTTCAAAGCATTCCATTTATTTTTATTGTGCGACTACTACATGGTAAAAAAAACAGATACAAAAGCAGAGGTTTATTTTTGGTCATTCAATTTTAACGTGATTTCCACCCTCGGTGATATTTTTGAAATAAATAGGAAATTTCCAAAAGGTAACTGATCAGGGTGGCGAGTGAGGCGAGTTGCTGTACTTGCATCTTGGGGAACAGCGCGTACTAACAGGGACACGATAAGAAAGAAGTGGACAGGACTAGCGCTGACTTTGTAGTGTAGTTGTAAGCGTAAAAAATATCTGTAAGAGTATTGTTGAGGTATATAGAATAAAAACGAAACACTCTGTCAAAACTTTATAGGAATATTTTTTGTAGAATATATAGGTGCAATTTTCTATTTTTCCTATTGCTTTTAATAAAGTTTGAATATTTAAAGTACACATCGGTTATCAAGCGGTAGCTATTGAGATGAACATTCCAAGTTCTCCTTACATTTATTTATTTATTTATGAATACTACAAACCCTGCTAGGGATTTTAGCAGGTGGGTTACATGGCATACAAGAATACACGGTTTACAACAATTGCACAATGCAACACAGATGAAACTGCTTCGTTTCCTGTGGGGTACAAAATTTGTTACAGATAATATCACACACAACTAAAAACAACAGATGATTTGTTATACAATGTTTATTAAGGTGGGACTGTGACCCTTTTCTGTGAAATGTAATCTGTGCAATGTAGTCTGTGACCCTTTTATATTATACCTGAAATGAAGCTTGTTGATTTTGTTGGTGATACACAAAGGAGCACTTTTTGCTAGATTATATTCTGAACACCAAGTTTCCAAGCTACCGATACTTTTGTTTAAAACTTGTTGATCTGACGTTGAGTTTACGACTACAAAAAAATGCAGTCGTCTGCGAACAGTTTAACTGATCAGCTTGTATCCATTGCTTGAACAAAATCATTAATATAAATCTAAATAAAACAAGACCGACTAAGAACCTCTTAGGTACTCCGAAAAAAACGTCTAAAAAACGTGAGCGTAATTCCTAAATCTCTACGTACCGTTTACGGTTTAGTAAGTAAAATATTACCCAGTTTGTTATATCTGAAGGAACGCCAACTAACTTCAGTCTATTTATTAAATTTTTATGTAGAACTTTATCGAACGCCTTCTAGAGCCTAAAAAATGACGTCAACCTGGCTACCAGCATCTAAAGCCTTGCCAAATTCAATAATTGTAGTTAATAACGGCGAAGTAATAGAGAGTACTCGTGGGAAACCGTTTTGTTGTTCAGTGAGAATATTTTGGGTATAAAGAAAGGTATTGATATATTTTGCGATAATATGTTCCAGAAGTTTACAACAATTACAGGTGAGAGAGATGGGCCGATAGGTACAAATATTGACACGGTTACCCACCTTAAAAACAGGAGTCACACGTGCAATGCGCCAATCATTTTGTATCGCACCAGATAAACAATTTTCCAAAACGTGACTACAACGAACCTGGCTAGCAGTGTAGCGCCACCTCTGAGAAATGCGGAAGGGATATCGTCAGGGCCTGTCGCATTTTTCTGTTTCAATCGCAAAAGCAATTTGGTGACACCTCCCAAAGAAATATGAATTACACCACAATATCCATTTTCACAAACAGCACCGCTTAAAGAATCTGTCATTGAAAACACACTTTGGAAATACTCGTTAAACACCTCTGCCATTTATTTAAAATTAGTAAGTACACGATCACGTTAGGCGATTTGATCAAGCCTCGTGCCACCGTTATTCGATAAAAGTTGCAAAAAGTTAAGGAACTTCCAAATACCAAACGATTGGGTGTCACATTAAAGCAGTGATTCCTATGAGGAGCTAATTTTGACTTTATTGTAGCCTGTAAATCAAAAATGTCGGCTTGAGGAGCGTTGGAACGTTTCCGGGAGCGCTTCAATTTTTGCTTCACATGAAATATTTCTCTATATATCCACGGATTCGTCCTGCCAATTTTTTTACTTTATCTGGAATAAAATGTATACATAAATTACAGTGCGCTTTGAACTTTGTCCATAATGTATAAACGTTAGCACTATCATCAAAAAAAGAATGGCTTCTTCGAGATATTTAGTCAAATTTACATCATCTGCAGATGTCTACTGCTTTGTACTAATAGATTTGCATTGGAGGGGGTTGGAGTAATGACGTAAAGATACCTACTTATGACCAGAAATTCACCCACAAATTCAGTGCTAATATCAGTTATAGTTGGGGAGCACAACACGAGATCTAGGATCGAAGATGTACTGCTTGTCACCCGAGTGGGAAGGAAAAGGGTTTGAGTAAGATTAGGCAGCAAGAGCATGTCAAGAAAAATTTCAGAATTCGGCATGTCGGTGGGGCCGCACTTCAGCGTTTCTCAACTAATACTAGGCATGTTGAAATCCCCAACAATTAAAAGACGTTGGTTGCGATACTGGTTTAGCTCGTCTTAAATTATTAACAAAAAATATGGCTCAGCACTGGGTGGCCTGTAGAGACATACGACGAAGATTTCGTTTTCTAAAAATTCACATTCGCAAATCACACTCTCGTGGTAGACATCAATCTCAGGCAATGGATACGGTGGCACACCACTTTTGACAAGAACTGCAGTCATCCTTACGATAGCACGTATATGAAGGCGGAAACACGCAACTATCTGGATCGTCAGGGTGAAACCAGGTTTCTGAAATGACGGCTATGTGAGCTTCATAGAATAGAAAAACGCGTTAAAACTCTTCTTGAATATTACGAAGGCTTTGTGCATTATCGTTTATCAAACAAAGCCGCTTGTGCGCTAAGGTTTGCTCGTCATCATGATGTCAACCTTCTGAGAGCGGAGCGCTACGCAACAGTTTCCTACGGTTTTTACGCTCATCCCATATGTAGGCGTTATTATTGATGTATATCTTATCGTAAACTAATCCCTCTTATCACACCTACGTCTCTTGTCGTTTACTGTTTTCCAGAGCTTTTTTCGTAGCTGAAGTGTTGCTTGCAAGAAGTCGTGTGATATTGATACACTACAATCTTTCAGTAAGCTACACTTCTTCAAAAGCGCAAATTTCTTGTTGTAATTGTACAACCACACAGTGACCGGCATTGGGCGTTGTTCATTCAGACGACCGATTCTAAGAATGCGCTCCACGGAAGTAACTGGGGCCTTTAGGGTGTCCAGGAAAACTTTAGAAATAACTTTGTTTTCCAAATGTTTTGGTTTTTCTCTCGTCTTTCCGGTATGCCGAATACGATCAAATTATCCGTTCTCGAACGATCTTCGTAATCGACAAGCTTTTTGTCTTGTCCTGTCAGAGCCTTTTCTACGCACTCTATTCTTCCCTCCAGCTTCTTTATTTTTTGTTCGTTTGCCTTTGATACCTTTATTACTTCGTCTAGTTTGGAAAGTTTTCTGTGTTTATTGGAAAGTATGCTGTCTCGTTTCTTTTGTCCCTTTTTAGATTGCTTTAGTTCAGGTAGTATAATATATATAGGTTCCTCAATGTCTGGACCAGGGTTTCTATCAACATCACCACCGAGCAAAATCGTTAAAACAGACCAGCAATCGTTAACAATTTGGGCGCATCGCCGAGTGCACGGCAGAATCAGAAGCGCGTAGCAAATAGTACGGACAGAGGAATTATGGGTGGGAAAACTGACCAGCACAACAATCCATGGAAGCTTAGGCATGTTGTTCTGAAAAATGTTGCCGTGCCCTTTGAGTCAGAGGGAGAAATCTTGTTGTTTTATACTCGGCTCCGATTATGTCACCGTTGACTGAAGCCAATGGGGTGGTTCACGGGAGAAGAATACGCGTAGCAGCGATGTCGACGGTGGTTTCCACGTGCCTGGAGCACGATCCAGAGTCGCATGCCCAGAGTTGGATGGCGTTTCACTATCAGGCAGCGGACCAGGCTTGACTAGAAAAAACACCTGCACGACAGTACATGCAAGCTTAGGCAAGCTGTTCTGAAGAACGTTGCTGTGAAGAACGAACCCTCAGTTGTTTAAAATGATACAATGCCTCTTTGAGTTCTTTCATGTGATTGCTTTGAGTATACAGTTTAGTACCAAGTCTTCATTTCGCTTAAAAAATCTTAAAATTTACGCTGTGAAGACAATTCAAACAACTAATTTTTGAAGTACTTCTATGAAAGTTTTACAAAAGTGTACCACTTATAAAGGCGTTCCCAAGAAAACTGCTTTAAACTCAGAAGTACCGTCTTTCGAGTCTAGGATTTCGGAAAGAGCAAAAAGGCTTTGCCTACTCCAGTCGAACTTTGTATTTTGTAACAATCAAACTTTGTACCGTCAAATGGTAATTTTTAAATATACAGTTGTATAGGAGGGCTGTGATGATGTTGAGGTTAGGGAGACCTTGGGACCTAGAAGTATAAGCAAGGAGCAAGAAATCGCGACACCGGTTCGACAGACAATGAAAACGAACGTTTATGCAGGACGAGGACTAGGCAATGGGAAGACGCTAACCAGGAGAGTTCGCATGACTGGAAGGTTCTCGCCATTAGAAAAAGTCACACGTGGTCGATACATGGAGATGTCGTTGCGGAGCTTGAAGGTGCAAGCGATGCAGACTTCTTCAGAATTAACATCCTGGATCAAGGCTGCAGTAGCTCACGAAGGACAGAACCAGGAAGAGAAGATACTGTGGCTCCATCACTGGAAGCGCAGACGGAATGCAGACAGGGACAGGGCACAGAGTTGCCTTTCATGACGTGTTGTCTCGAGATTCTATAACAACGGTTGCAGAACAGCTGGGTCCTCACTGTCCTTACGTTAGGGTTCCGCAATAAACCTAGTCCGCCGGGCAGTTTATCTTCCGAGGCCACTTCATCTTCATCCTTGTCTTTTTCTTGCCTGGCCCCTGGCACCACACCGCTATCCACAATGATTATGATTCACGGCGACACCGTGCTTGGGGCCTTTTCTTTATTTTCATTTTCATTTGGGGCCAGATTTCGTAAGTCAGAAGAAGCGTAGTTGCGAAATTGTTGCCTGGCTCTGTGTGCATTCCAAGTTAAAAAAATTACACCATCTTCTCAAGGGAAACCCTGATGAGGATGCGAAGCATCATGGCGGTTCCGTGTGGTTCCATTGTGTTGCCGTTATGTTGAGTGATCTGGTTTTTACTAGCGCCAGAGGGAATTCCGCGTCCGGGTCCACACCGGTGGCCAAGGCCCGCAAGTGATGTGTTACGGTGAGTAGGTGGTGGTTCTCGAGGCGCCGAAACTCGTACATCATGTTCTTGTCGATATTGTCTCTGTGGTAGAATCGGTAGTCTCCGTCAGCTTTGGTGAGGTAAAGGTTGTTGACATTGGCGCACCGGCTGAGAGCAATGTACACGCCTTCCTCTTCGCAGCTTTGTCTTCTCGTTCTTCTTCTTCTTCGGCGGTTCCCGTACGGGAAGATGACGACGGTGGTTGAACGCGAACCTATCTCGTGATGGATGCTTTGGTTGGCCAATCCCTATGGGCATCCTGCCACAATCAGCATCAGAGGCGCTGCGGACGAGGATGGTTGAGCTGCAAGGCGCGTGGCCCTCCCCGCCACAACTTTCCCACGGGAAATTCAGCATCCCCTCTAAAATTTTCAGTTAGTCGTTTCCGTTGACGTTCAACTTCGCGTGCCTTCGTTGTATCAGTAGCTTCTTGACGTAGTTTGGATGAGTCAAGGACATAAGGCGCGTTCGTAGCACTTGCTTCGGTCCCGGATTTGTAGCGTAGTGGGAAGTGCACCGCGTACCTCCCGTTGCGGCCAGAGAGTCGTGGGATCGAAACCGGGCGCCGCTATTTCTTTTTTATAGTGTAGTATCGCGGATATGTGGGTGTAAGGAGGAGAGTTGCGCATGCGCAGTGAGCGTGTGGACGGCGCCGCCATCAACGACGCAGGACCAGGCAAGCCTAAGAAATGCTGCGCATTTAGTATTAACCAGAAATATTCTACTCAGTGCTGTGATGCCGGCGCTAAGGAGTATTTTCAGTCTTCTCAGTGTAAACATTCTCTTTATCTAACATGTCAAAATACATAGATGAAACATCTATGGGAGATTTTGTAATGTTTCGTCACTTAGACAAAATTTCAAAAATCGAATGTACAAATTATAACACTTTACAGCATTTTTCCAAATAATTATCACTTGAGTATTTACTTCTGTCTTTCATCTCTTTTTTTCTAGCAACTGAGAGCGGCTCGAAAGGCAATGGTAAGCAAGAGAAATCATCCTTCAGTATAATATTTACTAGATAGCCGCTGCATTTTGTATGGCATCAAGGGTTTTAGATACAGTAAACATGAATCAATTCACAGCATCATTTCTGTGAAATATAAACATACTACTCATTGTAAAAACCAATACAGACAAACTGCACATATATTGAATAGCTCAAAATTGTATTCAGTGCGCGTATGACAACTGCTTCAACCCGACTTTTTTCAATAAAAAAAACCAAAGTGCACCTATATTGGTTGTTTGTATTTATACCATACATGAAAACGGCAAAGGGATTGCAAATCTTCAACATCAAAATTTTTGCCTGTAGGTGCAACTGTATGCCAATTTTTGTGGCACAAAACGACGCTCACTTAAAATGGTTTTCAGAGTTCAAAACGTTTGTGGCCACTGTTACTTACAACACTACAACATCGTGAAGTAATAGTGCTGTGACACTAGAGTATAAGCCAGATTATTAGCTACACCTGTTTGAAAGAGCCACTCAGATCCGCTTGCCCATGTTTCATCGTTTCCAAGGTGAAACTCGAGAACAATCCCAGGCCCAATGCAATTACAGTAAACGTAGCAACTTCTGCATTAACGCCTGTTACTATTGTGTTTTCTTTTCCATTAAGTGGTATTTTATCAAAAATAAAGTAATATTTTGACTGAAACACGGATTGAAGGTGGGCCAGTTGGTAAATAATGAGTTTGAGAACTGAGTTTTATTTTCTTCTGTTTTTTAACAACTGATACGATTCAAAAGGCATTTCCAAGCAAGAGGAATCATACTGAGGAGTACACTTCATTCGATAGCCCATGATTTGTGTATCGCATGAAGCCTTTTGGATATGCTGACATTAAAAGAAATCACGGCTTGACTCCTCCTCAGTGCAAACAGATTACTAATTGCAAAAATAAAGGCGGAAAAACCACCCCGCAACTGCAAAGCTTGAAATTCTGTTCATTTCGCCTCTGAACATTGGTTTAGCTCTGCCTTCTCCCAAACGCAAAACACCGCTGCATATAAATGAATCATTGCACTTCATACAAAACATATTATTGGAAGAGGGGAAAAATGGCTTCATGCTTGAAAGAAACTGTTGCAACATTCACAAATATAAGACGGAAAGGTAAATTTTATAAAATGCAAGAGGTTTACATGCTCATAAAGCCTCTTTTTGAAATCGTTAGTTCATGCCACATACTGAAAAGGAACAGCATTGCCAGTACTGTGTTTCTCAAATATACGGAAAGGACTGGACGCTGCACCCTGTAAAATATCTTCACAGAAGCAACCTGTTCCTTGAAAAGTAAAAGTTCATCGACTTTTCACTACAAGTAGTCTTCATTGAGTAAGGGGAAGCAAACTATATCCTCGGAAGTAATAGATCTGCTATATATGGGGTAGAAGTATTTTTTTTTTGTTTCGCTGGATTGTTCACAAGTACCTTCTTGCAGTGAAGCAGTATATGTCGAACCCCCGGTTTTTATTCCGGTGAAGCCGGTTAACTCGGCGCCGCTGAGGAGCTCATGCTCGCAACCACCATGCCGGTTTCAGAAGTTGCGTAATCGACTTACAACGGCGGTAGTGCAGTTATGAGATAATTGCAGATAATAAACAGAAGCCCTAATGGGCGTAGAAACGACTGAAAGCCACCTCATGGTTGCCGATAATGCTACTTCAGCTTGAAACTCTTTCCGAGCGACATTTTCGCCGGTCTATTTCACGCTTTACTGTGCGGAGTGGGACGTGCACACCCAGCTGTGCTTCATTTCCCTACAAATGGCATGCCCTTTAGGTCTGCAGAGGATTGAAGTCTGGAAGGCGGTTGACGTAATGTTCCCTGTCAGCAGTCCGTCGTAATTAGGCACTTCGGGTCTGGGGTGTTGTGTTTTAAAAATAACATGCGCATTATTTGGGAGGGCAAAGGACCGTCACTGTGGTCCACCAGAAAAAAAGCTGCCGAGCTTGCAGGTTTAACTTGCTAAGGAACCGATGCATATTGTTCGCTTGGACGAAGAGCAGAAACTGAATAAGCGCAGTATAACAGAAGCCAGAATATGCCTTAGAACAATGTAATGTCGCTTACGCCATCATTGCTGCCTGAAGCTGCAGCTCTTCAAACAGCTGCAAATACGTCCTAAATTAACGGCAACTTACCCTCTTCAAACGCCGAAGTGCACAAATATTCTTCAGTACAAAGGGCTACCGAATCCATTATTCCGACAGCATCTTTCAATTATAAACACCCTTAAACAACTAGCTGCAATGGATTGAAATGTTATGCTAGAGGGAGCACTAAACAGAACTCACCTGTCTGGTATAATGAGAGGAGGACTGGATTGGGTTGGCCTCTTAGACAAACTGTAAGATGCCTATAATGCAGGAGTGAAACATGCAGCTCCATATTTGTGTGTCAGAATAGAGATCGAGTCCCTAAACGTTTTATTGAGCTAATTTTCTAGGAGGTATGTGCAATCGCAAATTACAAATAACACATTTTGTTTAATGGGGTCCTTGGACTGTACCCAGCTTGGCAAATCGTCCTTTTTCAGAGTGGAAGGATTTTATTTTTAAAACAAATACAATCGTTCTACAAACTACAAAAACCCGTTTTTCTTAGCAATAACAAATTTCTCTAAAACCTTTTTTTGTGGTGGTACTTGCCTTAACTTTTCTGAGGTATGGGCGAAATTAAGACAACCCTTAACACAATTTTCTTGTGTTCTGATCGAATTTATACGTCTCAATAGACTTTTTTGCGCAATAAAGTGAGAAAGCTACACCTATGACAAACATATTTGTGTTAACAGTATCATGTTTTGTTAATACAGTGTCTCTATTGTTTTGTTTTTTCCGGTATTCGAAAACCGAAATATATCTTATACTTGCATCAATCCCAGGCTCTTTCATCACCTAAATATTCCGGAAATTTTTTGGCTTCCTTAAAAGTACATTATCCATGTACATTGTTCACTTCCTTTTCCGGAGTGTATAAAACGTTTTTTGCTGTATGTGGAACAGTGACCCATTTTTGCGGCAGAAAATTTAGCTAACATAAAATACAGTTTTGGGCACGTGAACATTTTCCTACTTTATCTGTCACAACACTACAATGTATTATTTCCGATGCTGTGACTTTTGAATAAAAGATTATCAGTAAAGCCGATATAAAGACCTTTCCCTATCTCGTAGCCAATTATGTCTTGTTTCCTAGGTGAACATAGGCCGTAACCCAGGCCCAATGCATTTACAATAAATGAACAAGTTGGGCATTCACAAGTGTTCATATTCCTCTGCTTCTTTTTCAGTAACAGGCATTCGATCTACACGTAAACGTAAGTAATACTTCGCATGTCTTTTTTATTACCATAGAAATGCTTCAATATTATAATTTATGAAATTACCATGATTACTTGTTTATATCAATATCTTAATGAAAGAAAGGAGCAAGATCTCTAGCAACAAAGGAGTTTTAATACCTCTTCAAGTGTATGAACACTGATACTGTTTGGAAACATTTAAACCCAATTTGACTTCTATGACGATTCTTTTTTTAAGTATCTAAGACACGTGTGATAAATGATTTTTTGTGGTCTTCAACGGGTCAACACTTGTAACCCACGCCTTCTAGAAGTGTTAGGATAGACATTTAAACATGTTGAAATATTTTCTTGCTGATCTACTGGCAAAATGTAAAAACAATTGTAAAAAGACAATAAAAAGAAAAAAATGTCCTAATGTAAAGACCCGGCAAGTCTTGTTGGGAATAAATTAAAAATGGGGAACTTTCGCCATTGGACATTATATAAATTAAAATAAAATCGTTGTCACAAACGACTACTGAACATGTGAATTAAAACTATATAAAAAAGTATAAAGTAGCTTTTGGCTGTAAATGCTAAAGAAAACAAGAACCAAGTTAAACAGTTTAACTTTACCTTGGTATTTTGCCGCTATACAACCTTTACTCTGCAACTTTTTCTATATCTCAGTGCAGTCAGTATATAAAAATACGAGGAAGTAATACTTCCTTTTTTTGGACCGGATATCTTAGAAGTGGATGTCATACAACCTTGACTATGTATTGAAGAAGTTACTTGGCCAGCACACCAGCCACGTGTGGAAAACTCCTCTTTATTACACGTTCGATAAATACATACACACACCAGGGCACTGTGTTGCCAGCCCAAAACACTCAAACCGAAAATCCATAACTTTGTTCAGGGTACAACGTATTTCCTTTCCACCCATTTAAGAAATGTGTTAGTACTTTAGTGGAGGTTATTCAGGCATAGTTTCTACATTGAAAGAGAATACGCCGCAAGAATAAATATGTACATCAAATTGCATATACACTTAAAAAGCTTACATCTGAGAATATATCTAATAGGCACAACAACACCGAAAATCTGAACACATTCCCAGTTCCTGTTTATATCTATCAAGGGGCAGTTTTTTTCGTGCAGGTGATAATGACGGCCAATAGGCTAAGACACAACTGGTTGTTCCGTAGAGTTCCCGGGCGGGCAAGGGAGAGTTTCTGATGAAGGACACTGTTCTACGGCTGACATTGTGGGCGAAGCTGTATCGCATCCTTCAATAGGCACAGGTTGCACTGCGGAAGCACTTGCCTCGGCAGGTGCTGGCTATCATGTTGCAGCGACAAGTGTCGCATCGCCGGGGTGGTGATGAAGTGACGAGCCACGCCAAAGGAGATGTTGCTGACAGCCATTGCTGCCCGTGTGCTATCCAGGCACCTTGTTTAGATTTGCCGAATGACATGTTCTGCCGTCGTCGACGGTGAAGCATTTTCCACCACGTTGTCGATGACATCACTTGGCTTTAAAGGAGAATGATCACCCTCGAATGAAACCTATGGTTTCTTCACCTTCACTATGTCTCTTACCGCCACCACCGTCGGCTGTGCTCCTCATGCCCTGTCAGTGTATGCTTTGCTGTACGGTTGTCTCTGCGTAACACGCTACCGAACCATGGCCAGTTCCTGTTAGGGTGTCTTGGCAAACAACTCGAGCGATCAGCTGGGGATGCCAAGCTTTTTCTTGGCAGCCTTTCATGAGGCAGTAATGCAGGGGATACTCCTGCTGTGGTGTGGTGTACACCTGTAAGCGACGAGACGATTCCGTGCCCCAGTTCCCAGGGAACGCTGTTTCACACGAGTCAGTTGGAGGTGCATCTTCATAGTGCACTTGAACTCATTGATCTGTCCACTTTCCTGTGGGTAGTAAACGTATGTGTGTGACCGGAGGACTGGGCAATCATTTGGAAGTCGGTAACTTTTTGCGAGATGAACTGGGGCCAATTATCGCAGACTATCTTGTCAAGATACGCTTCCCTCGCAAAGATATTCAGCAGGAACTCGTTCATGATTCTTGTAGAAACATCTCTGCACATCTGCTGTGCAGGCAGTTCCGAGAAATAGTTCATGAGAGTCAGTGCAAACCGCCAATCTAGAGGCGCCCTCTGAAGGGGACCAACGATTCCAATAACGGGTTTCTGCTACTTTTTCTCCAGCAGCTCGGCAGGTTGCAGAGGTGCAGGGGATGTCTCAGCTGATTTATCCGCTTTTTGACAGACGCTTCACTTGTGGCCTACTTTTTTCACATGACTGTGCATGCGAGCCCACCAAAACTGCTACATAAGTCTGCCTTTGGGGCATCTGACAACCAGGTGGGTTTTATGCTCTTTAGCGCCCAGTTCATCCACTAGAGATGAAGGAACTGCGATTCGTCCGCGCGGTAACAACACTTCTCCAACAACTGAAAATTCTTCTCAAACTCTGAAATACGGTTTCAGCTATTGAGGCAAGTTCTTATGCTGAGGGCGAAGAGCCTTGTACGATCACCTTCAACTTTTTAAGAGTGGTGTCAGCAAGAACTGCTGGTTTAAACTGTTCTTTCGCAAGCGATGTTGGTTTGACCATGCAAGCAATTTATTCCCCAAGATTGAAATCAGAGCCTGCCATATGGACAGGCAACTGCGAAAGAGCAATGGCTACTCTGTTTGATGAGCCCTTCTGGTACTCCACCGTTACAATATAACAAAGTACCCTTCTGCACCAACGTGCTATTCTTATTGGGCGGCGGCCTAAGCCCTGCTACGAAAGAAGTGAAACGAGTCCCTGGTGATCTGTTAGGAGAGCGAAGCTTCGCCCCACAGCTAAGCCTGCAAATTTTCACATGCCTAAATGCATGCAAGCGACCTTGTTTCACCAACTGTGTACTTACTCTCGACGCGGAACACGGCGTGCGTGATGCAGAAGCGATGGTACTTAGTGTATGATCGGTGAGCTGCGGCCGAACTGTTCCGCGTCGACATAAAGGCGCTTCAGTGGAAGTGATAATTGGAAGCGCAGGAAGAAACATGCGCATGGCGAGATCTCAGGGGAATACCGAATTTTCCGCACGAAAACTTCTATTTACCTCGGCCGGCAAGGCGAATGCTTGCGGTTTTAAAGTAGACCTTTCATTGGATCCACAATATCGGCCAACTGCAGCACGAACTTGCTGTGGTATACCACTAACCCAATAAAGAATCGGAATTCGGCGGCGTTGTTTGGAGTTGGAGTTTCTAGAATCGCGCCTGACGTTCCTGGTAGAGGCGAAATACCAGGCACCTCCTTGTGTCCCAAAATTTCAAGCTGCTGAATTCTAAACACACCTTTACTGTTCAGGTTCATGCCTATCTTCGAAACTCTGTAGCCCTGCCTCAAGGTTTTTTAGGTGCTCTTCAGACGATATATCTAACAAAATGACGTCGCAATGTAACAGGACACCAGCACAATGCGAAGAATGAGATACCTCATAATCTGGAAAGCTGCATGTGCTTATTCCAACCCGGAAAATTGCGTTTGAACTGGCAGAGGTTACGATTTAAAACAAACGCCGACAAGCCCGCACTTCAGGATACAGGTTAAGTTGGTGATAGGCCGAAGGTAAGTCGAACATGAAAAATTCTATTGCCCCACAAAGCATGAACTGCTGATCTATGTGCGACAGCGGGAAGCTCTGCGTAAAAATCGGCTTTTTAGGTTTGCGTAAGTACACACAAAGCCTAATACTGCCTTCTTTCTTCTCAATGGCTACAATAGGGGATACCCGTTTTCCCGCATTGATACCTTCAGTTATGGCCAAGCTTTCCGAGCACTGCAGCTCGGAAGACATGAGTGGTCGTAATATCAGAGGCAAAAGGGGAAGTTTTGACAATACCGGCTGAAGACCCGCACGTGTGCTGATCCTGTGGACAAAACCTTTTGCAAGATCCAGCTCATTTCAGAAGAGGAAGCGAAATTTGGCTAAAAGGCTGGTAACAAGTCCGCAGACGGCTCCAACAGACATCTCAAAAAAATTTCGCCATTCTCTACCCCCTTGGTTTGAAAGCACGGCAGCTGGACCCTTCAATGCGCAGCTTTAATGCCCTAATTCATGTAAGCCTATGAGGGAAGTGCCCTGTTTGACGACATAAAACAAAGATGTGCGCCACGATTAACGACGCACACTTCACAAAAACACAACCAGAAACCAAAATTAGTCGTTCAGAATAATCCAGAAGGGTTACACGGGAGAAGGGGCACACTGGAAAAATTCTGATGGAAGGCCTTCCCCGAAATGATTGAAACCCAAGCGACAGAAGCGACTAACACTTTTCAAGTGACCTGCTTGACTAGAATGGTAATGTGTACGGCAGATGGAAGAGGCTGCTGATTTACAAGAACACGTAGTGTTCAATCTGTGGCGGGCTATAAGCTGAAACTGCGTTGACAAGGTTTCCGACCATTTCTGGTTGTAAATATTTTTTTTAATACATGTACGCCCACAAAAGAAGCAATTGTTTTCTTTAGCTGGGCATCGTTGCCATGAATTGTGATGCTGGGTAGAAGCACACCGAAAACCATTGGTGATTATTCGCGTGTTTTTGCAAATTTCATAGACGGTGGTCTCGAGAAGGAGCGCGGTTCACATGCGTAATGGCTTATAAAGGTGACCGAATTGCGATGAACCCACCGTGAATACGGTGACGGTAATGACAAGCCGAGTTTTGTGCAACAGCGTGCAGGTAGTGGCTGGCGAGAAAGCGAAGATTCCTTCATTTCGGAAGCTCCTTGCTCTGACTCGCGAGAGCAACTGCTTTGTCAAACGGCGCCGAAGACCTAAGAGAGACGCTTCTGCATACAATGCGAGAACACACCGGCAGCAAACTAGTCACGTAATCACTCCTCTGGGGATTTAAACCAACACATCGCGGCAAGCTTTCTAATTGCGGTCGCACTCTTGAAAAGACTCGCCTGGAGACTGAGTCCGGCTTTGATCCCGGTGTGGCTCGACGACAAGGTTGCAGGTGGTATCGAAGTGTCTGGCCGGTGTCGCTACTATGCAGGCAAAAACGTCTGATGTAGCTCCAGTACCTTTCTTCACCTCTGTCCTGTAACCTGGTAACCCGGTTACAGGACAGAACGTAACCTGCTTATACATCATATACTTTATATTTCCAAAACCCAAAAGGGTGGCTCGTAGCCGAGTGGTCTGGAGCACTCGATATGTAATTCTGCAATTCGTAAGTTTGTATCCAAGAGATTACATTTTTTTTCTGTAACTTGATTTCGTCGTAAGCGGTCGACATTTTCTATACTCATTTCACCATTTTTGCGCTGTACCCTTTATTCCTCCACAAGTGAGTTCACAGAACGCGAGGTGAGTGACACTGACGCACTGGAGAGTTTTGGCTGGTGTGCTGTTTCCATAGGCACAGACTGCTTGCGGGCAGTGGAACCAGGCCAGAATCAATGGACTCTTGGCCAGATGCCAACACGATTTTTACGCTACAGGCGTGAGTGAGGAAAGCTCCGAAAATGGGGGAACAGCGTATACAATTTGAGCATCTGTGGTGACGCGTAGAGCGTTGATCTTCTGCGTAGGCCTCCGAAATTGATTCCTGCGATTCCTAGCTGTATGGTAGGCTTATCGGACTCATTGTACTGCCGACAACATGTAAGAAGCGCGGTATGGTGATTACTGAGATATTGAGATAGCCCATCAGAGGATAACGTCGGATGCCAAACATGTTTCGCAGAACCGAAACCTAAACTTGCTTAAATGCTGATCTTGTACATCGTCGAATGACGTAGCACCTTTACTGGGCCGTGCAGCTGCCGTAAACTGCGCATAATAGTTCTTTTTCTTTCGGGCCTTGTAAAATAAGTACCACATATCGTCTGGATAAACGATAAAAAGTGTTCATTCGAACCAGTCTAGGCAGTGCAAACTAAAACGGGAGCTTGACAAATTCGCTTTCGTGTCCCTTTAGGATACGTTGCGCAAATAAATACATACACAAGAGCACAGTGTCGCCAATGGAAAAACTGAAACCACTACTGCATACCTATGCACAAGTTGCAAGGGTATCTACGCAAACAAAAATGTTCAGGCAGTTCGATGAAGAACAATAATGACTGGCCACTCGTTACCAGGATTCATTTTATTTTTTTAAGGCGACACCATTTCATAATGCAGTATACCACGAGGGTAAGCGAAGCAAATCGTAGTTGTGCCTGGTCACGTGTGCATTGAATGGTACACATTTACCAGAGATATTTCACTCGGTTTTCGGACGCCGGCAATTTCAAGTAAAACAAACCTTCACATCAAACAGTTCTCTTCAAGTCACTTTTGAAAATAGGTAGGTGAGACATCAATGAGAAATTTTGTTATATTTGGCTACTTAGGAGCATTATCAAAAAATAAATTTGACAAATTCAAACATTGTAAACCATTTTACCGAAGTGGTACCACTTTAATGTTTACTGGTATTTTTATCTTTGTTTTCTAGCAACTGACAGTGGTTCGAAAGGCCGTGGTAAGCAAGAGGAATCACCCTGGGGAATAGCATTTTTTGGGTAGCAACTGGTTTGTGTACCGCATGAAGCCTTTTGGATACGCTAACAATAAAAGTAATCGTGGCTTGACTCCTGTTAATCTAAACTGATACTTATTTTAAAAATAAATGAACAAAAACCGCCTCTAAACTGAAAAACTTGAAATTGTGTTCGCTATGCCCATGAGCACTGGTTTAGCCCTACCTTAATTCAAATACAGAACCCCACTGCACTTAAATTAGTTGTTGCCATGGATACAATACCTCCAGTAGAAATATGGTAAAAATGGGTTGATTCAGGAAATAAACTATCGCAACATTCACAAATAAAGCATTGAAAGGTTGATTTTTATAAGAAGAAGAGGTGTACAGGCTCGTAAAAGCTTTTTTTAGAAACCGTCAGTAAACGCCACATATTTGAAGTGAGTAGCATCCTCAGTACTGTGTTTTCCAAAAATGCAAAAAACAGGATGCTGCAGGTAGTAAAATCTCTCCGCACAAGTGAAAATCTATGTGCACACGCAACTGAAAGAGTTAGCGGTTCATCTACTTTTCATTACCTAGTCTTTATTTAGAAAAAGTGCAAGAAAACTGTCTCATCGGAAGTAATGAAAGTACTATACGTGAGGTAGTTAACTTTTTGTTACACAAGATTGTTCACAAGTATACTTTTCTCCTTGTTTAACTTGCTAAGGAATGGACGCATGTCATTCTCTTGTAAGAAGAGCTGAAATCAAAGAAACGTTGGCATGAACAGACGTGGGACAAGGCGAAAAAAGAATAAAACCCGCTGCCGCCGCCATTGCAACCTCAAGTTCCATCTCATCAACTAGTTGCGAATACTTTCCAGAATAATGGAATCTTTCCCCTTTGGAAGGCAGAAGTGCGCATTTATTTCTTGTTCTGTTTAGATGACTTCAAAAGCTATATTTTCGATTGTCTTTTTCAATTCTAAGCACTCGCCTACAATCAGTTGCAATCAATTAAAATCTGTTGTGCTAGAGGGCCCACTAATCCTGGATGTCACACAGCGGAATGCGACCTGTCCGGTGTACATAGTAGTGAATTGCATTGGATTGGTGTGTTGTTTCTGAGCAGCGCTCGATCTTTCTGAACAGTGCTGCAGCAAAATAAATGTCAAAATTCTTGGTATTATCGGCAAAGAGGACGAATCTGTGACCGATTTAGTCTCTAATGTTTGAGTTGTAATAAATGAGCCTGCCAGTGACTGACATGAAAGCATGCCACCGAGGGCGTACACGGAATCCCGATAAATCTAGCATCGTTGTCACTACGGGTCGCACACCAAAGGGAACTCTGTTTTGAGAAAAAGCAAAAAATTGCGTCTCCCGAACTCTGATCGTCACCTCGGCAGCCCTGAACACGTTTGAACTTGAGTCCAGCATTGAAAAAACTTCCTGGAATGGCTGTTCGTAGGAAGTACAAGCAGCACTGTAAATAGGTATGGTCGTACAAGGGAAAAGTTTATGCCAGGGAACGACGATGCACCATCGGGCAAATAACATGCGAGAGTGACTTCACAAAGGTAATTTCACAGAAACAAATTCCCGCCCCTGAGACACTAGGCACTAATGGCGATGGTCCAGAGTCTAGCCACACCTGCAACGGTGCCGTTGGCTCTGCTGGAAAAAAGTGTGACTACAATTGCAGAAGCAAACATTCTTTTAGGTTTGCTTGGTGTTTAACCATACCATGAAAATAGACTATGTAGAGATAGTACCGCCAAGTTTCTTCAAGCCTAATGATAAATCGTACCAGTCTGCTCGGCATCTAAACGCACGGTCTGTTTTGAACAAAGAGGATCATGTGTCACTTCTATTAGGCCAATTTTACTTTAGATTTCACATTGTGATGTTGACTGAATCTTGGTGCAATGACACCAGCAGCACTCTTGAGCTACCCAGTTACAAAGGATTCTTTCTGAATCGTGCTACCAAGCATTGTGGGGAGTGGCAATTTATGTTACTACTGACACGAAAACAGACGTAGTAGACGCTTTCAGCTAAATAACTCCCGACTACGGGATCCTGACATTGCAATGCAAAATTGAGATCATCTTCGTTCTCTACCGGCCCCAAAATGGTGATACCGCACGATTTAGGAGTGTTTATGATGAGCTTTTGTAATATGTTCGCAAGAACCATTTTGACTCATTTCCAGCAGTGATTTCAACGAAGTCTTGCTATTAAGGAATTGAATGAAACTGAACAGGCATCCGGTTTCTTTAATTTATTTACCACCCCTACGTGTATTACTAGCACAACTACAACTGCTCTTGATTAGTTCATTACAAACGCCGAAAGTAGTGTAAGCATTGATGCGACCATGGTGGCTTTATATGTCAAAAACCTCTGCCAAGTATTTAGTTTTACGGCACAAATTTTGGTCATTTAAGGGAATAATGAGTGTATTACGGTGCGGAGCATTACAAACCATGCACTAGAATAATTTAAATCTTACATCAAAAAGTATAACCGGTCACCCGTGCTAAACAGAAAGGATGTCATTTAGACGTATGGCACTTTTAATTGAAGGCTTTGTGCACATTTATGAATTGTAGATTCCAGAAAAACATGGACGCCTTGGGGCAACCAAGGACACTTAAAAATGATAAAAGAAAAAAACGCCGTTTTTCTTTGTTGCTGCGCAAATGTTACGAGGATGGTTCCAAATAGATCAAAAGACTACATAATCGGCTCACCTCGGAAATACGGCTCGCGAACATGTATTGTTATCAGAAGTTGTTTCTTGATATTCCTGGACAATGTCCTGACGTGGCAAGGAGGTAGGCGCCACTATAAATTGTTTGGGGGTAGGCGCCACTATAATTATGTTCTTGAAATGCTTACTGTCAATTTCCAACAACTAGAAGCGCGAAAAATTGCTGAATATTTCAATTTTGTTTGGTAAAAAGAACTCCCCCATGCAAGAGCTCCGTAGAAACAACGAGTACAGGGTTATGTCACTTTCCAATTAGCATTTTCTTTGATTTGACTGATGAACGAGAGGTGTACAGCACAATTATGTCATTGAAAAATAGCCGAGTGTTTGACAATAATATTTCAAAAAATAACTTCTAAATATATATGGAATTCATTGTTCTCGCATATACGGATATCTATGATTGGTTAATGGAGCCGGGTGTGTTTCCTGATGCTATAAAAAAGCAAGGGTATCATTAATTTACATAGGTATAGATCGGAATGTGCCCTCAAATTATAGACGCCGATTTATTATTCCTGTTTTGTCTAATGGCCTGTAGAAAATAATTTCTGCCCGAATAACAAAATTTTATCAGAAATACACGAGTCCAATACACATTTTTATTATATTCTGATGATAGCACACTGCTTCTGGCTGGTGCTGATTCAGATGAGCTGATCACAAAATCGAATTCAGTGCTCGCTAAACAGACACAATTGTCGAAATAAATAGTGTAAGGCCCGTGAGCAACGGGTGAACCGGGACGTTTATTCGGCGATCCAGTGGGTTCCGAACACCGTACCGAGAGCGATGATGATAATGCACGAGGGAAGACGATTGGGTAATGTTAATGAGAATGATAATGTCACGGCGAGGAGTGAATGGGGGAGATTGCCCAGAGTGTATGAAGAGTCCCTAAGAGTGTCCAGGCCGTGGTGACGCGACATACGCGCTCACAATAATTTCCCCTCCGAGTGAAGGCGGGCGCCTGACCGTCAATGTCATGAAGTACGACGCACAAAAGGTTTCAGCCGTGACATGTGCACAATTTCTGTGCCATGGTATCGACGGTCCAAGGGACCTTGACTAGGCGTGACACGATAGTTGACAGGGGATGTTCTTCAAGAACCGTGTACGGGCCTGTAAAACGGTGAAGAAATTTGTCACAATGTCCTGGTCTTCGACTGGGCGTCCAAAGTAAGACCTCGTTACCAGGACAGAACCAAACAGTACGGTGGCTGGCGTCGTAGCGGTCCTTGCGGTCCTGCTGGCTGGCTTCACTCTGCAGACGAGCCACTCGACGGCAATAATTTACACGCGAGAGGAGGGGATTGAGGTTGACACGGGAGCCGATAAAAATGTGGTGTGCACAATGAACGATGGGTCGTGGCCTAATACCAGGAAATATACCAGAAATACCAGGAATACCAGGAAGCCGGTGGTCCATTGAACTGCAGTATTATAAGCAAACGTAACAAATGGAAGAAATGTGTCCCAGTTGGTGTGATCCGGTCGAATGTACATAGAAAGCATATCCGAGAGTGTCCGGTGAAATCTTTCAGTGAGGCCGTTCGTTTGCGCGTGGTAGGAGGAAGTGCTTCTGTGGACTGTGTTCGAAGCACGAAGTACATCTTCAACAGCACTGGACAGAAAAACCCTGCCACGATCACTCAAAAGAACACGAGGGGCCCCACGGCGCAAGAGTATTGCGCGCAGGAAGAAGTCTGCGACCTCTGCTGCGCAGCCAGGGCGAATTGGCGCGGTTTCTGCATAACGTGTTAGGTGGTCAACTGCTGTCACAATCCACCGATATCCTGCAGCCGTACAAGGAAGAGACCCGTAGAGATCTATACCAACCGTTTGGAAGGCATAGACGGACACGGAAGCGGCTGCAACAGTCCGGCAGGCCGGGATGTGGATCTCTTGCGCAGCTGGCAAGATGGGCACGAGGTGATGTACCGGGCAACGCAGGTGGACAGGCCGGGTCAAAACAAACGACTGCAGATTTGCTCGTAGGTTTTGCTGAAGCCTAGGTGGCCGGCTGTGCCATCGTCGTACAGGGCTTCCAGTATCTGCGCACGGATGGAGCGTGGCGCAACGGAAACCCATCGGTGGCTAGAAGAGAGATGAGTGGAACGGTACAAGATGCCGTTCAAAAACTTGAATTGTTGAAGCTGTCGACGGGACCTACTTTATGGAGGAGGACATGATCCGGTAAGCTAGTCGATCATTCTACGGCAGTCTGTGTCGGCCCTTTGAAGAGAAGGCAGGCCCGAGAGGTCCTCAACTGCTACACGATTGACAGGTGCGATGGGAAGGACCGTGTTGAGGGGTAATGACGCGGAAGTCTTGTTCTACCCCAGAGGGCAACGAGAAAGTTCATCCACATCCTGGTGCTTTTTCCAGGACCTGTATGTGACAGTAAAGTCATACTCTTCGAGTCGAATAACCCATCGACCGAGCTGTCCTGATAAATTTTTCAGCGTCTGCAACCAGTACAGACGGTGGTGGTCGGTCATACTGTGAAGTGGTGGCCGTAGAGGTAAGGTCGAAATTTTTGAACGGCCCAAACCACAGCGAGACATTCTTGCTCGATGATTGTGTAGTTTTTCTCGGCGGTGCTTGGGGTACGACTTGCGTAAGAAACAACCCTTTTTCGGCGTTTATCATCAGACTGCAGCAGCACAGCACCGATTCCGTGGCCACTGGCATCCGTGTGCAGAATAATAGGGCGAGACTCATCAAAATGGCATAGTACCGGCCCTGAGGTGAGCGCGTGCTTGAGTTTTCGGAAAGCTTCCTCACAGTCGTCTGACCAAACTAAGGGTGTTCCGGAGTGAAGTAGCTTGTTGAGGGGCGAAGCAACTCCAGCAAGGTTGCGGACAAAACGGCGGAAGTAAGACGCTAGGTCAAGAAAGCTGCGTAGGGCTTTTTGCTGTTGTGGCCGTGGGAAATTGATGACAGCAGCAATCGTGTCTGGGTCGGGCCGAATCCCCTCATTGCTGACTACGTGGCCTAGAACCTTTATGCTTCTTGTGGCGAAACGGCACTTCTGGTGTTCAAATGAAGACCCGCATTCGTGAGGCTTGTAAGAACCTCATCTAACCGTTTCAAGTGCTCAGTGAAACTTGAACAAAAAATAACGATGTTGTCCAAATAACAGAGGCATGTTTTCCATTTAAGGCCCCGAAGAACGTTGTCGATCATTCTCTCGAAAGTCGCAGGAGCGTTACATAGTCCGAAAGGCATTACAGTAAATTCATATAGTCCATCAGGGGTGAAAAATGCTGTCTTTTCTTTATTGGCCTCGTTCATTGGAATTTGCGAATAACCTGAGCGGATGTCAAGGCTGGAAAAATATTCCGCTCCTTGTAGGTAGTCTAGGGCATCATCGATGCGAGGCATCGGATATACATCCTTTCGGGTAATTCTATTGAGTCCGCGGGAATCGATACAAAATCGAACGGATCCGTCTTTTTTCTTAACGAGGACCACGGGGGACGACCAACGGCTGTTTGATGGGCGGATAATTTTGCGTTGAAGCATATCGTCAACATTCTCACTGATGACTTTTCGTTCGGAAGAAGACACACGGTAAGGACGGCGGCAAACAATACGGGATCCATCTGTTTCGATTCGGTGCGTTGCGACAGAAGTTTTGCCAAGCGTAGTACAATTACAATCAAATAAGGATTTGTGTTTGTTCAGGAGGTCTAGTAAAGACCCAGTTTGTGTAGGGGAGAGATCAGAACTGATTGTGGCAGATAGAGCCGGGTGCAACGGTTTAGAGGGAAAACTTGGGCAGGAGGAACAGCGCACAAGACAGATGGCGATCACGATGCTTCTCGGGAGAAACCGAGCACAGGGAAGGATGAGTACGTCCCTATCACGACAGTTGCCACCGCGAACGGAAATTGTGGTCTTAGGACCCGGTTTGAGGAAGAAATCGGCACTTGCCACGAAGCACTGCTGCTTGACGTCAGGAACATCCGTATAGTCCGTAGCGGTGATTACAATGTCGGGGTATCCGCAGGAGATGACCGCGGATGCCTATGATAGAAAGTTCCATCCCAGAATGAGTTTGTAGCGCCCTCTGGTTGGCGCTCTTAGCCCGCGCCTTGGCGCCGGCTATGAAAGAGGAGAATAAAGAAACGAGCGGCGCGTGCTTGGTGCGCCAGCACGGCACGGGCAGTTCGATTCCGAAAGCCTGCCACGCTGGTACTTGCTCTCTTGCGCTCCGCTGAGACCCCGCGGTTCTCGACAGGGGTGATTCCGGACTAAGAAATGACCGACCCCAGACACCTCGCACCCTCGGGCCCTCTTTTGCCTGACGTTTCCTCGCGGCCACCGGACGTCGCAGTCATACACCTCCGTCTGCCCACCTTCGTGCGCAAGAGCCCACACGTCTGGTTCGCCCAGGTCGAAGCCGTCTTCGATCTGCACCGCGTCACTTCGGAGATTACTCGGTTTCGCCACTTGCTTTGCAACCTACCTCCGGAGGTGGCTGATGAAGTGGCAGACGTCATCGGTGCACCTTTGAACGATGCTCCGTACCAGCGGCTCAAGCACAGTATTCTGGACCGAACCACGGCGCCTGAGAGCGCGCGCCTCCGGCACCTGCTCACCCACGAAGAGCTTGGAGATCGCCGCCCTTCCCAGCTGCTCAACACCATGCGACAGCTCGTGGCCGCGAGCAACGTGGACTCCAACGGTGCCCTTTTAAACGAACTCTTTCTGCAGCGCTTGCAACAGTCCACTCGCATAGTTTTAGCTGCTGCAGAGGACTTGACCCTCGACCGCGCCGCCGAGCTTGCTGATAAAGTTCACGACGCGACTTCTCCCTCAGTCACCCCCCTCGCTTCGACAGCAGAGTCATCGGCCTTTTTCCGCTTAGAGACTCGGATTGATCAACTCGCCAATTCCATTGAAGCGCTTCGGACGTCCTCTGATCGCCGATGCGGCTCCTAGCTACGTCCTAGCCGCCATTCGTCTTCCCCGGGTGGTTCTTGTTCGCTCAGCCTTCGAAGCTCGGCTATCTGCTGGTACCATCGCACTTTCCAGCACCGCGCCCGTCACTGCACTTCCCCATGCAGCTGGTCGGGAAACGCGCCGCGAGATCATTAATAGCAGCAAGCGACCTCGCCTTACAATGTCACGGCGAGGAGGGAATGCGTCAGATTGCCCAGAGTGTATGAACAGTCCTTAAGAGTGTCCAGGCCGTGGTGACACGACATATGCGCTCAGAATAATAATAAAGTAATAAAAAACAAAACAATTTTATTCTGTGCCAAAAACAAAAATATTCTTGCCCCATCACAGGCAATGTTTTCAATATCAGCAAATAGAATTTATTCAGGCGAACAAAAATTTATGTGTGTACTCTTCGTTCAACTTGAGCTGGGATGCTCATGTTGAATAACTCTGTCAAAAGCTATGTGCAGTACAGCTTTATTATTGCGTTGTGGTTTCATACTGCCACAATTAGCTAAAGTACGAGTGATTTACGCTTTATTCCTGTCACAATAAATAGTCACCTTGTGTGGGCCCCACAACTAAAGCGAATACGAATGGAATCCAAGTGAGGCAAAAAATATCGTGCGGCACATTGGCAATCTCGAATGCATGTCCACTACAGAAATGCTTTTTTAACATACAACATTTCTCGCGTTGACCAAATATATGAATTTTGTTGGTTGAGCACGATGTATTTCTCTTCTGTTGCAGTAGTAAATTTAGTAAAATCTCTTGCATGCTTAGGGCACAAGCAAACTGATGCACGCACCTGAAACACTGACGTATGGACGGTACCGCATTTACGAACAAATTCTAAACCGCAATCTGTAAGACATAACCTCCAAGTAACATTTAACAAATACAAACAAATCACAAGTTTGTCCAAGAAACAATTACTTCATTCTTTGTAAGATTGTAAGTGTAGGATTTCCTTGTGGTTGCATTTTTCCTTAGGTTTGTTGTATTGCTGAAGGAATTATAAGGTATTGTATTGCATATCTGGTATATACCCGCGAAATACACGGTCCTGTATCTTGCGATTTCTATGCTTGAGCTATTAAAGTGTTTTAAATATTCTGCTTTCTAACAACGTGTATTTTTTTTCCAAAAGTACGTGTTGTTTTTCATGCGTTGTTGACTGCACCTGCTTACTTTTCTTTAGCCTATGTCAAGCTACTGCAGTAGATTATAGCTAAGGAACCGTCCAGCGTTTCTGGAAAGAAAATTTGAATTGATTTGATGTAATTGTAAGGGCATGAAGGCTTTTAGTAACAGTAACAACAAATGGATACACAGATTCCCTCTTGTGAATTATTAATGTACTAGTCTTGATAAAAAGCAATATACAAAAACTGCCCACATATTGGCAAGTGCAAACTTGTATTCTCTGTGCCTCTAAAAACTTATTTAACCTCACCTTTTTTCATACACAAAACCTCACTACATCTAACTCAGTTGTGGCCCTTGATACAATACATGCATGTGCAAAGGAATAGCAAATGTTGAAAATAAAATCAATTTTTGCTTGTAAGTGCAACTGTACCCCATTATTGTCGCTGGATTCTTGGCTCACATAGAGGACAGTTTCGAGTAGGCAAAACTTTTGTTGCCTCTATCAGTCACAACACTACAACACTGTCAAGTACTAATGCTCTGAAACAAGAATAAAAGCCAGATTATCAGCTGCACCCATTTTAAAGAGCCTCCCCTATCCACTAGCCAATGTTCCACAGATTCTCAGGTGAAACCCAAGCGAAATCCCAGGCCCGATGCAATTAAGCAATTTTTAACAAAGTGTGCATTCACAAGTGGTAATATTAATTTTCTTTTTAACTAACAAGTATTCAATCTAAATATAAACTTAACACTTCGCTTGTTTTGTTTACACAGTTCAAGGGGCTGCAGCATAAATAACAAACTAATACTACGAGAACTAAGTAAACTGCTCCTTAAATGTTGCAAAAAGTCAGAACTCTGAAATTAGAGTCTTCTTTTGTGGTATGGCTAACTAATTGAAGCAAAGCAGCAAAATCTCCCAGAAAAAAAACATTTTAAGATCCCCTGAAGTTTGTGAACACTGAAAGTGTTCGAAAACACTTAGGCACAATTTTACATATATGACAATTTCTTTATTGGTAGTATCTAAGGCACCTGGGGTAAATACTTTATTGTGGTTCGCAACTAGCCATTGTTTGGAACTCATGCGGTCAAAAGGTGTTAGCATGAATATAAAAACATGTTAAAATATTTTCTTGCTTTATTTACCTAAAATGTTTATTTATGTTTCCCAAAACACAATAACAAAGACAATTATCAGCCATTGTCAATAGCTCAGCTGATCGGTTGGCAATAAAAAAATAAAGCAACTACCACAAAGGAACCTTTATTCATCAAAAGAGAATTCATTCTCTTACTGGCGCCTGAACAAAAGTGTATTAAAATATCTGAAGAAAGCTCCACCCCAGCTTTCTGCTGAAAATGTCAAAGTATAACAAGAACGCAACAAAATCGTTTAGCTTCACATAAAAAATTTGCTGTGCAACAACATTTACGATTTGTACAGCACATTTCTCAATTTATTGGCCCAGTCAGTGGATAAAAAAAACGGTTCTACTACTTACTTTTTTGATATGATATAATGGAAGGTGAATTCATAATCAAACAGATCTCTACCACCAAAAATTTTTAAACATAAACAGATGAAAGGAAATAAATGGGCACTTGTTAAATGCATTCCGTTTATTTTATTTCGCGAGTATTACACGAATATATTAAACGAAATCCATTACCAAGGTTGACTTGTGCTAATTCCATTTTCAACAAGATTTCCATCCTCTGTAATGTTTCGAAATATTTACGAATTGCTCATGCCTAAAGTTCACTGTTGTTGCGGTAGTTGTAGTTGAAAAAATATTCATAAAGGTAATACTGATGTATGTAGACTGTAAAGCTCTCGCAAAACTATATAGCAATATTTTCATGTAGACAGTATACGTGCCCCTACCTCTTTCTCTACTGCTTTTACTAAACTTCAAATATTTAAATGCACACCGTTAATCAAGCAAAAGCTATTTCAATAAACATTACAGTTGCTCCCTAAGTTGCAAGGAGCTGCTCCCTTCAGTAGCATTATTCCGTCAATATTTACAAAGTTTTGCATTTGTTCAGCTTTTTACATTACCCAAACAACATTTTTGTATCAAATTCTTTTATAAGTCACCCTCAATTGTTTACAGATTACAGTGTCAATTTGAGTGGTGTATATGTGATTCCTCTGAATATACACTTTATTGCCAATGCTGCCTTTTACTGGAAAAAAATGCACGTTAAGATTTTAAAACACGATACAAGCAATAAATGTTGATGTACTTCCATGGAAGTTTTGCAGAAATATACCACTTACAAAAGCTTTTCAAAGAAAACCACTTTTAACTCTCAAGTAGCTTTCCTGGCCAGTACTGTCGATTGTTCCAGTGTAGAATTTGCGAAAAGGTAAAAACGATCTAGGCTGGTCAAGAACAACTTTCTATTTTTAACAAATAAAACCTTAATACCCTGAAATCTTGTGTTTTATTACCTATGTTATTGAACAAGAGGATACGTCAGACGAAGCAATTTTGTTCCCTGGCTTCATGTGAAATCTCAATTTACGTATTTACCGCAATGATTCCACTCAGTTCTATGATGGCGGCGATAAGAAGTATAATGAATAGTCCCTTTAGAACCTTTCTCTTGATGTCACTTATCGAACTTTATGGGTGATATATCATTGGGGGAACTTGTATTGTTAGCCAATTTAGGCGAAATTAAAAAATAAAATACACAAGTCAACACTCTGCAGCAGTTTATTATATATGTATCACTTGAATGTTTACTCGTGCATTTATCCTATTTTTTCTAGCAACTGACAGCGGCTCGAAAGGCAGTGGTAAGCAAGATGAATCGTCCTTGCAAATTGTTGTTGTGTGTGTTGTGTTTTAGGGCACATACACAACTTAGGCTGTCATGGGCCAAACAGAAGGTTTTGTGTATTTTGTGGATAATAACGGTTAAAGCACGTTACACCTTTACAGCTTGCTTAGAAGCCCTGCTTCTTTTATAAAACTAAAAACGGAGGAAATTTTACCAAGTGCGTTTTCTCCTAAAAGTAGACTGGGGTGAAATAGAATGTGTTCGTCGTAGAACAGCCTAAAATGCTTTTATCAGAGGACCACAAATTTCGTACATGAGAGTAACATGTGGTTTACTGTTAGCTCTTGGTCGCATTCCTCACATCTAGGTTCATCTTCTTTCATTAGAAGGAAGTTATGTGTCAGGTGTGTATGTTCGATGCGGAGACGACATAAAATGACTTCTGTGTAGCATTCCTCATGTTTGCTTGATTCCCACTCTTCTATAGTGGGTTTAACTATGTGAAGTTTGTTTGTTTTGTTATCCCATGAGGACTGCCATGTTCATCTGAGTTTACTCCGTATAAACTTCATACATTCGTTATGAGGAATATGTACTTGTGTTACTGTTTTACTACCAGCCTGTGCAGCACATGCATCGGCTCTCTCATTACCATTCATCCCAAGATTGCTAGGAACCCAGCACAACTTAATTTCCTGTCAATGTGTTTTTGCTGTCGCTAAATTGTGTATTATGTCTCATATTAAAGGTTGAGCTGCATTTTTGTAATGTAGAGCAGTGATGGCGCTGAACGAGTCTGTGTAAATAACACTTTTCGGAATGCTTTCCTTCCTCATTCTTTCCACAGCCACAGCAATTACATAGGACTCCGCTGTGAAAACCGAGGCGCACGGAGGTAGTCTGATCACCATCTCCTGTTTACCTTGTATTATTGCACTCCCAGCATAGCATGCTGTTTTCGAACCGTCTGTGTAAAATGAGGTGTAGCCTTTGTATTTTTCGTTCAGTGCCAAAAACTCCTGTAATATGTGTTTATGCGGTGTTTTCTTTTTTTGAAAGTGTGTCAGTGTAAAATCGCACAGAGCAGAAAATGTATACCAAGGTGGTAGTTGTTTTGTTCTTTGGGCAGTCCCAGGTAATGTGTCCAGCATACTAAGTTCTAGGCATTTCTCTTCAAACCGAAGGAGCAATGGTCTAATAGCTTGGGGTCTGTTATTATAGTGTCCTAGATTGGAATTTCGCGACTATGGGATAGCACAGATGTTTCGGTAGTGAACGGATCTTTAGGATGTATGACCACGTGAGCATGAGTCTTCTGTATGTAAGTGGTGGTTCATTGGTTTCAACATAAAGACTGCTAATGGGTGATGTCCTATAGCACCAGACGAGAGTCGTAAACCTAAATTATGCACCGGATCCAGTCGTTTTAGGTAGGACTGCCTTGCTGTGCCATACACAATGCAACCATAGTCTAAGCAAGAGCGCACAACGGAGCAATAAACTTGTAGGAGACATGACATGTCGGAACCCCAGTGTTTACGAGACAGAACCTTAAGTATATTTAGAGCTACGGATGCTTTGTTTTTCAAGATATTGATGTGAGGCAGGAAGGTGAGTTTTTTGTCAAATGTTATGCCGAGAAATTTGGGTTCATTTTGTGCGGGAGAATTTATTTTTATTAGGTTTAGGGTGGGGTCTGTCTGCAGGCCTCGTTTTAGGGAGAAAAGAATAGCGACTGTTTTGTGTGGTAAAAACTGGAAACCATTTCTGTCTGCCCTTGTTGCCAGTTTATTTATAATCAACTGTACTTGCCTCTCGCACGTCGTTACGTTGGACGATGTGCAAGCTATTTGAAGGTCGTCAACATAAACAGAATACATAATTGACCTTGGAATTATTTTGGATATGGAGTTCATTTTGGCGACAAACAGTATTGTGCTAAGAATACAGCCCTGAAGGACCTCGTTCTCCTGTACAAAATACCTCCACAGGGTTGAGCCCAGGCGCACTTGAAATGAACGATTCGTCAAGAAGTCATTCAGGCAGTTCAGCATTCTTCCACGTATGCCTAATTCTACTAAATCCCGCATTATTCCAAACCTCTATGTAGTGTAATAGGCCTTCTCAAGATCAAAAAAGACAGCAAGACAGTGTTGTTTGTGTATAAATGCTTCTCGTACGGCATTTTCGAGGCGGACAAGATTTTTAGTTGTTGAGCATGCTTTTTTGAAGCGGCACTGGTGAATGTCTATAAGTTCATTTGATTGTAAGACAAAATTTAACCTGGTATTCACTACTAGTTCAAACGTTTTGGCCAGACAGCTCGTAAGGGCTATTGGTCTATAACTAGTAGGGGAGGTTGGGGGCTTTCCGGGATTTAAGAATGCTACAATAAAAGCTTTTTTCCAAGCTCCCGGCATTTTTCCCGAAACCGAAATTTTGTTCAAAAACTTCAGAAGTGCTTCTACAGCAGGACCAGATAGATGAGCGAGCATTTCGTAATGTATATCATCTGGCCCGGGGGCACTCTGCTTACCAGCCAAAAGAGCTCTTTTTAATTCTTGGAATGTAATTAAAGTGTTGTATGTTTCGTTTGTGCCACCACATGTTGGCAGTCGTTGTTTCTCAGCTCTGTTTTTATACTTTAGGAAAGCTTGTGTGTAGTGTGCGGAACTTGATACTTTGGCGAATTGTTCACCCGGTATATGTGCCTGTTCTTCCATGCTTGTTTGCACATCTGGTGCTGTTAAAAGGGGAAGTGTGTAGGGGGAGTACGTCCCGTTTAGCTTATGAATTTGCGTCCGTACCTTCTTTGATGTTACGCAGCTGTTTATGGACGAGACATAAATTTGCCATGAGGCTTTCTCAGCTTTTTGGCGAACGTACCTTGCCTTAGCTCGTACCTTTTTAAAATTTAATAAATTTTCCTGGATTGGGTACCTTCTAAAGACTCCCCATTATTTATTTTGCTGCTTTTTTGCCTCCTTACATTCTTGGGTCCACCATACTTTGTGGTTCTGCCTCCCCACTCCCGTGGACTGTGGGATAGCTATGCGTGCAGCATTAACAATGCGGGATGTAAACACTTCATTCAATTCGTCAATACTGAGAGTGTCTGAAAAAACTTGTTCTAAATTTGCTTCGGAAGCAAAAAGTCCCCAATCGGCAAACTGAAGTTTCCACCTGCTTGGTTTCGTCGGGATAATGGTTGGTTATGATGTTATGCTAATGAGTACAGGTAGATGATCACTCCCATATGGGTTGTTTATGATATCCGATTTGAATTCGCTAAAAAGAGATGGTTAACTCAAGGATAAATCTAAGCAGCTCATCTTTCCTGAGCTTGGTGAACAGTGTGTAGGCTTGCCAGTATTCAGTAAGCAGACATTATTGGTCAAAATGAAATATTCTAAAATCTGGCCTCCTACATCAGTTTTTTCACTTCCCGAAAGGATGGGTGGGCATTAAAATCACCTACTATTAAGAACGGTTCTGGTAACAGATTTACTAACTCTTCTGGATCAAGCAGTGTTACCGTGAGTTGTGGTTCCAAGTACACACACCAGACTGTGATTGTTTTGAATACAAGCATGGTGGCAGCCGCTGCTTGTAGTCAAGTTTTTAGTTTGTGTTTTGAAGCTGCAATACCATTTTGCACAATTATGGCGACACGACCAGAGAGCCTATTCGCCTGCTCTCGGTCACAACGAGAGACCTGGTATCCTTTCAGTATATTCTTATGCTTACGACCCAAGTTTCTTTCCTGAACGCACAAGACTGCAGGTGAATGGGTCGCGAATATTTCTTTCACGTCATTTAAACTATTTAAAAGTCCTCTACAGTTCAAGTGGACTAGGAATGCCACGTTATATATGTATCAGGTGAAAACTACGTTTTCGGTAACGTGATACGGTTTTTGCCTTTCTTTTCATTTTCAAGGGAGTTCCGCCGCACCACCGATGTAGACGGCCGAGAACCTCCCGCAGTTATGTCCATGGTCTCCTCCGAGACGCTGGAGGTTCGTGCAGAATGCACGGGTGTTGAAGAGTTGGACCTCGCCGTGTGCAGTGAGGCCTTCGGTACTGCCAAACCAGGGGTCCGTGCAGCCCACTTTGGGGGTGGTGGAGCAGCACTAGCTGCCTCCACCGTGGACGCGGGGGGCCTTGCCTCAGCCTCACTCTGTGTGGCTTCAGCAGGCGCCGAAGACAGCAGTGATGCCCCGCCCTGTTGCACCACAACGGAGTAGGATCGGGTATGCGCTAGTGTCAGTCGCCTCCCTGCTTCGCGAAATGTAAAGTTTTCAGTCACTTTCAGCGTGATGATCTCTTTTTCTTTTTTTCCACGCTAGGCAAACACGAGAGTATGCTGCGTGGTTGCCCTTGCAGTTCACACAGAGTTGTTGTTCAGATTCACAGTTCTCAGCAAGGTGTTCAATGGAGGCACATTTCGCGCCGGTGTCTTCGCCCCGGCAGCTTAGCGAGCCGTGACCGTATTGTTGGCACTTGTAGTATCGGCGAGGATTTGGAATATACGGTCTCAGTTTCATTTTTTTTATCCTACCTCTACGCATTCTGGAAGTATGCTGAATGCGAAGGTAAGGACGATGTGTTTATCTGGATTTCTTTGTTTTCTCTTTTGATTTTGATTCTATACACATTTGTGACGTTCTGTTTTTTCAGACCTTCCAGAAGCACCTCTTCAGACACGTACTTCAGGTCGTCATCGGAGATGACTCCGCGGACCGTGTTGAGTGACTTGTGTTCGCTTACAGTTATAGGGATCTCACCAAAAGATGTTAGTCCTGGCAGTTTGTCACACTGGTGTTTGTAGAGCAGTTCAAGTAGGAGGTATCCATTAGCTAGTTTTTTTACTTTGTAGCCTTCGCCAATGGTGGCAGTTAGGGTTTTTGCGACAAGAAATTGTGAGACAAGTCGGGCAGTTTTTTCTTCATCATTACTGTGAACCACGTGCAAGCGTGGGAAGTTGGTAACGTTCTTCGTGAAAAACTTAGCAGTTACGTCGGTGCCCCCTCTTTTACGAGAGTGATCAGTTGCGCGAAAAAAAGCAGCGATAAAATGAAAAATCTGTTCGGCCATGGTACCAGCCGCCCACCATGGAGCCCGACAAGGGGACAGTACAGGAACTCGCGAGCAAGTCCTGCCCACGTCAGCTGTACACCACGACTATAACCTAATATGGCTGAACTCACGGTAGTCGCCACCGCAAGGTTAACCCTAGCCGCCAGGAAAAAAAGGAAACTGAGAAAGAATGAGACGACAGGAAAATTGTTAGAAAGGACAAAGGAAAGCGAAAGGTGAAGGAGAGGACAGGAAAAGGCGACTGCCGATTCCCCCCCGGGCGGGTCAGACCGGAGGTGCAGTCTACGAGAAGCGGAGGCCAAAGTGGTGTGTTGCCTTCGCCAACGGGCCTTAAAGGTCCAAGCACTCGGCGTCGGCTCAACCACCAGGACCCTCTTTTACCCGGTCACGGCGCTGCCACGCACGGCTAAACGTGGGTGCTCGGGGTCCGTGGTGTCGCACAGTACACGCAAACATCTGCTTAGCAGGTGCCCCCTGCGTGGCATCCTTGCAACATTCATTAGATAGCTGATGCACAGTGCAGGATATGTACGGGTTTAGATACAGCAGCCACGAATGGATTCACAGCGTCCCTCATGTGTAAAATAAAATGACTATTCATAGTAAAAAGCAATACCATCAAAACTGTCTACATATTGACAAGCTCAAAATGGTATTCCCTGCGCCTCTAAAACCTGCTTTAGCCCTACCATGTTCCATAAACATAACCTGGCTGCGCATACATTAGTTGTTGCTATTGTCACAAAACATACGAAGGGTAGAGGGATTGCAAATCTTGAACCTAAAATAAAGTTTTCGGTGAATATCCAACTGTATCCTATTTTTGTGGCAGAAAAAGTGGCTCACAAAAATATAGATTTGAGTACACAAGACGTAAGTTGCCACTATCAATAACAACACTACAACGCCGTGAAATATTATTTTGTGACACTAGAATATACTAGACTATCAGTTCGGCCTTTTTGAAAGAGCATCTTCTGTATACTAGCCAATGTTTTTTTCGATTACCAAGTGAAACTCATGCCAAATTCTATGCCAAACGCAATTTCAGTAAATGTAACAAGTAGTGCATTCACAAGTGTTAAAATTCATCCACTTCTTTTTCAGTAACACGGATAATATCTACAAATAAATGTAAGTAATACTTGGATTTCTTTCTTTATTACAATTCAGGTACGACAGAATGTAATATTGATATATCAGGACTACTAAACAAACTTTCCCATGAAATGTTTTAAATCTTCAAAATTCTCAAAATACAGTTCTCTGATGGTCGTATCGATATCTGAATAAAGCAAAGCTGATAAATCTCTCACAACAAACGCTGTTTAACATCTTAGGTTTTGAAGATGTTAGGTTTTTAAGATTATTTAAGACCTTAGATGTGTGAACGCTGATACAGTTTGGAATTACTTGAGCATAATTTTTCGTATAAGACCTCTCTTTTTTTATATATAAATAAAATTTTATGTGGTAAAAAATTATTGCGGTATGCACCGAGTAAATATTTGTAACTGAGAACATGTTAGATTTAAAGTCCAGCTGAAATATTCTTGTGCTTGATTCACTGAAAATATTTATTTGGTGATTGCCAAAAGACAATGACAAAGAGAACTATTCGCGATTGTCAATATCTCACGCGTTCTGTTAGCAATGAAATGAAATAAAGCAACTACCGCAAACCAACATCTATAATTAAAACAGAAATTCTCTGACTGGCCACTGCACAACATGTGCATTAAAATATCCCAAATAGTTTCCAAACCAGCGTTGTGCTGAAAATATTAACAAATAAATTAACGAAACAAAATATTTTAGCACCGCTTTCGAAAATTTGCTGCGCGGCAAAATTTTCGATTTATACTGCTAATATTTCAATTTATTGGCCCAGTGGGTATTACAAATTAGGTGGAAGTAACAATTTTTTTGTAGGAATATCCTAGAAGGGTTGTTAATCACAAAAAGTCTAGACAACAATAAAATAAAATTGTTTAAACATTACTTTCTTTCATTTCGATTATTTTACAAATACAAATACAAATGCAGTGTATTGTAATAAGAAAGATACATAACATCGCTCCTAATTATAAAATGTTTGCTACGCAGTCGCGAAATACATTGGATGGAAGGTGGTTTAATTTCCGAGATGTGAACGGCAAAAAAGACTGATAAAACACCTTCGTGTTGCTTGGGTGAAAACCCACGTTGTGACGATGATCGATGCGCAAAGAAAAGTACACTCCGGGGGATCAGTTATTTGGGAAGAGAAGCATGGGATTAAAGGTTATAAAACAAACTTGAGCGAGAAATCTTTCGGCAGGATGATAAGGTTGGAATTACAATGTTTGATTTCATGGCAGTTATGCTTGCTCCACGGTTATAATTAAACAGTATAAATCGAACAGAGTTATTCTGTTCCGGCTCAAATGTGTAAATAATATTAGCCGGGTGACGGGCCCAAACACTCGTAGCGTATTCCAATTTTGGTCGAAGTAGTGTTCAGAAAAGCAGTATTTTAAGCACTAGCGGTGCGCATAGCTTTGCATTTGTTAATATTTACTGCAATATGCCACGAGTTACACAAGTTAGCTACAACATTGTTGTGTGATTCGACAGTAATATTGTGAAAATCTGAGAGCACTTCACGGAAAATTATACAGTGCTCGGCAAAATGGTGGACGTTAGAATTTACAACAGAAGGGAGGTCAATATTGTTGATGAAAAATAAGAGGGTACCAAGAACCCATTAATGGAAAACCGGAGGGAACCTGACTGCGCAGAGCAAAATTAAACTTGGCGGAAAAAACTGTAATCGGTTAATTTAAACAGTTAATCCACTGCTACAAATTTGAGTGAATATTTATTGCTGAAGCTGATGAACTAGCAATTTTTGAGACACTTTAAAGGCTTTCAAAACTTTGAACGCTTTCAAAATATCTAAAACGATACAATCAACGCACCAAGGACAGTGTAAATGCAATACAGTTAGTCTGTGATTGATGTGTGAAGAAACCGTTAGTTATAAGACAATTCACTGGGTTTGTAAGAAGAATATTTTCTAGTGGTTTAGAGTGTACATTTGTAAAAGAACTAGCTCTGTAATTTATTGGGTTAGTATTGTCGCCGGATTTATAGGCTGGGACTATCTTACCAATCTTCCACCTAGACGGTAGTGAAGATGAGTCTATTGATTGTTGTAAAATCTTTTGTTAATCAGTTTAAAATTAAAGCACTGGTATTTCTTGGAATTTTGGTATTAATACCGTCATCACCAGGTGAGCAGTGATTAGGCAGACTTTCAATAAGTTAGCAATACCAAGTGCCTCTACGACCACGGGAGGCATAATTACTAAAAACTAATGATGTGTGGGAGAGAAATAACAGCCAGAAGTTTCAGAAAATTGATTAATAAAGGTGTCATAAGGACTGAGCAAGAATCGCTGGGAAGTATAGGGTTCTTCATTGATTCAAAAAATGGCAGTATCTCCACTCTGTGGATGATGGCGAGGGTGCGGCGTACGGGGACTCTAAATTACATCGAAGTTCCGTCCCGAGTAACATCCGATTTGCGCCCCGACCGCCATTGGATTGCAGCAGTGAGAGTTGAGTTTTAAGATGTGGGATGATTGGTATTCGGGGAAGTTCGTGGTCTACGTAGACGTTCAGCAGCAGTGTGACGCTTCTTGCGTTCGTTTCCTTCCATGGCCGGAAGAGGGTGTCTGATATCGGGAACCCGCTTATATCTGCTGTGCACTGCGGCGCCATCTTTCGTTTACGTGTAGCGCCTTCTAGCATAGTTCGATGCAGTCACTGTGTATTACCACTTCATCACAACCTTACTACACCGGTGTTTCTCGCGTTTTATTGTTGCTGGGTTATGTTTGTGCCTGTTCTCGAGAGTTTTCGATTGTTCTTGTACCCTTTTAGGTAGGTCCCGCAGATATCTTGGCTTGATGATGGTGTGCGCACGGATCGACGCGGACGGTCATTGGGAGGTCCTAATGTACAACGCACCGTTACATGCGAGGGAGTAAGCCATTTGACTCTGGGTTACTAACTCATGGTCGTAGCCCAAAATCCACTTCCGGCCACCTCATTGAGTTGAACTGCGGTGACATCCTCCCTGAGAGCAGATTCAGCAGCCCGTCAGGGCTGCGGAAGCAGTAAGGCTGCTATTAAAGACCAGGAATACCAAGTCTCACTGCCACGGTTACCATCAGGACGCTTGGTGTATAATAACACTGTTTTTTCCACGCACACCTCAGGGCTCGACCATATCGAGTGGGAGATTTCCGGGACACATTGGCTCTACTGAATCCGCCCTCAGACATGCTCGCGCTGGTGCGTATCGGATGAATGACGTTTGGGCGATAACGTTTAACAGCGCATACACAACAAAGAAGAAAATTCAGGCCACTCAAGTGAGTGTGAAGGGGTACCTTTGCGGTGTTATTGACCCCAGCAACCAGGATATTCGGCTACGACTTCACTGGTTGTTGTATAACGTGCCGGATTACGAAGTGCGCGCTGCTCTTGCTGCCTACGGCAAGGTTGTCAGGATGACGATGGAGCGCTGGCAGTTTAACGCCGTCATCGACAAAGGATTGACAACTCGCTGGGTGCTGCTCCAGCTCAAGTCAGGCGTTCATTTTGAGGACCTACCGCATTAGCTTCGAGTCTCTGGCGACAACGCTCTTCTCGTGATGCCTGGACGGGCACCCACGTGCTTGCGGTGCCACAGCTCTCGACACGTAAGGCGTGAGTACCGCGTACCTTGCTGCAGTATTTGTCGTCGTTCTGGCCACGACGAGACAAGCTGCGTAAAGACGTATGCGAATGTGGCAGGGCTGTTGACGAAAGAGGGCGACTATGAGCTCGTCATGGACGAGGCGGAGGCGGAAGCTGCTGCGGGAGGTGGAGCGGGAGCACCAGCCACCAAACCAACGCTTTCCCAGGACGACCCCGTAACGCTGACTGCAACGAAAGAACCTCTCGTGCAGAGGCTCCTGTTGAGAGCGCTGGGGAAGCTGAAGAAATTAAAAAAAACAACCGGATTGAAGAGGAGGGTACGTCGAAAAGCAGCGAGCGCGGCGAGACAGACGATGATGAAGAGGACGTGTCAGGAGCAGCGTATAAAAGAAAACGCAAGGAGAACAGCAGTGGCAATAACCGCTTAACCGTCTCATATACTGGAAATGCAAGGAAGTCGCCCATGAGACGATCGTCTTTCAAGCCCAAACCAAACGGGACAAGGGACCGTAAATTGGCGGCAACCCCCCTCCGTACAACCAGCATCTGTCGAGACAGCCCGCATGCCCGAAGCGTCTGCGGAAACAAGAAGGGAATTATCCAGCCGCGCTGAAGGCTTCGAACGAAAGAATGCCTCGTTTATTTCGATGGGTCATAATATACACTTTGAAACATCACATGACATACAGCTTGGCGGATGCAGCTTGCACCAGCTATCGGTTGTGACGCTACACTTCGAGCACCAGCGGGTGATAACAGCACATCCCTCTTTCAAACACCCTAGCCACACATCCACGTGAACCATCGACTTAAAGAATATACAATATACACACAAACGCACTTCCACAAAAACAACACCACCACAGAGAACTACTCATCAATACCCAGCCTCATGGGCTTCTTCACCACTCTACCGTATCTCGTTACCGTGCGTGCAGAGTCACCATGGGCCACGTCGCCAGTTCGAGGCACCGCGCCTGTTGCATTCAAGTCGCCTGTGCTACCATCCAATTGGGCAGTACTCTGCCTGCTCGGAAATTTCCGCGTTTCCAGTTTCACATGGACGACGTTTAAGCGACCCCTGGTTACTGTGAAGATCAGTGCCATTGACCAACTGTGCAGCGCCCGGTTGCTCTTCATTCTCTGGAAAACTCGAAGGTTTCCGTGCTTGTGCGTTCTCTCGGTAGGCGGTTAAGCCTTCTCTTCCTGCGGAGATCGACCCCGTCGTCTGTCCGCACCACATGTCAACGTGGTTGCGGCGCTGGTGCAAGGACTGTGGCCTTGCGTTTCAAGTCGGTAATTCACACCCGGTCCCCTACTTCCAAATTGGGAAGTGGCCTGGCGCGGTGGCACTGGGTATAATAACGGCCCTGCCGCCTCATGACCTCTTGAACAGTGTCCACTGCTACTCTCGGGCTGCTTTGTCCTGGATTTCTGAGACGAGGTCGCATTGGGACTCTTGTCTTGGGTCGCCGAATATAAATATTTCTGCAGGACTCACTGAAAGTACTCCGAGCGTTGCCCTGTAAGCCAACAGTCCGAGGTAAGGGTCTTTCGACTTTAAAATGAGGTTCCTAATCGTCTGAACCATTTGTTCCACTTCCCCATTGCCCTCCGCGTGCCTCAGACTATCGGTGACATGGTGGAACCCATACGAACTAGCGAACTGTTCAAAGTTAGTAGCTACAAACTGAGGACTGTTATAGGTCACCACGCCCTCAGGGATTCCATGCCTTGCAAAAATGCTTTGTAGTATTTCAATTACCAGGCCAGATTGTGTGGAAGCAAGAAAAGCAATCTCGTGGTAGCGGGAAAGGTAATCAACCACGACAAGGTAAGCCTGACCTTTGATCACATATAAGTCCACCCCAACGCTCTCCCAAGGGAATGAAGGGGTCACGGTCGCTATCATGTTCTCAATTGGTTGCGGAGCATGTTGTGCGCTAACATCACAATGGTTCACGAACTGGGCCAGTTCGGTGCCCTATACAGGCCACCATACCGAACCTTTAGCAGCACTGCGACATCGACCGATGCCCTGATTCCCAAAATGCAGTTTGCGCAGCTCTTTTGCTCCTAAAGGTTGCGGGATTACAAGCCTCGTTCCTTTCTAGAAAAGACCAACGATGATGTTCTGGCACTCTCGATCTTGCCAGTATGAAATCAGGGAGGAAAGAACTTTGGGTTGCCTAGGCCAACCGGCTTGGCACAGCCTGTGCAACCATTTACAAATGTCTTCTTTCATTTGACACTCTTTCACTCTGACCAAAAAATGTTCCCCCGTTTCCAAACCCAGTAAACACGCCTTAGAATACGCCGTGACGTCTGATACACTCGACGTTTTTTCGCCATCGCTGAGTGCCACGGGTGACTGTGATATTGTTTCAGCTGTGATAAGCAATTTGCCCGGAAGGTACTGGGCACTGAACAGATATCGTATAAGGAGCAGCCGGAATTGTTGAATTCGCGGCGGCTTGCCATCAATGGCCATCTAGCCCAATAGAGACACCAAAGATTTGTGATCCGTTTAAACACGACATTCAGGCCACGTATGTACTCGTCAAATCTTTTGGTAGCCTATGTCAGTGCCAGCGCTTCTTTTTCTATCTGGGAGTGCCGTCGCTCGGTGTTTGTAAGGGAGCAAGACGCGAAAGCTACTGGCCTACGTTGACCCGTTTTCTGCGTATGAAAAAGAACCTCTCACATTGTGAATGCATGGAGGTGTTGTTGCGGAGCTTGAAAGTGCCAGCAATGCAGACGTCTTCAGAATTAACAGCCCGTATGAAGGCTGCAGCTGCTCACCAGGTGAGAGAACAAGGAAGAGAAGATGCTGTGGCTCTTTCAGAAGAGGAGACGACCTTCAGACAGGGCCACGACACGGCGTTCCCAGTGCCAACGTGGTATTTCAACGTTCTATACCAACGGTCGCACAACGCCTGAATCCTCGCCATCCTGACATCAGACTTCTTAAACCTTCGAGCCCGCCAGGCAGTCCATCTTCTGAGCCCGCTTCATCTTCCTCCTCGACATCTTCTTGTCTGGCCACTTTCACCGCACCGCTATCCACAATGATGATAATTCACAGCGACACCTTTAATAGGGCGTTTTTATTAGTTTCGTTTTCATTTCGGACAAGATTTCATAAGTCAGGATAAGCGAAGTTGTTTCCTGGCTGTGTCTGCATTCCAAGTTGTATAATAACCAGAAATATTCTATTCATTGGTGTGATGCAGGTGATAACCAGTATTTTAAATTTCTTCAGTTAAAAACCTTCTCTTTATCGTACGTGTCAAAATGCATAGGTGAGACATGTATGGGAGATTTCGTAATGTTTGGCAACCAAGACAGAACTGTTAAAATAACTACACAAACTATAACAATTTGCCGCACATTTCCAATAAATATCACTTGAATATTTACTCGAGTTTTATCTATTTTGTTCTAGCAACTGAGAGCGGCTCGAAAGGCAGAGGTAAGCAAGAAGAATCATCCTTGCAAACAACATTCTTTGAAACGCTGATACACGGTGCATGGTATGTAGCGGTATAGATACAGCAGAATAGATTCACAGCGTCACTCCTGTGTAACATAAACTGACTACTTTTAGTAAAAAGCAATAAAAAAACTTTCTACATATTCACAAGCTCAAATGGTATTCACTGCGCCTCTAAAAACTGCATTAGCCCTACCATTTTTCGTAAACATAACCTCGCTGCGCCTACATTAGTTGTTGCTATTGTCACAAAACTTACAAAGGGCAAAGGGATTGCAAATCTTGAACGTAAATAAAGTTTTCTTAGTAAATGCAATGTATCCCATTCTTGTGGCACAAAAGTTGGATCACATAATATACAGATTTGAGTATACAAAACGTCGGTTGTCCCCATCACTAACAATACTACAACACCATGAACTAATGATGCTGTTACATTAGAATATTGCTAAATTATCAGTTATGCCTTTTTGAAAGAGCATCTCCTATATATTAGGCAATGTTTTTTAGATTACCAAGTGAAACTCAAGCACAATTTTATGCCCTAGGCAACTTCAGTAAATATAACAAGTTGTGCATTCACATGTGATAATATTATTGCCCTTCTTTTTCAGTATCACAGATAAAATCTACAAGTAAGTGTAAGTTATACTTCGTTTTTTTCTTTATTTCGACTCAAGTGCGACAGAGGGCATTATTGATATATCAGATATACTGAGCAATCTTTCCCAGAAATTTTTGAAAACTTCACCATTCTCAAAATGCAATTTTTCTTTGGTATAATCAATATCCGTATTAAGCAAAGCCGAAAGATTTCTCCCCCGAAAAGCTGTTTAGGATCCATTAGTGTACGAACGCTGATTCAGTTTGGAAAAATCTTCAGCACAATTTTACGTATATGATCATTCCTTTTGTTGACGCAACTAAAGCATGTGTAGTGAATATTTTTATTGTGTTATCCAACGAGTCAATATTTGTAACTGATGCCCATGAGACATGTTAGATAGAAAGTCAAGCACAATTATTTCCGTGCTTGATTCACTGAAAATATTTATGATTGTCAAAAGACAATAACAATAACAAAGACTATTGGCGACTGTCAAGATCTCACATGATGTGTTGGCAATGAAAAATAACACAACTACAGCAAACCAACATCGTTATTTAAACCAAAAAAATTGTCTGACTGGCGACTTTGCAACATGTGGAATAAAATATCTGAAAAAACCTCCAAACCAGCTTTGTGCTAAAAATGTCAAAAAATAAAAGAACACAACAAAGTATTTAACTTCAAATAGGAAATTTGCTGCACAACAACATTTACGATTTGTTCTGCACATTTATCAATTAATTGGCAAAGGCAGAATATCGAAAAGTAGGTGGAACCAATACTTATTTTTTAACCAGATATCATGGAAGGTGCATTCATCACATAGGTCTCTACAACAATGAGATCATAAAGGCGGCTAATTGAAAAATTGGCATAACTTCGACCTTGTGAAAAGCTTTGAGTTGAAATGTCTGGCGGAGATGATTACATGAAAAAAAAATCTGAAAACATAGGTTTATTTCTACTCATTCGATTTGTAAAGTGATTTTTACCCTCTGTAATATTCTCAAATTAGTCCAAAGACCATGCATAATGTTTCGTGTAGTGTAGTTGTGGTTAGAAAAATACTTATAAAAGTAGTATTGATATCTGCAAAATGTAAAACTCTCGCATAACTTCAAAGGAATATTTTTATGTAAAATGTTTATGTACCCTTACCTGTTTCTTCTGTAGCTTTTACTAAAGTTTGAATTTTAAAGCACACATAGGGCCTCAAGCAAAAGCTATGTAAATACCCATTACAGTTGCTGAAGAAATTGGGAAGTGATCTTCCCTTCAGCAGCAATATTCTGGGAATGTTAGCGGCTTTTAACGTCAATCTACTTAGCGTCGAGGTTTTTTCCTCGCTTGTGTAATTCCAACTTACGTATTAATCAGAAAGACTCCTTTCATTAGTGTGATACAGGTGATAACTAGTATTTTATGTTTTTAATTTTTTTCCATTTAAAACCTTCTCTGCATCTCATGTGTCAAAATATACAGGTTAGACATGTATGAGAGATTTTGTATTGTTTGGCTACTTAGATAAAACTGTCAAAAAAATGCACAAACTATACCACTCTAGCGCATTTTTTCAAACGAATATCACGTGATTGTTTACTAGCGTTTTTCATCTCTCTTGTTCTAGCAACTGAGAGCGGCTCGAAAAGCAATGGTAAGAAAGATGAATCGTTCTGCAGAATAATACTGATTAGATAACCAACTTTTTTGTACGGCATGATGCATTTTAGATACGGTAACCACGAATGGATTCACAGCATCACTCCTGTTAAATATAAATGTATACTCATGGTAAAAACCAATACAGAAAAACTGAACACATATCGATAAGATTAAAATTGTATTCACGATTCCTCTTAAAACTGTATTAGCCCCACATTTTTTGTATAAACGAAAACAACCTGCACCTATTCTGGTTGCCGTCATTGATGCAATTCATGGAAGTCGCAAAGGGATTGCAAATCTTCAACATAAAATAAATTTTGGCCTGTATGTGCAACTGTACCCCATTTTTGTGGCACAAAACTTGGCGCACCTGAAAATGTTTCTTTTACGCAAAACGTTTGTGGCCCCTATTACTCGCAACAACCCCACATGGTACAGTTAGAATGTTTACACACCCTTACTGTTTCTCCTGTAGCTTTTGCTAAAGTGTGAATTTTTAGAACACACACAGGTGATAAGGCGAATGCTATTTGAAGAACATTGCAGTTGCTGCTTAAATTTGGAAGTGCTCTTCACTTCAGCAGCAATGCTCTGTTAATGCTAGGGGCTTTTACATAATATCAATCTTTTGAGGTTAACCAAACTTTACCATTTATCTATTCAAATTATTTTAAAATATAGGCTAATATTTTTTTATTGTTACAGTGAGAATTTGAGTGGTTTCGTGTGATTTCTTTGAGCTTACAGTTTAGTACCAATGCTTCATCATACCAAAAACTATGGCAATTTATTATTTGAAAAGACAATCCAAAGAAATAAATTTGAGGTACCTCTATGAATGTTTTACAAAAGTGCACCACTCACAAATTGTTTTCAAAAAAACTGCTTTTTACTCAAAAGAATTTTATTAGCCAGTACTATCAATCTTCGGAGTGTAGGATTTCAGTAAGAGCAGAAAGGCCATAACTACTTCAGTCGAACTTTGTAATGTGTAACAATGAAACACTATACCGTGAGATGTGAAGTTTTAAATATACAATTGAAAAAGCGGGTTGTGATCATGTGGAGATTAGGAAGACCTTCCGACACGGAAGTAGATGCACGGAGTAAGAAATTGCGACACCAGTTTGATGGACAATAAAAACAAAAATTTATGCAGGACGAGAAGTTAGTGCAAGGTTACACTCTAACCAGGATGGTTCTCGAGTGTTGCAGGTTCCGGCAACTAGAAAAGGTCTCACATGGAGGATGCATGGAAGTGTCGTTGCAGAGCTTGCAAGTGCAAGCGATGCAGACGTCTTCAGAATTAACAGCCCGGATCAAGGCTTCAGCTGCTCACCAGGTGAGAGAACAAGGAAGAGAAGATGCTGTGGCTCTTTCAGTTGAAGAGCAGACGACCTTAAGACAAGGCCACGCCACGGCGTTGCCAGTCCCAGCGTGGTACCTCAATGTTCTAAACCAACGGTCGCACAACGCCTGAATCCTCGCTGTCCTGACATCAGACTTCTTAAACCATCCATCCCTCCAGGCAGTCCATCTTCTGAGCCTGCGTCATCTTCCTCCTCAACATCTTGTTGTCTGCCCCTGTCACCGTACCGCAATCCACAATGAGGATGATTCACAGCGACACCTTTATTGGTGCGTTTTCATTAGTTTAGTTTTGATTTCGGACAAGATTTCATAATTCAGATGAAGCGAAGTTGTTTCCTGGCTGGGTCTGCATTCCAAGTTGTATAATAACCAGAAATATTCTATTCATTGGTGGGATGCAGGTGATAACCAGTATTTTAAATTTTCCAATTGAAAAGCTTCCTTTCATCGTACGTGTCAAAATGCATAGGTGAGACATGTATGGGAGATTTCCTAATGTTTGGCAACCAAGACAGAACTGTTAAAATAAATACACAAACTATAACACTTTGCCACACATTTCCAATAAATATCACTTGAATGTTTACTCGCGTTTTTATCTCTTTTTTTCTAGCAACTGAGAGCGGCTCGAAAGGCAGAGGTAAGCAAGATGACTCATCCTTGCAAGTAACATTCTTTGAATAGCTGATACACAGAGCATGATATTGTAGCGATGAGCGCCAGTAAGGAGAGTAAAAGCGTTTATTAACAGGGCGAACTTGTGCCGACAAACACTGGCGATCCACAAGCAAGCTAGAGCAAGCGAGCTTGGACTTCTTTCTCCTCCGTCCACCAGTCAGCACATACCCATTACTAGAAACAGCCCCGTTAGCCGGTCGGGGATTGCTCCCACAATAATAAAGTCGCGGCATTGCTCCCCCCTCCAAGTTGGCATCGGCCCGATGCCAGGGTAGCAAAACCCAAAATAGGCACGTAGATGTGTTCAGTGATGGGCGAGAGTCAGGGTACGTAAGCTCGCATAGCATCATGCTTCGGGTTCGCAAGACAGGGTGTAGTACGGCCTGATGCGTACAACATGGACAGCTTCTGGATCGGACCTCCGTCGTGAAGAACGGGCTGTTGTGTCCTCGGGTACGACCTCGTAGGTAACGCCGGACAGACGGCGAAGAACGCGGTAAGGCCCAAAGTATCGCCGAAGCAGCTTCTCCGAAAGTCCTCTGCGGCGAATCGGCGTCCACACCCACACAAGGTCGCCTGGTCGATAGTCGACGTTACGGCGTCCCTTGTATTTCTCGGCGTCGATTTCTTGTTGATGTCGAATTCGAACGCGGGCTAGCTGGCGTGCTTCCTCCGCCCATTGGGTAAAAGCCTCGGCATCAGTGCTGGTCACGTCGGTTGAATCGACAGGCAACATTGCATGTAAGCTTGTCGTTAAAGAGCGTCCGTAAACAAGTTCAAACGGTGCACATCGCGTTGTTTCTTGCAAGCAGTGTTGTAGGCAAACGTTGCGTAGGGAAGAATTTCGTCCCAGTTTTTGTGCTGCAGGTCCACGTACATGGATAGCATGTCAGTTAGGGTTCTATTAAGGCGTTCGGTAAGGCCGTTGGTTTGAGGGTGGTAGGCAGTGGATTTCCGGTGAGTGCTATTGGTTAGCTTGAAGACGTCCTGTAGGAAGGTGGCAGTAAAAGCGGTGCCCCTGTCTGTTATTACAATCGTGGGCGCACCGTGGCGTAGAACAATGTGTTCAACGAAGAATTTGGCGACTTCAGAAGCGGTGCCGTTGGGAAGGGCCTTGGTCTCGGCATAACGCGTCAAGTAATCAGTGGCTACTACGATCCACTTGTTCCCCGACGCCGATGTTGCAAAAGGCCCAAGGAGATCCATCCCAACCTGCCGGAACGGCGAGTCAGGAGGATCCACTGGATGAAGGAATCCCGGTGGCCTGACGGGAGGCTTCTTGCGGCGCTGGCAATCCCGGCAAGTCCTCACGTAGTGTCGTACTGACCTGAGAAGGTTGGGCCAGTAATACCGTTCATGAATCCGAGCGAAGGTGCGACTAACGCCGAGGTGCCCGGCGGAAGGCTCGTCATGACAGGCTCGTAAAATTTCGCTTCTCAGAGCTGACGGCACTACCAGAAGAAATTTCTCCTTGCTGCCGTAGCTTCGTTTGTACAGCACATTGTTTCGCAGGGAATACGAAGCCAAACCTCGAAGAAAGGAGCGTGGTGGCGTAGTGTTTTCGCCGCGAAGGTGCTCAATCAGTGGCCGTAGGTCTGCGTCCCGTTGCTGGTAAAGGGCCATGTCCGCAGTATGGACGACCCCGAGGAACGGGAAATCCTCTTCCGTTTCATGTGCTTCATTCAGAATTGGCGCCCGCGACAAACAATCGGCATCACTGTGCTTCTTTCCAGATTTATACACGACCGTTACGTCGTACTCCTGCAGCCGTAGGCTCGATCGAGCAAGTCTACCGGAGGGGTCCTTGAGGTTGGCAAGCCAACACAATGAATGGTGATCGCTTACGGCTCTGAAGGGCCTTCCATACAAATATGGCCGAAATTTAGTTATAGCCCATATCACGGCAAGACATTCCTTTTCTGTCGCCGAATAGTTGCGTTCAGCTTTAGACAGTGTGCGACTGGCGTAGGCTATAACTTTCTCGGCACCCTGCTGCCACTGAACCAAGATAGCTCCGATGCCGACGTTAGTGGCGTCAGTTCTGATTTCTGTGTCGCTATCTTCATCGAAGTGTGCCAAGATTGGGGCCGTTTGCAGGCGGCTACGCAGCTCATCAAATGCCACTTTCTGCGCTTCCGTCCAAATGAAGGGTACGTCTTCTCTTGTGAGGCGCGTGAGTGGCTCCGCAATTCCAGAGAATCCTTCGACAAAGCGTCTGTAGTAGGCACAGAGACCTAGGAAGCGTCGGACAGCTTTTTTGTCGGTTGGTACTGGAAAAGAGCTCAGGGCCGTTGTTTTTTCCGGATCTGGGCGGACGCCTTGAGCACTAACCATGTGTCCAAGAAATTTTAGCTCCTGAAACCCAAGGTGGCATTTTTGAGGCTTAATAGTAAGCTCGGCAGAGCGGATTGCTTCCAAAACGCTTCGCAGTCGTGTTAGATGCTCTTCGAAAGAACTAGAAAACACGACTACATCGTCCAAGTAAACAAGGCAAGTCTGCGATTTCAATCCAGCGAGTACGGTATCCATCATACGCTGGAACGTTGCAGGGGCAGAACAGAGGCAAAATGGGAGGACTTTAAATTCGTATAGGCCATCGGGTGTAACGAATGCTGTTTTCTCACGGTCCCTTTCATCAACTTCTATTTGCCAATAACCAGATTTTAAGTCCAGAGACGAGAAGAATTTAGCGTTACGCAAACGGTCCAACGTATCATCTATTCGGGGAAGTGGATAAACATCGCGTTTAGTGATACTGTTCAGCTTGCGATAGTCTACGCAAAAGCGAAGCGTGTTGTCCTTTTTCTTTACTAGTACAACTGGGGAGGCCCACGGACTCTTGGATGGTTGGATTACGTCGTCGGCGAGCATCTCTTTGACCTGCGTTTTGATGGCCTCCCTTTCTTTAGGCGACACGCGGTAGGGTTGTTGACGCATAGGTCTAGTCGATTCATCAGTCACGATGCGATGCTTCGCGAAGGGAGTACGGCTCACTTTGGAAGACGTGGCGAAACAGTCGGCAAAGTCGTGCACTAGTCGTTTTAGGGCTTCTTTCTGAGCGGTCGGGAGGTCGTTGTTTATTTCAACTGGTATGTCGGTGTCACCTGTGAGCGAATCAAGAGACAGCGTCCTGAGCACGCCCACGTGCGTAACGTCAGCGACTTCCTCAATGAATGCGATTGTAGTGCCTTTCGCAAGATGTCGACGTTCGTTGGAAAAATTGGTGACCAAAACTTGAGTGCATCCGTTGTGCAAGTTGACAAATCATCTAGCTAAATAAACACCCTTATCCAACAATAACGGAATGTTGCCTTCAGCGATGCCTCCACAATCCGAGAATTTGTCATTTTTGACCATTACAAAGAGGCTAGAACGAGTAGGCAGTGTAACGTCGTCGTCAACAATGCGTAGTGCTCCGTCGCGCTTGTCTTCGATGTTGCTTGCTATAGCTCCCTTGGTCGAGAAGCTAATTTTCGATTTTTGCAGGTCGATAACTGCCCCATTTGTCTGCAGAAAGTCCATGCCCAGAATTAAGTCCCTCGAGCAATCAAGAAGCACAATAAAGTCGTTAACGTAGGTGAAACCGTGAATTTTTATGTGCGCAGTACACCTACCCACTGGGGTGATCAGATTGTTTGCAGCAGTGCGAACTTGCAGGCCAGTACAGGGTGTGATGACTTTCTTTAGCGTAGAAGCCAGAGTTTCACTGATGACTGAACGATCAGCACCGGTATCGGCCAACGCAGTCGTCGTACAGCCGTCGATATCTACCAGCACTTCGCAGGCAATCGGTCGGGTTACACAAGTTTCAGGTACTGGCTGCTCGTCGTCTCGTCGTAGCGGTTGTTGCAGTGGAGGATCTTGGCAGTTTCTGACATCAGCGGCCTCACCTCTGGAAGTCGCTGGCCTCAATTTCCCCGGCCTTCTGGGCTACCAGAGGGCCGACTGCCAGGGTTCGAGGAAAATCGAGGGCTGGAGGATCTGCGTCGCATCGGGGACGGGGACCCAGACTGAGGGCGTTGCGGCGAATAAACGTTACGGCGTCCAGCAATGTAGTCCACGATTTCGGGGGGTCTCTGTCCGTTTTGCGGCCGTGGTGCATTCGGCGGAAATCCAAGCAGACCAGCTCGGCGATAGGGACAGGTCCAGTAGATATGCCCTGCTTCCCCGCAGTGGAAGGAGAGAGGCGTGTTGTCAGGGGTGCGCCACAGGTCACTCTTCCGGCGACCCGTTTCCGTCGAGTAGGGTGTACGCGGCGTCAGCTCCAGGGTACGTTGCGGTGCGACTGAGGCAACGACAGGAGGAGCGCCATAGACGGGCTGACGCAAGACTGCTGAATATGAGGAGCGGGGTTCATCCTGCCGGAACACGTCAACTTGTTCTGGTACCCGAACAGCCTGCCTTACCTCCTCCCTAACTAGTTCTGCTATGGACAACGGAGCCGGTGGAACCTGTCCCTGCTGCAGCCTTTGAAGCTCTTCGCGAACAATCTGTCTCACGAGCTCCCGGAGACCGAGGCTGTCCATCCCGGATACGTTGGGCAGGGCTGGTTCGTTGCGGCTGTAGTGCCGCGCCCTTTGGCGGAGCGCCCTTTCAATCGTGGTAGCCTCGCGGACGAACTCGGAAGCCGTTGTCGGGAGACTCCGCATCAGCCCGGCAAAGATGTCTTGCTTGACGCCGCGCATGAGATGTTGAACCTTCGTGTCGTCGGTCATTGAGGGGTCAGCGCGCTTAAAAAGATGAGCCATGTGTTCGGCGTACATGGCAACGTTCTCGTTCGGACGCTGGATTCGGGTTTGAAGGGCAGCCTCAGCCTTCTCCTTGCGGTCACTGTTTGGGTAGGTCGCTAGTAACCGTTGGCAAAACTCCTCCCAAGACGACATCGTGGAGTCATTATTTTCATACCAGGTTCGAGCGTTCTCTTCCAGTGAAAAGTAGACATTTCGCAGCTTGAATCTGTTGTCCCAGCCGTTATTCGTTGCCACGCGCTCGAAGTGGTCAAGCCAATCTTCCGCGTCTTCATAAGGCTCTCCGTAAAAGACTTTTGGTTGCCGCTGCTGCTGAACCAAGTACTGAAAAGGGCTGCCCGTTGGAGTCGTGCTCACAGCGCCAGCATCCCGTCCTGTCATCCTGGTTGTGCGATCAGGTAAAATGCCGCACTCCGCTGGAAGTCCGAGTAGACGACGGCTGGTTCGCCCGTGGACGGGCGAAACTTCGACTTGAATTGGCGACCCCGAGCTGTGCGTCCTTGACGGATGGGGTATCATGTACCCCGCACTTCCACCACGTATGTAGCGATGAGCTCCAGTAAGAAGAGTAAAAGCGTTTATTAACAGGGCGAACTTGTGCCGGCAAACACTGGCGATCTACAAGCAAGCTAGAGCAAGCGAGCTTGGACTTCTTTCTCCTTCGTCCACCAGTCAGCTCATACCCATTACTAGAAACAGCCCCGTTAGCCGGTCGGGGATTGCTCCCACAATAATAAAGTCGTGGCAATATGTACGGGTTTAGATACAGCAGAATAGATTCACAGCGTCACTCCTGTGTAACATAAACTGACTACTCTTAGTAAAAAGAAATAAAAACTGTCTACATATTGACAAGCTCAAAATGATATTATCTGCGCCTCTGAAAACTGCTTTACCCCTACCATTTTTCGTAAACATAACCTCCCTGCGCATACATTATTGTTGCTATTGTAACAAAACATGCAAAGGGCAAAGGGATTGCAAATCTTGAACGTAAATAAAGTTTTCTTAGTATATGCAATGTATCCCATTCATGTGGCACAAAATTTGGCTCACATTATCTGCAGATCTGAGTATACAAAACGTAAGTTGTCCCCATCACTAACAATACTACAACACCATGAAGTAATGATGCTGTTACATTAGAATATTGCTTAATAATCAAATAGGCCTTTTTGAAAGAGCATGTCCTATATACTAGGCAATATTTTTTAGATAACCAAGTGAAACTCAAGCACAATTTTATGCCCTAGGCAAATTCAGTAAATATAACAAGTTGTGCATTCACATGTGATAATATTATTGCCCTTCTTTTTCAGTCACACCGATAAGATCAACAACTAAATGTAAGTTATACTTCGTTTTTTTCTTTATTTCCCCCCAAGTGCTACAGAGGGTATTATTGATATAACAGATCTACTAAGCAATCTTTCCCTAGAAATTTTGGAAAACTCCACCATTCTCAAAATAAAATTTTTCTTTGGTATAAAAAATATCTGTATGAAGTAAAGCAGAAAGATATCCCCCCCCAAAAGCTTTTTAGGATCCATAAGTGTATGAACACTGTTACAGTTTGGAAATAACTTCAGCAAAATTTTACGTATATGATCATTCCTTTTCTTGACGTAACTAAGGCATGTGTAGTAAATATTTTTATTGTGTTATCCAACGAGTCAATATTTCTAACTGATGCCCATGAGACATGTTAGATATGAAGTCAAGCACAAATATTTCCGTGCTTGATTCACTGAAAATATTGTAATAAACGAAAGACAATAACAATAACAAAGACTATTGGCGATTGTCTAGATCTCACATGTTGTGTTGGCAAGAAAAAATAACACAACTAATGCAAACCAACATCCTTAATTAAACAAAAAAATTCTCTGACTGGCGACTGTGCAACATGTAAAATAAAATATCTGAAAAAGGCTCCAAACCAGCTTTGTGCGAAAAATGTCAAAGAATAAAAGAACACAACAAAGTATTTAACTGCAAACAGGAAATTTGCTGCATACCACCATTTACAATTTGTTCTGCATATTTATCAATTTATTGGCAAAGGCAGAATATCGAAAATTAGGTGGAACCAATAGGTGTTTTAATCAGATATCATGGAAGGTGCATTCAACACAATAGGTCTCTACAACAATAAGATTTTAAAGATGGCTAATTGAAGAATTGGGATAAGTTCGCCCTTGTGAAAAGCTTTGAGTTGAAATTTGAGTGGGAGACGATTACATGAAGAAAAATTACAAATCCACAAAACATAGGTTTTTTCTTCTCCTTTGATTTTTAACGAGATTTTTGCCCTCGTTAATATTCTCACATTAGTGCAAACACCATGCATAATGTTTCCTGTCATTGTGGTAGTTGTGGTTAAAAAAATACTTATAAAAGTAGTATTGAAATCTGCAAAATGTAAATCTCTCGCATAACTTCAAAGGAATATTTTTATGTAGAATGTTTATGTACCCTTACCAGTTTCTCTTGTAGCTTTTACTAAAGTTTGAATTTTAAAGCACACTTAGGGCCTCAAGCGAAAGGTATGTAAATACCCATTACATTTGCTACCTAAATTGGGGAGTGATCTTCACTTCAGCAGCAATATTCTAGGAATGTTAGCGGCTTTTGATGTCAATCTACTTAGCATCGAAGTTTTTTCTTCGCTTTGTGTGCATTCCAACTTACGTATTAACCAGAAATACTCCTTTCATTAGTGTGATACAAGTGATAACTTGTATTTTATATTTTGAATTTTTTTTCATTTAAAACCTTCTCTGCATCTCACGTGTCAAAATATATAGGTTAGACATGTATGAGAGATTTTGTTTTGTTTGGCTACTGAAATAAAACTGTCAAAAAATGCAGAAACTATACCATTCTACAGCATTTTTCCAAACGAATATCACGTGATTGTTTACTAGGGTTTTTCATGTCTCTTGTTCTAGCAACTGAGAGCGGCTCGAAAAGCAATGGTAAGAAAGATGAATCATCCTGCAGAATAATATTGATTACATAACCAACTTTTTTGTACGGCATGATGCCTTTTAGATAGGGTAACCACGAATTGATTCACAGCATCAGTCCTGTAAATATAAATGTACTACTTATGTGAAAAAACCAATACAGAAAAACTGAACACATATCGATAAGATTAAAATTTTATTCACGATGCCTCTTAAAACTGTATTAGCCCCACATTTTTTTATAAACGAAAACACCCTGCACCTATTCTGGTTGCCCCCATTGATGCAATACATAGAAGTCGCAAAGGGATTGCAAATCTTCAAAATAAAATAAATTTTGGCCTGTATGTGCAACTGTATCCCATTTTTGTGGCACAAAACTTGGTGCACCTAAAAAAGTTTCTTTTACGGAAAACGTTTGTGGCCCCTATTACTCGTAACAACCCCACATGGTAAAGTTAGAATGTTTACACACCCTTAGTGTTTCTCCTGTAGCTTTTCCTAAAGTGTGAATTTTTAGAACACACACAGGTGATAAAACGATTGCTATTTGAATGAACATTGCAGTTGCTGCTTAAATTGGGGAGTGCTCTTCACTTCAGCAGCATTGCTCTGTTAATGTTAGGGGCTTTTACTTAACATCAATCTTGTTAGGTTAACCAAAGTTTCCCATTTATCCATTGAAATTATTTTATAAAATAGGCTAATATTTTACTATTGTTACAGCGTGAATTAGAGTGGTTTCGTGTGATTTTTTTGAGCTTACAGTTTACTACCAATGCTTCATCTTACCAAAAAAACTATGGCAATTTATATTTGAAATAACAATCCAAAGAAATAAATTTCAGGTACCTCTATGAAAGTTTTACAAAAGTGTACCACTCACAAATTGTTTTCAAGAAAACTGCTTTTTACTCAAAAGAATTTTATTAGCCAGTACAATCAATCTTCGGAGTGTAGGATTTTATTAAGAGCAAAAAGGTCATAACTACTCCAGGCGAACTTTGTATTGTGTAACAATCTAACACTATACCATGAGATGTGAAGTTTTAAAAATACAATTGAAAAAGCAGGTTCTGATCATGTGGACATTAGGAAGACCTTCCAACACGGAAGTAGATGCAAGGAGTAAGAAATTGCGACACTGGTTTCACGGACAATGAAAATGATAATATATGCAGGGCGATAAGTTAGTGCAAGGTTATAGAAGCTTGCACTCACGTCAGCATAGCTGCCATCTTTATGACCAACATGCTCGGCGAAAGGTGGCACACATATCTGGTGGTATATACTTTCGCATTCCTGAAAAAGCTGCATGTGGGTCACAAGAAAGGAATCTGATGACGTCATGTGCAGGCTATGTATACTTTAACCAGGTTTGTTCTCGAGTGTTGAAGGTTGCGGCGACTAGAAAAAGTCTCACTTGGTGTAAGCATGGAGGTGTCGTTGCGGAGCTTGAAAGTGCCAGCGATGCAGACGTCTTCAGAATTAACAGCTCGGATCAAGGCTGCAGCTGCTCACCAGGCGAGAGAACACGGAAGAGAAGATGCTGTGTCACTTTCGGTAGAAAAGCACAATGCCTGAATCCTCGCCGTCTTGACATCAGACTCCTTAAACCATCCATCCCGCCACGCAGTCCATCTTCTGAGCCCGCTTCATGTTCCTCCTCGACATCTTCTTGTCTGGCCCCTGTCACCGCACCATTATCCACAATGATGATGATTCACAACGACGCCTTTATTGGGGTGTTTTCGTTATTTCCGTTTTCATTTCGGACAAGATTTCATAAGTCAGATGAAGCAAAGTTGTTTCCTGGCTCTGTCTGCATTCGAAGTTGTATAATAACCAGAAATATTTTATTCATGGTTGTGATGCAGGTGATAACCAGCATTTTAAATTTCCTCATTTAAAACCTTCCCTTCATCGTACGTGTCAAAATGCATCGGTGAGACTTGTATGGGAGATTTCGTAATGTTTGGCAACCAAGACAGAACTGTTAAAATAAATAAACTATAACACTTTGCAGCACATTTTCAATAAATATCACTTGAAGGTTTACTCGAGTTTTTATCTCTTTTGTTCTAGCAACTGAGAGCGGCTCGAAAGGCAGAGGTAAGCAAGATGAATCATCCTTGCAAATAACATTCTTTGAATAGCTGATACACGGTGCATGGTATGTAGGGGATTAGATACAGGAGCATAGATTCACAGCGTCAGTCCAGTGTAACATAAACTGACTACTCTTAGTAAAAAGGAATAAAAAACAGTCTACATATTGACAAGCTCAAAATGGTATTCCCTGCGCCTCTCAAAACTACTTTAGCCCTACCATTTTTCGTAAACATAACCTCGCTGCGCATACATTAGTTGTTGCTATTGTCACAAAACTTACAAACGGCAAAGGGATTGCAAATCTTGAACGTAAATAAAGTTTTCTTAGTATATGCAATGTATCCCTTTCTTGTGGCACAAAATTTGGCTCACATTATATACAGATCTGAGTATACAAAACGTAAGTTGTCCCCATCACAAACAATACTACAACACCATGAAGTAATGATGCTGTTACATTATAATATTGCTAAAAAATCAAATAGGCCTTTTTGAAAGAGCATCTCCTATATACTAGGCAATATTTTTTAGATAACCAAGTGAAACTCAAGCACAATTTTATGCCCTAGGCAACCTAAGTATATATAACAAGTTGTGCATTCACATGTGATAATAATATTGCCCTTCTTTTTCAGTTACACCGATAAAATCAACCACTAAATGTAAGTTATACTTCGTTTTTTTCTTTATTTCCACTCAAGTGCTACAGAGGGTATTACTGATATATCAGATCTACTAAGCAATCTTTACCAAGAAATTTTGGAAAACCTCACCATTCTCAAAATACAATTTTTCTTTGCTATAATCAATATCCGTATGAAGCAAAGCAGAAAGATCTCTCCCCCCAAAAGCTTTTTAGGATCCATTAGTGTATGAACGCTGTTACAGTTTGGAAATAACTTCAGCACAATTTTACGTATATGATCATTCCTTTTCTTGACGTAACTAAAGCATGTGTAGTGAATATTTTTTATTGTGTTATACAACGAGTCAATATTTGTAACTGATGCCCATGAGAGATGTTAGATATAAAGTCAAGCACAAATATTTCCGTGCTTGATTCACTGAAAATGCTTATGATTGTCAAAAGACAATAACAATAACATAGACTATTGGCGACTGTCAAGATCTCACATGTTGTGTTGGCAATGAAAAATAACACAACTAGAGCGAACCAACATCCGTATTTAAACAAAAAAAATTCTCTGACTGGCGACTGTGCAACATGTGGAATAAAATATCTGAAAAAGCTCGAAACAAGCTTTGTGCTACAAATGTCAAAGAATAAAAGAACACAACAAAGTGTTTATATTCAAACAAAGAAATTTGCTGCACAACACCAACTAAGATTTGTTCTGCACATTTATCAATTTATTGGCAAACTCAGAATATCGAAAAGTAGGTGGAACCAATACGTATTTTTACCCAGATATCATGAAAGGTGCATTCATCAGAATAGGTCTCTACAACAAGAGATTATAAAGGCGGCTAATTGATGAATTGGGATAACTTCGCCATTGTGAAAAGCTTTGAGTTGAAATTTTGGGGGAGACAATTACATGAAAAAAATAAAAAATCCGAAAACATAGGTTTATTTCTACTCATTCGATTTTTAAAGTGATTTTTACCCTCTGTAATATTCTCAAATTAGTCCAAAGACCATGCATAATGTTTCGTGTCGTGGTAGTTGTGGTTAGAAAAATACTTATAAAAGTAGTATTGATATCTGAAAAATGTAAAACTCTCGCATAACTTCAAAAAAATATTTTTATGTAGAATGTTTATGTACCCTTACCTGTTTCTCTTGTAGCTTTTACTAAAGTTTGAATTTTAAAGCACACATAGGGCCTCAAGCTAAAGCTATGTAAATACCCATTACAGTTGCTGAAGAAATTGGGAAGTGATCTTTACTTCAGCAGCAATATTCTGGGAATGTTAGCGGCTTTTAACGTCAATCTAGTTAGCGTCGAAGTTTTTTCCTCGCTTGTGTGCATTCCAACTAACGTATTAACCAGAAATACTCCTTTCATTATTGTGATACAGGTGATAACTAGTATTTTATGTTTTTAATTTTTTTCCATTTAAAACCTTCTCTGCATCTCACGTGCCAAAATATATAGGTTAGACATGTATGAGAAATTTTGTATTGTTTGGCTACTTAGATAAAACTGTCAAAAAATGCACAAACTATACCACTCTACCGCATTTTTTAAAACGAATATCACGTGATGGTTTACTAGCGTTTTTCATCTCTCTTGTTCTAGCAACTGTGAGAGGCTCGAAAAGCAATGGTAAGAAACATGAATCATCTTGCAGAATATTATTGATTAGATAACCAACTTTTTTGTACCGCATGGTGCCGTTTAGATACGGTAACCACAAATGAATTCACAGCATCACTGCTGTTAAATATAAATGTACTACTCATGGTAAAAACCAATACAGAAAAACTGAACACATATCGAAAAGATTAAAATTGTATAATGATGCCTCTTAAAACTGTATTAGCCCCACATTTTTTTATAAACGAAAACACCCTGCACCTATTCTGGTTGCCCCCATTGATGCAATACATAGAAGTCGCAAAGGGATAGGAAATCTTCAACCTAAAATAAATTTTGGCCTGTATGTGCAACTGCATCCCATTTTTGTGGCACAAAACTTGGCGCACCTAAAAAAGTTTCTTTTACGCAAAACGTTTGTGGCCCCTATTACTCGTAACAACGCCACATGGTAAAGTTACAATGTTTACACACCCTTACTGTTTCTCCTGTAGCTTTTGCTAAAGTGTGAATTTTTAGAAGACACACAGGTGATAAAGCGAGTGCTTTTTGAATGAACATTGCAGTTGCTGCTTAAATTTGGAAGTGCTCTTCACTTCAGCAGCAATGCTTGGTTAATGTTAGGGGCTTTTACTTAACATCAATCTTTTTAGGTTAACCAAAGTTTACCCTTTATCCATTGAAATTATTTTCTAAAATAGGTTAAAATTGTTTATTGTGACAGTGTGAATTTGAGTGGTTTCGTGTGATTTCTTTGAGCTTACAGTTTAGTACCAATGGTTCACCTTACCAAAAAAACTATGGCAATTTTTTATTTGAAAAGGCAATCCAAAGAAATAAATTTCAGATACCTCTATGAAAGTTTTACAATATGTACCACTCGCAAATTGTTTTCAAGAAAACTGCTTTTTACTCAAAAGAATTTTATTAGCCAGTACAATCAATCTTCGGAGTGTAGGATTTCAGTAAGAGCAAAAAGGTCAAACTACTCCAGTCGAACTTTGTATTGTGTAACAATCAAACACTATTCCTTGAGATGTGAAGTTATAAATATACAATTGAAAAAGCGGGTTGTGATCATTAGGAGATTAGGAAGACCTGACACAGAAGTAGATGCAATGAGTAAGAATTTGCGACACCAGTTTGACGGACAATGAAAATGAAAATTTATGCAGGGTGAGAAGTTAGTGCAAGGTTATAGATAGCTTGCACTCACGTCACCATAGCTGCCATCTTTATGACCAACATGCTCCGGGAAAGGTGGCACACATATCTCGTGGTATATACTTTCGCATCCCTGAAAAAGCTGCAAGTGGGTCACAAGAAAGGGATCTGATGACATCATGTGCAGGCTATCTATGCTCTAACCGGGATTGTTCTCGAGTGTTGAAGGTTCGGCGACTAGAAAAAGTCTCACTCGGTAGATGCATGCAGGTGTCGTAAAGGAGCTTGAAAGTGCCAGCGATGCAGACGTCTTCAGAATTAACAGCCCGGATCAAGGCTGCAGCTGCGCACCAGGTGAGAGAACAAGGAAGAGAAGATGCTGTGTCTCTTTCAGTAGAAGAGCACAACGCCTGAATCCTCGCCGTCTTGACATCAGACTTCTTAAACCATCCAGCCCGCCAGGCAGTCCATCTTCTGAGCCCGCTTCATCTTCCTCCTCGACATCTTCTTGTCTGGCCCCTGTGAATGCACCGCTATCCACAATGATGATGATTCACAGCGACACCTTTATTGGGGCATTTTCGTTAGTTTCGTTTTCATTTCCAACAAGAATTCATAAGTCAGATGAAGCGAAGTTGTTTCCTGGTTCTGTCTGCATTCAAAGTTTTATAATAACCAGAAACATTCTATTCGCGGTTGTGATGCAGGTGATAACCAGTATTTTAAATTTCCTCATTTAAAACCTTCTCTTCATCGTACGTGTCAAAATGCATAGGTGAGACATGTATGGGAGATTTCGTAATGTTTGGCAATGAAGACAGAACTGCTAAAATAAATACACAAACTATAATTGCAGCACATTTTAAAAAATATCACTTGAATGTCTACTCGCGTTTTTATCTTTGTTCTAGCAACTGAGAGCGGCTCGAAAGGCATAGGTAAGCAAGACGACTCATCCTTGCAAATAACATTCTTTGAATAGCTGATACACAGTGCATGATATGTAGGGGTTTAGATACAGCAGAATAGATTCACAGCCTCACTCCTGTGTAACATATAGTGACTACTCTTAGTAAAAAGCAATTAAAAAACTCTACATATTGACAAGCTCAAAATGGTATTCCCTGCGCCTCTGAAAACTGCTTTAGCTCTACCATTTTTCGTAAACATAATCTCGCTGCGCATACATTATTTGTTGCTATTGTCACAAAACTTACAAAGCGCAAAGGGATTTTAAATCTTGAACGTAAATAAAGTTTTCTTAGTATTTGCAATGTATCCCATTCATGTGGCACAAAATGTGGCTCACATAATATACCGATTTGAGTATACAAAACGTAAGTTGTCCTCATCAGTAACAATACTACAACACAATGAACTAATGATGCTGCCACATTACAATATTGCTAAATCATGAGTTATGCCTTTTTGAAAGAGCATCTCCTATATACTAGGCAATGTTTTTAGATTACCATGTGAAACTCAAGCACAATTGTATGCCCTAGGCAACTTCAGTAAATATAACAACTTGTGCAGTCACGTGATAATATGATTGCCCTTCTTTTTCAGTAACACCAATAAAATCTACAAGTAAATGTAAGTTATACTTCGTTTTTTTCTTTATTTCCACTCAAGTGCGACGGAGTGTATTATTGATATATGAGATCTACTAAGCAATCTTTCCCTAGAAATTTTGGAAAACTTCACCATTCTCAAAATACAATTTTTCTTTGCTATAATCAATTTCCGTATGAAGCAAAGCAGAAAGATCTCTCCCCCCAAAAGCTTTTTAGGATCCATTAGTGTATGAATGCTGTTACAGTTTGGAAATAACTTCAGCACAATTTTACGTATATGATCATTCTTTTTCTTGACGCAACTAAAGCATGTGTAGTAAATATTTTTATTGTGTTATCCAACGAGTCAATATTTGTAACTGATGCCCATGAGACATGTTAGATAGAAAGTCAAGCACAATTATTTCCGTGCTTGATTCACTGAAAATATTTATGATTGTCAAAAGACAATAACAATAACAAAGACTATTGGCGACTGTCAAGATCTCACATGGTGTGTTGGCAATGAAAAATAACACAACTACAGCAAACCAACATCGTTATTTAAACAAAAAAAATTCTCTGACTGGCGACTTTGCAACATGTGGAATAAAATATCTGAAAAAACCTCCAAACCAGCTTTGTGCTAAAAATGTCAAAAAATAAAAGAACACAAAAAAGTGTTTAACTTCAAATAGGAAATTTGCTGCACAACAACATTTACGATTTGTTCTGCACATTTATCAATTAATTGGCAAAGGCAGAATATCGAAAAGTAGGTGGAACCAATAGTTATTTTTTAACCAGATATCATGGAAGGTGCATTCATCACATAGGTCTCTACAACAATGAGATCATAAAGGCGGCTAATTAAAAAATTGGCATAACTTCGACCTTGTGAAAAGCTTTGAGTTGAAATTTCCGGCGGAAACGATTACATGAAAAAAAAATCGAAAACATGGGTTTATTTCTTCTCATTTGGTTTTTAACGAGATTTTTACCCTCTGTAATATTCTCAAATTAGTCCAAAGACCATGCATAATGTTTCGTGTCATGGTAGTTGTGGTTAGAAAAATACTTATAAAAGTAGTATTGATATCTACAAAATGTAAAACTCTCGCATAACTTCAAAGGAATATTTTTATGTAGAATGTTTATGTACCCTTACCTGTTTCTCTTGTAGCTTTTACTAAAGTTTGAATTTTAAAGCACACATAGGGCCTCAAGCGAAAGCTATGTAAATACCCATTACAGTTGCTGAAGAAATTGGCAAGTGATCTTCACTTCAGCAGCAATATTCTAGGAATGTTAGCGGCTTTTAACGTCAATCTACTTAGCGTCGAAGTTTTTTCCTCGCTTGGGTGCATTCCAACTTACGTATTAACCAGAAATACTCCTTTCATTAGTGTGAAAGAGGTGATAACTAGTATTTTATGTTTTTAAATTTTTTCCATTTAAAACCTTCTCTGCATGTCACGTGTGAGAATATATAGGTTAGACATGTATGAGAGATTTTGTATTGTTTGGCTACTTAGATAAACTGTCAAAAAAATGCACAAACTATACCACTCTACCGCATTTTTTCAAATGAATATCACGTGATTGTTTACTAGCGTTTTAAATCTCTCTTGTTCTAGCAACTGAGAGCGGCTCGAAAAGCAATGGTAAGAAAGATGCATCACTCTGCAGAATAATATTGATTAGATAACCAACTTTTTTGTACGGCATGATGCCTTTTAGATACGGTAACCACGAATGAATCCACCGCATCACTCCTGTTAAATATAAATCTACTACTCATGGTAAAAACCAAAACAGAAAAAGTGAACACATATCGATAAGAGTAAAATTGTATTCACGATGCCTCTTAAAACTGCATTATCCCCACATTTTTTTTAAACGAAAACACCCTGCACCTATTCTGGTTGCCCCCATTGATGCAATACATTGAAGTCGATAAGGGATTGCAAATCTTCAACATAAAATAAATTTTGGCCTGTATGTGCAACTGTATCCCATTTTTGTGGCACAAAACTTGGCGCACCTAAAAAACTTTCGTTTACGCAAAACGTTTGTGGCACCTATTACTCGTAACAACCCCACATGGTAAAGTTAGAATGTTTACACACCCTTATTGTTGCTCCTGTAGCTTTTGCTAAAGTGTGAATTTTTAGAACACACATAGGTGATAAAGCGAATGCTATTTGAATGAACATTGCAGTTGCTGCCTAAATTTGGAAGTGCTCTTCACTTCAGCAACAATGCTTGGTTAATGTTAGGGGCTCTTACTTAACATCAATCGTTTTAGGTTACCCAAAGTTTACCATTTATCCATTGAAATTATTTTATAAAATAGGCTGATATTTTTATTGTTACAGTGTGAATTTGAGTGGTTTCGTGTGATTTTTTGAGCTTACAGTTTACTACCAATGCTTCATCCTACCAAAAAAACTATGGCAATTTAATATTTGAAATAATAATCCAAAGAAATAAATTTGAGGTACCTCTATGAAAGTTTTACAAAAGTGTACCACTCACAAATTGTTTTCAAGAAAACTGCTTTTTACTCCAAAGAATTATATTAGCCACTACAATCAATCTTCGGAGTGTAGGATTTCAGTAAGAGCAAAAAGGTCATAACTACTCCAGCCGAACTTTGTATTGTGTAACAATCAAACACTATACCACGAGATGAGAAGTTTTCAATATACAATTGAAAAAGCGGGTTGTGATCATGTGGAGATCAGGAAGACCTTCCGACATGGAAGTAGATGCATTGAGTAAGAAATTGCGACACCGGTTTGACGGACAATGAAAATGAAAATTTATGCAGGGCGAGAAGTTAGTGCAAGGTTAGAGATAGCTTGCACTCACCTCACCATAGCTGCCATCTTTATGACCAACATGCTCCGCAAAAGGTGGCACACATATCTCATGGTATATACTTTCGCATCCCAGAAAAAGCTGCAAGTGGGTCACAAGAAAGGGATCTGATGACATCATGTGCAGGCTATCTATACTCTAACCGGGATTGTTCTCGAGTGTTGAAGGTTCCGGGGACTAGAAAAAGTCTCATTTGGTAGATGCATGCAGGTGTCGTGTCGGAGCTTGAAAGTGCCAGCGATGCAGACGTCTTCAGAATTAACAGCCTGGATCAAGGCTGCAGCTGCGCACCAGGTGGGAGAACAAGGAAGAGAAGATGCTGTGTCTCTTTCAGTAGAAGAGCACAACGCCTGAATCCTCGCCGTCTTGACATCAGACTTCCTAAACCATCCAGCCCGCCAGGCAGTTCATCTTCTGAGCCCGCTTCATCTTCCCCCTCGACATCTTCTTGTCTGGCCCCTGTCAACGCACCGCTATCCACAATGATGACGGTTCACAGCGACACGTTTATTGGGGCGTTTTCGTTAGTGTCGTTTTCATTTCAGACAGGATTTCATAAGTCAGATGAAGCGAAGTTGTTTCCTGGCTCTGTCTGCATTCCAAGTTGTATAATAACCAGAAATATTCTATTCGTGGGTGTGATGCAGGTGATAACCAATATTTTAACTTTTCTCATTTAAAACCTCCTCTTCATCGTACGTGTCAAAATGCATAGGTGGGACATGTATGGGAGATTTCGTAATGTTTGGCAATGAAGACAGAACTGTTAAAATAAATACACAAACTATAACACTTTGCAGCAAATTTCCAATAAATATCACTTGAATGTTTACTGGCGTTTTTATCTTTGTTCTAGCAACTGAGAGCGGCTCGAAAGGCAGAGGTAAGCAAGATGACTCATCCTTGCAAAAAACATTCTTTGAATAGCTGATACACGGTGTATGATATGTAGGGGTTTAGATACAGCAGAATAGATACACAGCCTCACTTCACTCTTGTGTAACATAAACTTACTACTCTTAGTAAAAAGCAATAAAAAAACTGTCTACATATTGACAAGCTCAAAATGGTATTCCCTGCGCCTCTGAAAACTGCTTTAGCCCTACCATTTTTCGTAAACATCACCTCGCTGCGCATACATTAGTTGTTGCTATTGGCTCAAAACTTGCAAAGGGCAAAGGGATTGCAAATCTTGAACGTAAATAAAGTTTTCTTAGTATATGCAATGTATCCCATTCATGTGACACAAAATTTGGCTCACATAATATACAGATTTGAGTATACAAAACGTAAGTTGTCCTCATCACAAACAATACTACAACACCATGAACTAATGATGCTGTTACATTACAATATTGCTAAATCATCAGTTATGCCTTTTTGAAAGAGCATCTCCTATATACTAGGCAATGGTTTTTAGATTACCAAGTGTAACTCAAGCACAATTTTATGCGCTAGGCAACTTGAGTAAATATATCAAGTTGTGCATTCATATGTGATAATATTATTGCCCTTCTTTTTCAGTAACACCGATAAAATCTACAAGTAAATGTAAGTTATACTTCGTATTTTTCTTTATTTCTACTCAAGTGCGACAGAGGGTATTATTGATATATCAGATCTACTAAGCAATCTTTACCAAGAAATTTTAGAAAACTTCACCATTCTCAAAATACAATTTTTCTTTAGTATAATCAATATTCATATGAAGCAAAGCCGGAAGATGTCTCCCCCCAAAAGCTTTTTAGGATCCATTAGTGTACTAACGCTGATATAAGTTTGGAAAAATCTTCAGCACAATTTTACGTATATGATCATTGCTTTTGTTGACGTAACTAAAGCATGTGTAGTGAATAATTTTTATTGTGTTATCCAACGAGTCAATATTTGTAACTGATGCTCATGAGAGATGTATATATAAAGTCAAGCACAATTTTTTCCGTGCTTGATTCACTGAAAATATTTATGATTGTCAAAAGATAATAACAATCACAAAGACTATTGGCGACTGTCAAGATCTCACATGTTGTGTTGGCAATGAAAAATACCACAACTACAGCAAACCGACATCCCTATTTATCAAAAAAAATCTCTGACTGGCGACTGTGCAACATGTGGAATAAATTATCTTAAAGAACCTCCAAACCAGCTTTGTGCTAAAAATGTGAAAGAATAAAAGAACACAAAAAAGTGTTTAACTTCAAAGAAGAAATTTGCTGCACAACACCATTTACGATTTGTTCTGCACATTTATCAATTTATTGGCAAAGGCAGAATATTGAAAAGTATCTGGAAGCAATAGGTATTTTTAACCAAATATTATGCAAGGTGCATTTTATCACAATAGGTCTCTACAACAATGAGATTATAAAGGCGGGTAATTGATGAATTGGGATAACTTTGCCCTTGTGAAAAGCTTTGAGTTTAAATTTGAGTGGGAGACGAGTACATGAAGAAAAATTAAAAATCCAAAAACATAGGTTTATTTTTACTCATTCTATTTTGAACGAGATTTTTGCCCTCGTTATTATTCTCAAATTAGTGCAAAGACCTTGCCTAATGTTCCGTGTCGTTGTGGTAGTTGTGGTTAGAAAAATACTTATAAAAGTGGTATTGACATCTGCAAAATGCAAAACTCTTGCATAACTTCAAAGGAATATTTTTATTTAGAATGTTTTTGTACGCTTACCTGTTTCTCTTGTAGCTTTTACTAAAGTTTCAATTTTAAAGCACATATAGGGACTCAAGCGAAAGCTATTTGAATACCCATCGCAGTTTCTACCTAAATTGGGAAGTGATCTTCACTTCAGCAGCAATCATCTGGGAATGTTAGCGGCTTTTAACGTCAATCTACTTAGCGTCGAAGTTTTTTACTCGCTCTATGTGTATTCCAACCTACGTATTACCAGAAATACTCCTTTCATTAGTGTGATACAGGTGATAACTAGTATTTTATATTTTTAAATTTTTTCCATTTAAAACCTTCTCTGCATCTCACGTGTTAAAATATATAGGTTCGACATGTATGAGAGATTTTGTATTGTTTGGCTACTTAGATAAAACTGTCAAAAAAATGCACACACTATATCACTCTACCGCATTTTTTCAAACGAATATCACGTGATTGTTTACTAGCGTTTTTCATCTCTCTTGTTCTAGCAACTGAGAGCGGCTCGAAAAGCAATGGTAAGAAACATGAATCATCATGCAGAATATTATTGATTAGATTACCAACTTTTTTGTACGGCATGATGCCGTTTAGATACGGTAACCACGAATGAATTCACAGCATCACTCGTCTTAAATATAAATGTACTACTCATGGTAAAAACCAATACAGAAAAACTGAACACATATCGTTAAGATTAAAATTGTATTCACGATGCCTCCTAAAACTCTATTAGCCCCACATTGTTTTATAAACGAAAACACCCTGCACCTATTCTGGTTGTCCCCAGTAATGCAATACATAGAAGTCGCAAAGGGATTGGAAATCTTCAACATAAAATAAATTTTGGCCTGTATGTGCAACTGTATCCCATTTTTGTGGCACAAAACTTCGCGCACCTAAAAAAGTTTCTTTTACTTAAAACGTTCGTGGCCCCTATTACTCGTAACAACGCCACATGGTAAAGTTACAATGTTTACACACCCTTACTGTTTCTCCTGTAGCTTTTGCTAAAGTGTTATATTTTTAGAAGACACACAGGTGATAAAGCGAATGCTTTTTGAATGATCATTGCAGTTGCTGCTTAAATTTGGAAGTGCTCTTCACTTCAGCAGCAATGCTTGGTTAATGTTAGGGGCTTTTACTTAACATCAATCTTTTTAGGTTAACCAAAGTTTACCATTTATCCATTGAAATAAGTTTTAAAAAATAGGCTAATATTTTTTAATGTCACAGTGTGAATTTGAGTGGTTTCGTGTGATTTCTTTGAGCTTACAGTTTAGTACCAATGCTTCACCTTACCAAAAAAATATGGCAATTTATTATTTGAAAAGACAATCCAAAGAAATAAATTTGAGGTACCTCAATGAAAGTTTTACAATAGTGTACCACTCGCAAATTGTTTTCAAGAAAACTGCTTTTTACTCAAACGAATTTTATTAGTCAGTACAATCAATCTTCGGAGTGTAGGATTTCAGTAAGAGCAAAAAGGTCATAACTACTCCAGTCGAACTTTGTATTGTGTAACAATCAAACACTATACCGTGAGATGTGAAGTTTTAAATATACAATTGAAAAAGCGGGTTGTGATCATGTGGAGATTAGGAAGACCTTCCGACACGGTAGTAGATGCAATGAGTAAGAAATTGCGACACCGGTTTGACGGACAATGAAAATAAAAATTTATGCAGGGCGAGAAGTTAGTGCAAGGTTAGAGATAGCTTGCACTCACCTCACCATAGCTGCCATCTTTATGACCAACATGCTCCGCAAAAGGTGGCACACATATCTCGTGGTAGATACTTTCGCATCCCAGAAAAAGCTGAAAGTGGGTCACAAGAAAGGGATCTGATGACATCATGTGCAGGCTATCTATACTCTAACCGGGATTGTTCTCGAGTGTTGAAGGTTCCGGGGACTAGAAAAAGTCTCATTTGGTAGATGCATGCAGGTGTCGTGTCGGAACTTGAAAGTGCCAGCGATGCAGACGTCTTCAGAAATAACAGCCCGGATCAAGGCTGCAGCTGCGCACCAGGTGACAGAACAAGGAAGAGAAGATGCTGTGTTTCTTTCAGTAGAAGAGCACAACGCCTGAATCCTCGCCGTCTTGACATGAGACTTCTCAAACCATCCAGCCCGCCGTGCAGTCCATCTTCTGAGCCCGCTTCATCTCCCTCCTCGACATCTTCTTGTCTTGACCCTGTCAACGCACCGCTATGAACAATGATGATGATTCACAGCGACACCTTTATTGGGGCGTTTTCGTTAGTTTCGTTTTCATTTTGGACAAGATTTCGTAAGTCAGATGAAGCGAAGTTGTTTCCTGGCTCTTTCTGCATTCCAAGTTGTATAATAACCAGAAACATTCTATTCGTGGGTGTGATTCAGGTGATAACCAGTATTTTAAATTTCGTCATTTAAACCCTTCTCTTCATTGTACGTGTCAAAATGCATAGGTGAGACATGTATGGGAGATTTCGTAATGTTTTTTAACCAAGACAGAACTGTTGAAATAAATACACAAACAATAACACTTTGCCGCACATTTCCATTAAATATCACTTGAATGTTTACTCGCGTTTTCATCTGTTTTGTTCTAGCAACTGAGAGCGGCTCGAAAGGCAGAGGTAAGCAAGATGACTCATCTTTGCAAAAAACATTCTTTGAATAGCTGATACACGGTGCATGATATGTAGGGGCTTAGATACAGCAGAATAGATTCACAGCCTCACTCCTGTGTAACATAAACTTACTACTCTTAGTAAAAAGCAATAAAAAACTGTCTACATATTGACAAGCTCAAAACGATATTCCCTGCGCCTCTGAAAACTGCTTTAGCCCTACCATTTTTCGTAAACATCACCTCGCTGCGCATACATTAGTTCTTGCTATTGTCTCAAAACTTACAAATGGCAAAGGGATTGCAAATCTTGAACGTAAATAAAGTTTTCTTAGTATATGCAATGTATCCCATTCATGTGCCACAAAATTTGGCTCACATAATATACAGATTTGAGTATACAAAACGTAAGTTGTCCTCATCACTAACAATACTACAACACCAAGGACTAATGATGCTGTTACATTACAATATTGCTAAATCATCAGTTATGCCTTTTTGAAAGAGCATCTGCTATATACTAGGCAATGTTTTTTAGATTACCAAGTGTAACTCAAGCACAAATGTATGCACTAGGCAACTTCAGTAAATATAACAAGTTGTGCATCCACATGTGATAATAATAATGCCCTTCTTTTTCAGTAACACCGATAAAATCTACAAGTAAATGTAAGTTATACTTCGTTTTTTTCTTTATTTCCACTCAAGTGCGACAGAGGGTATTATTGATATATCAGATCTACTAAGCAATCTTTCCCTAAAAATTTTGGAAAACTGCACCATTCTCAAGATACAATTTTTCTTTGGTATAAACAATATCCGTATGAAGCAAAGCAGAAACATTTCTCCCCCCAAACGCTCTTAAGGATCCATTAGTGTACGAACGCTGTTACAGGTTGGAAATAACTTCAGCAAAATTTTACGTATATGATCATTCCTTTTCTTGATGTACTAAGGCATGTGTAGTAGATATTTTTTTATTGTGTTATCCAACGAGTCACTATTTGTACCTGATGCCCATGAGACATGTTAGATATAAAGTCAAGCACAAATATTTTCGTGCTTGATTCACTGAAAATATTGTAATAAACAGAAGACATTAACAATAACAAAGACTGTTGGCGATTGTCTAGATCTCACATGTTGTGTTAGCAATAAACTAATTCAAACCAACATCCTTAGTTAAACAAAAAATTCTCTGACTGGCGACTGTGCAACATGTGGAATAAAATATCGGAAAAAGGCTCCAAACCAGCTTTGTGCTAAAAATGTTAAAGAATAAAAGAACACAACAAAGTGTTTAACTGCAAATAGGAAATTTGATGCACAACACCATTTACGGTTTGTTCGGCACATTTATCAATTTATTGGCAAAGGGAGAATATCAAAAAGTAGTTGGAACCAATAGGTATTTTTTAACCAGATATCATGGAAGGTGCATTCATCACAATAGGTCTCTAGAACAATGATATTATAAAGGCGGGTAATTGAAGAATTGGGATAACTTCGCCCTTGTGAAAAGCTTTGAGTTGAAATTTGAGTGGGAGATGATTACATGAAGAAAAATTACAAATCCAAAAACATGGGTTTATTTCTTCTCATTTGGTTTTTAACGAGATTTTTACCCTCGTTATATTATCAAATTAGTGCAACGACCATGCATAATGTTCCCTGTCGTTGTGGTAGTTGTGGTTAGAAAAATACTTATAAAAGTGGTATGGATATCTGCAAAATATAAAAATCTCGCATAACTTCAAGGGAATATTTTTATGTCGAATGTTTTTCTACCCTTACCTGTTTCTATTGTAGCTTTTACTAAAATTTCAATTTTTAAAGCACGCATAGTGCCTCAAGCGAGAGCTATTTGAATACCCATCGCAGTTCCTACCTAAATTGGGAAGTGATCTTCACTTCAGCAGCAATATTCTGGGAATGTTAGCGGCTTTTAACGTCAATCTACTTAGCGTCGAAGTTTTTTCCTCGCTCTGTGTGCATTCCAACTTACGTATTAACCAGAAATACTCCTTTCATTAGTGCGATACAGGTGATAACTAGTATTTTATGTATTTAAATTTCTTTATTTAAAACCTTCTCTGCATCTCATGTGTCAAAATAAATAGGTTAGACATGTATGAGAGATTTTGTATTGTTTGGCTACTTAGATAAAACTGTCAAAAAAATGCACAAACTATACCACTCTACCGCATTTTTTCAAACGAATATCACGTGATTGTTTACTAGCGTTTTTCATCTCTCTTGTTCTAGCAACTGAGAGCGGCTCGAAAAGCAATGGTAAGAAAGTAGAATCATCCTGCAGAATATTATTGATTAGATAACCAACTTTTTTGTACGGCATGATGCCTTTTAGATAGGGTAACCACGAATGAATTCACAGCAGCACTCCTGTTAAATATAAATGTACTACTCATGGTAAAAACTAATACAGAAAAACTGAACACATGTCGATAAGATTAAAATTGTATTCACGATGCCTCGAAAACTGTATTAGCCCCACATTTTTTTATAAACGAAAACACCCCGCACCTTTTCTGGTTGCCACCATTGATGCAATACATGGAAGTCGCAAAGGGATTGCAAACCTCCAACATAAAATAAATTTTGGCCTGTATGTGCAACTGTATCCCATTTTTGTGGCACAAAACTTGGCTCACCTAAAAAAGTTTCTTTTACGCAAAACGTTTGTGGCCCCTATTACTCGCAACAGCCCCACATCTTAAAGTTAGATTGTTTACGCACCCTTACTGTTTCTCCTGTAGCTTTTGATAAAGTGTGAATTTTTAGAGCACACACAGGTGAAATATGGGAATGCTATTTGAATAAGCAGCACCAATGTTCTGTTAATGTTAGCGGCTTTTACTTACATCAATCTTTTTAGGTTAACCAAACTTTACCATTTATCTATTAATTTTTTTATTATATAGGCTAATATTTTGTTATTGTCACAGTGTGAATTTGAGTGGTTTTGTGTGATTTCTTTGAGCTTACAGTTTAGTACCAATGCTTCATCTTACCAAGAAAACTATGGCAATTTATTATTTGGAAAGACAATCCAAAGAAATATTTTTGAGGTACCTCTGTGAAAGTTTTACAAAAGTGTACCACTCACAAATTGCTTTCAAGAAAACTGCTTTTTACTCAAAAGAATTTTAGTAGCCAGTGCAATCAATCTTTGCAGTGTAGGATTTCAGTAATAGCAAAAAGGTCATAACTACTCCAGTCGAACTTTGTATTGTGTAACAATCAAACACTATACAGTGAGATGTGAAGTTTTAAATCTACAATTGAAAAAGCGGGTTGTGATCATGTGGAGATTAGGAAGACCTTCCGACATGGAAGTAGAAGCAAGGAGTAAGAAATTGCGACACCGGTTTGACGGACAATAAATTAAAATTTATGCAGGGCGAAAAGTTAGTGCATGGTTATAGATAGCTTGCACTCACGTAACCATAGCTGCCATCTTTATGACCAACATGCTCGGCGAAAGGTGGCACACATATCTGGTGATATATACTTTCGCATCCCTGAAAAAGCTGCAAGTGGGTCACAAGAAAGGGATCTGATGACATCATGTGCAGGCTATCTATACTCTAACCGGGATTGTTCTCGAGTGTTGAAGGTTCCAGGGACTAGAAAAAGTCTCATTTGGTAGATGCATGCAGGTGTCGTGTCGGAGCTTGAAAGTGCCAGCGATGCAGACGTCTTCAGAATTAACAGCCCGGATCAAGGCTGCAGCTGCGCACCAGGTGAGAGAACAAGGAAGAGAAGATGCTGTGTCTCTTTCAGTAGAAGAGCACAACGCCTGAATCCTCGCCGTCCTGACATCACACTTCTTAAACCATCCAGCCCGTCAGGCAGTCTATCTTCTGAGCCCGCTTCATCTTCCTCCTCGACATCTTCTGGTCTGGCCCCTGTCAACGCACCGCTATCCACAATGATGATGATTCACAGCGACACCTTTATTGGGGCGTTTTCGTTAGTTTCGTTTTCATTTCGGACAAGATTTCATAAGTCAGATGAAGCGAAGTTGTTTCCTGGCTCTGTCCGAATTCCAAGTTGTATAATAACCAGAAAAATTCTATTCGTGGGTGTGATGCAGGTGATAACCAGTATATTAAATTTCCTCATTTAAAACCTTCTCTTCATCGTACGTGTCAAAATGCATAGGTGAGACATGTATGGGAGATTTCGTAATGTTTGGTAACCAAGACAGAACTGTTAAAATAAATACACAAACAATAACACTTTGCAGCACATTTCCAATAAATATCACTTGAATGTTTACTCGCGTTTTTATCTCTTTTGTTCTAGCAACTGAGAGCGGCTCGAAAGGCAGAGGTAAGCAAGACGACTCATCCTTGCAAATAACATTCTTTGAATAGCTGATACACGGTTGCATGATATGTAGGGGTTTAGATACAGCAGAATAGATTCACAGCGTCACTCCTGTGTAACATAAACTGACTACTCTTAGTAAAAAGCAAAAAAAAAACTGCCTACATATTGACAAGTTCAAAATGGTATTCCGTGCACCTCTGAAAACTGCTTTAGCCCTACCACTTTTCGTAAACATAACCTCGCTCCGCATACATTAGTTGTTGCTATTGTCACAAAAGTTACAAAGGGCAAAGGGATTGCAAATTTTGAACGTAAATAAAATTTTCTTAGTATCTGCAATGTATCCCATTGATGTGGCACACAATTTGGCTCACATAATATACAGATTTGAGTATACAAAACGTAAGTTGTCCTCATCACTAACATAGTACAACACCTTGAACTAATGATGCCATTACAAAACAATATTGCTAAATCATCAGTTATGCCTTTTTGAAAGAGCATCTCCTATCTACTAGGCAATGTTTTTTAGATTACCAAGTGAAACTCAAGCACATGTTATGCCGTAGGCAACTTCAGTAAATATAACAAGTTGTGCATTCACTTGTGATAATATTAATGCCCTTCTTTTTCAGTAACACCGATAAAATCTACAAGTAAATGTAAGTTATACTTCGTTTTTTCTTTATTTCCACTCAAGTGCGACAAAGGGTAATATTGATATATCAGATCTACTAAGCAACCTTTCCCCAGAAATTTTGGAAAGCCTCACCATTCTCAAAATACAATTTTTCTTTGATATAATCAATATCCGTATGAAGCAAAGCAGAAATATTTCTCCCCCCAAAAGCTCTTTAGGATCCATTAGTGTATGAACGCTGTTACAGTTTGGAAATAACTTCAGCAAAATTTTACGTATATGATCATTCCTTTTGTTGGTGTAACTAAGGCATGTGTAGTAGATATTTTTTTATTGTGTTATCCAACGAGTCACTATTTGTGACTGATGCCCATGAGACATGTTAGATATAAAGTCAAGCACAAATATTTTCGTGCTTGATTCACTACAAATATTGTAATAAACAGAAGACATTAACAATAACAAAGACTATTGGCGATTGTCTAGATCTCACATGTTGTGTTAGCAATAAAAATTACACAACTAATGCAAACCAAATCTAATTAAACAAAAAAATTCTCTGACTGGCTACTGTGCAACATGTGGAATAAAATATGTGAAAAAGGCTCCAAACCAGCTTTATGCTAAAAATGTCACAGAATAAAAGAAAACAACAAAGTGTTTAACTTCAAATAGAAAATTTGCTGCACAGCGCCATTTACGATTGGTTCTGCACATTTATCAATTTATTGGCAAAGGCAGAGTATCGAAAAGTATCTGGAACCAATAGGTATTTTTAACCAGATATCATGCAAGGTGCATTCATCAGAATAGGTCTCTACAACAATGAGATTATAAAGGCGTATAATTGATGAATTGGGATAACTTCGCCATTGTGAATAGCTTTGAGTCGAAATTTGGGGAGAGACGAATAATAGAATAAAAAATAGCAAATCCAAAAACATAGGTTTATTCCTACTCATTCTATTTTTAACGAGATTTTTACCCCCGGTAATATACTCATATTAGTGCAAAGACCATGCACACCTGTCGTTGTGGTTGTTGTGGTTGGAAAAATACTGATAAAAGTAGGATTGATATTTGCAAAATGTAAAACTCTCGCATAACTTCGAAGGAATATTTTGATGTAGAGTGTTTATGTACCCTTACCTGTTTCTCCTGTAGCTTTTACTAAAGTTTGAATTTTTAAAGCACACTTAGGGCATCAAGCGAAAGATATTTGAATACCCATTGCAGTTGCTGCCTAAATTGCGAAGTGATCTTCACTTCAGCAGCAATATTCTGGGAATGTTAGCGGCTTTTAACTTCAATCTACTTAGTGTCGAAGTTTTTTCCTCGCTCTGTGTCATTCCAACTTACGTATTTACCAGAAATACTCCTTTTATTAGTGTCATACAGGTGATAACTAGTATTTTATGTTTTTAAATTTTTTTCATTTAAAACCTTCTCTGCATCTCATGTGTCAAAATATATAGGTTAGACATGTATGAGAGATTTTGTTATGTTTGGCTGCAGAGATAAAACTTTCAAAAAAAATGCACAAACTATACCACTGTACAGCACTTTTCCAAACAAATATCACGTGACTGTTTACTAGCGTTCTTCATTTCTCTTGTTCTAGCAACTGAGAGTGGCTCCAAAAGCAATGGTAAGAAAGATAAATCATCCTGCAGAATATTTCTGATTGAATAGCCAATCTTTTTGTATGGCATGATGCCTTTTAGATACACTAACCACGAATGGATTCACAGCATCACTCCTGTAAATATAAATGTACTACTCATGGTAAAAACCAATACAGACAACCAGAACACATATTGATAATAATAAAATTGTATTCACGATGCCTCTTAAAACTGTACTAGGCCCACATTTTTTCATAAACGAAAGCACCATGCACCTATTCTTGTTGTTGCCATTGATGCAATACATGGACGTCGCAAAGGAATTGCCAATCTTTAACATAAAATAAATTTTGGCCTGTATTTGCAAGTGTATTCCGTTTTTGTAGCACAAAACTTGGCTCACCTAAAAAAGTTTCTTTTACGCAAAACGTTTGTGGCCCCTATTACTCGCAACAACCCCACTTCTTAAAGTTAGATGGTTTAAGCACTCTTACTGTTTTTTCTGTAGCTTTTGATAAAGTGTGAATTTTTAGAGCACACACCGGTGAAATAAGCGAATGCTATTTGAATAAACATTGCAGTTGCTGCTTATATTTGGATGTGCTCTTCACTTCAGCAGCAATGTTCTGTTAATGTTAGCGGCTTTTACTTAACATCAATCTTTTTAGGTTAACCAAACTTTACCCTTTATCTACTCAAATGATTTTATTAAACAGGCCAATATTTTTTTATTGTTATAGTGTGAATTGGAGTGGTTTCGTGGGTTTTTTGAGCTTACAGTTTAGTACCAATGCTTCATCTTACCAAAAAAACTATGGCAATTTATTATTTGAAAAGACAATCAAAAGAAATAAATTCGAGGTACCTCCGTGAAAGTTTTACAAAAGTGTACCACTCACAAATTGTTTTCAAGAAAACTGCTTTTTACTCAAAAGAATTTTAGTAGGCAGTACAATCAATCTTTGGAGTGTAGGATTTCAGTAAGAGCAAAAAGGTCATAACTACTCCAGTCGAACTTAGTATTGTGTAAAAATCAAACACTATACTGTGAGATGTTAAGTTTTAAATATACAATTGAAAAAGCGGGTTGTGATCATGTGCAGATTAGGAAGACCTTCCGACACGGAAGTAGATGCAAGGAGTAAGAAATTGTGACACCGGTTTCACGGACAATGAAAACGAAAATTTATGCAGGGCGAGAAGTTAGTGCAAGGTTATAGATAGCTTGCACTCACGTCACCATAGCTGCCATCTTTATGACCAACATGCTCGGCGAAAGGTGGCACACATATCTGGTGATATATACTTTCGCATCCCTGAAAAAGCTGCAAGTGGGTCACAAGAAAGGGATCTGATGACGTCATGTGCAGGCTATCTCTACTCTAGCCAAGATTGTTCTCGAGTGTTGAAGGTTCCGGCGACTAGAAAAAGTCTCACTTCGTGGATGCATGAAGGTGTCGTTGCGGAGCTTGAAAGTGCCAGCGATGCCGACGTCTTCAGAATTAAGAGCCCGGATCAAGGCTGCAGCTGCGCACCAGGTGAGAGAACAAGGAAGAGAAGATGCTGTATCTCTTTCAGTAGAAGACCACAACGCCTGAATCCTTGCTGTCTTGACATCACACTTCTTAAACCACCCAGCCCGCCAGGCAGTCCATCTTCTGAGCCCGCTTCATCTTCCTCCTCGACATCTTCTTGTCTGGCCCCTGTCAACGCACCGCTATCCACAATGATGATGATTCACAGCGACACCTTTATTGGGGCGTTTTCGTTATTTTCGTTTTCCTTTCGGACAAGATTTCATAAGTCAGATGAAGCGAAGTTGTTTCCTGGCTCTGTCCGCATTCCAAGTTGTATAATAACTAGAAAAATTCTATTCGTGGGTGTGATGCAGGTGATAACCAGTATTTTAAATTTCCTCATTTAAAACCTTCTCTTGATCGTACGTGTCAAAATGCATAGGTGAGACATGTATGGGAGATTTCGTAATGTTTGGTAACCAAGGCAGAACTGTTAAAATAAATACACAAATAATAGCACTTTGCAGCACAGTTCCAATAAATATCACTTGAATGTTTACTCGCGTTTTTATCTCTTTTGTTCTAGCAACTGAGAGCGGCTCGAAAGGCAGAGGTAAGCAAGACGACTCATCCTTGCAAATAACATTCTTTGAATAGCTGATACACGGTTGCATGATATGTAGGGGTTTAGATACCGCAGAATAGATTCACAGCGTCACTCCTGTGTAACATAAACTGACTACTCTTAGTAAAAAGCAATAAAAAAAACTTTCAACATATTGACAAGTTCAAAATGGTATTCCCTGCGCCTCTGAAAAGTGCTTTAGCCCTACCACTTTTCGTAAACATAACCTCGCTCCGCATACATTAGTTGTTGGTATTGTCACAAAATTTACAACCGGCAAAGGGATTGCAAATCTTGAATGTAAATAAAGTTTTCTTAGTATATGCAATGTATCCCATTGATGTGGCACAAAATTTGGCTCACATAATATACAGATTTGAGTATACAAAACGTAAGTTGTCCTCATCACTAACATACTACAACACCATGAACTAATGATGCCGTTACCCAACAATATTGCTAAATCAACAGTTATGCCTTTTTGAAAGAGCATCTCCAATATACTAGGCAATGTTTTTTAGATTACCAAGTGAAACTCAAGCACAATTTTATGCCGTAGGCAACTTCAGTAAATATAACAAGTTGTGCATTCACATGTGATAATATTATTGCTCTTCTTTTTCAGTTACACCAATAAAATCTACAAGTAAATGTAAGTTATACTTCGTTTTTTTTCTTTATTTCCACTCAAGTGCGACAGAGGGTATTACTGATATATCAGATCTACTAAGCAATCTTTCCCTAGAAATTTTGGAAAACTTCACCATTCTCAAAATACAATTTTTTTTGGTATAATCAATATCCGTATGAAGCAAAGCTGAAAGATTTCTCCCCCCAAAAGCTGTTTAGGATCCATAAGTGTACGAACGCTGATTAAGTTCTGAAAAATCTTCAGCACAATTTTACGTATATGATCATTCCTTTTCTTGACGTAACTAAAGCATGTGTAGTGAATTTTTTTTATTGTGTTATCCAACGAGTCAATATTTGTAACTGATGCCCATGAGACATGTTATATATAAAGTGAAGCACATTTTTTTCCGTGCTTGATTCACTGAAAATATTGTAATAAACAGAAGACATTAACAATAACAAAGACTATTGGCGATTGTCTAGATCTCACATGTTGTGTTAGCAAAAAAAATTACACAACTAATGCAAACCAACATCCTAAATAAACAAAAAAATTCTCTGACTGGCGACTGTGCAACATGTGGAATAAAATATGTGAAAAAGGCTCCAAACCAACTTTGTGCTAAAAATGTCACAGAATAAAAGAACACAGCAAAGTGTTTAACTGCAAATAGAAAATTTGCTGCACAACACCATTTTCGATTTGTCCTCCACATTTATAAATTTATTGGCAAAGGCAGAATATCAAAAAGTATCTGGAACCAATAGGTGTTTTTTAACCAGATATCATGCAAGGTGCATTCATCAGAATAGGTTTCTACAACAATGAGATTATAAAGGCGGCTAATTGATGAATTGGGATAATTTCGCCATTGTGAAAAGCTTTGAGTCGAGATTTGGGGAGAGACGATTAAATGAATAAAAAATAGCAAATCCAAAAACATAGGTTTATTCCTACTCATTCGATTTTTAACGAGATTTTTACCCTCGGTAATATACTCATATTAGTGCAAAAACAATGCATAATGTTCCCTGTCGTTGTGGTTGTTGTGGTTGGAAAAATACTCATAAAAGTAGTATTGATATCTGCAAAATGTAAAACTCTCGCATAAATTCAAAGGAATATTTTGATGTAGAATGTTTATGTACCCTTACCTGTTTCTCCTGTAGCTTTTACTTAGGTTGAATTTTTAAAGCACACTTAGGGCCTCAAGCGAAAGATATTGAATACCCATTGCAGTTGCTGCCTTAATTGGGAAGTGATCTTCACTTCAGCAGCAATATTCTGGGAATGTTAGCGGCTTTTAACTTCAATCTACTTAGTGTCGAAGATTTTCCTCGCTCTGTGTGCATTCCAACTTACGTATTTACCAGAAATACTCCTTTCATTACTGTCATACAGGTGATAACTAGTATTTTATGTTTTTAAATTTTTTTCATTTAAAACCTTCTCTGCATCTCATGTGTCAAAATATATAGGTTAGACATGTATGAAAGATTTTGTTATGTTTGGCTACAGAGATAAAACTTTCAAAAAATTGCACAAATAATACCACTGTACAGCACCTTTCCAAACGAATATCACGTGACTGTTTACTAGCGTTTTTAATTTCTCTTGTTCTAGCAACTGAGAGTGGCTCCAAAAGCAATGGTAAGAAAGATAAATCATCCTGCAGAATATTTCTGATTAAATAGCCAATCTTTTTGTATGGCATGATGCCTTTTAGATACACTAACCACGAATGGATTGAAAGCATTACTCCTGTAAATATAAATGTACTACTCATGGTAAAAACCAATACAGACAAACAGAACACATATTGATAATATTAAAATTGTATTCACGATGCCTCTTTAAACTATACTAGGCCAACAGTTTTTCATAGGCGAAAGCACCATGCACCTATTCTTGTTGTTGCCATTGATGCAATACATGGAAGTCGCAAAGGGATTGATAATCTTCAACGTAAAATAAATTTTGGCCTGTATTTGCAACTGTATCCCATTTTTGTAGCACAAAACTAGGCTCACCTAAAAAAGTTTTTTTTACGCAAAACGTTTGTGGCCCCTATTACTCGCAACAACCCCACATCTTAAAGTTAGATTGTTTACGCACCCTTACTGTTTCTCCTGTAGGTTTTGATAAAGAGTGAATTTTTAGAGCACACACAGGTGAAATAAGCGAATGCTATTTGAATAAACATTGCAGTTGCTGCTTATATTTGGATGTGCTCTTCACTTCAGCAGCAGTGTTCTGTTAATGTTAGCGGCTTTTACTTAACATCAATCTTTTTAGGTTAACCAAACTTTATCCTTTATCTATTCAAATTATTTTATTTATTAGGCCAATATTTTTTTATTGTTATAGTGTGAATTGGAGTGGTTTCGTGGGTTTTTTTGAGCTTACAGTTTTGTACCAATGCTTCATCTTACCAAAAAAATATGGCAATTTATATTTTAAAAGACGATACAAAGAAATAAATTTGAGATACCTCTATGAAAGTTTTACAAAAGTGTACCACTCACAAAAGTGTTTCCAAGAAAACTGCTTTTTACTGAAAAGAATTTTATTAGCCAGTACAATCAATCTTCGAAGTGTAGAATTTGAGTAAGAGCAAAAAGGTCATAACTACTCCTGTCGAACCTTGTATTGTGTAAAAATGAAACACTATACTGTGAGATGTGAAGTTTTAAATATACAATTGAAAAAGCGGGTTGTTATCATGTGGAGATTAGGAAGATCTTCCGACACGCAAGTATATACAAGGAGTAAGAAATTTCTACACAGGTTTGACGGACAATGAAAATGAAAATTTATGCAGGACGAGAAGTTAGTGCAAGGTTATACTCTAACCAGGATTGTTATCGAGTGTTGAAGGTTCCGACGACTAGAAAAAAGTTCCACATGGTGGATGCATGGAGGTGTCATTGCGGAGCTTGAAAGTGCCAGCGATGCAGACGTCTTCAGAATTAACAGCCCGGAACAAGGCTGCAGCTGCTCACCAGGTGAGAGAACACAGAAGAGAAGCTGCTGTGTCTCTTTCAGTAGAAGAGCAGACGACCTTCAGACAGGGCCACACCACGGCGTTGCCAGTGCCAATGTGGTATCTCAACGTTCTATACCAATGGTCGCACAACGCCTGAATCCTCGCCGTCCTGACATCAGACTTCTTAAACCATCCAGCCCGCCAGGCAGTCCATCTTCAGAGCCCGCTTCATCTTCCTCCTCGACATCTTCTTGTCTGGCCCCTGTCAACGCACCGCTATCCACAATGATGATGATTCACAGCGAAACCTTTATTTGGGCATTTTCGTTAGTTTCGTTTTCATTTCCGACAAGATTTCATAAGTCAGATGAAGCGAAGCTGTTTCCTGGTTCTGTCTGCATTCCAAGTTTTATATTAAGCAGAAAAATTCTATTAAGCAGGAACATTGCAGTTCCTGCTTAAGTTTGGAAGTGCTCTTCACTTCAGCAGCAATGCTTGGTTAGTGTTAGGGGCTTTTACTTAACATCAATCTTTTAAGGTTAACCAAAGTTTCCCATTTATTCATTGAAATTATTTTATAAAATAGGCTAATATTTTTTTATTGTTACAGTGTGAATTAGAGTGGTTTCGTGTGATTTTTTTGACCTTACAGTTTGCTACCAATGCTTCACCTTACCAAAAAAACTATGGCAATTTATATTTGAAATAACAATCCAAAGAAATAAATTTGAGGTACCTCTATGAAAGTTTTACAAAAGTGTACCACTCACAAATTGTTTTCAAGAAAACTGCTTTTTACTCAAAAGAATTTTAGTAGCCAGTACAATCAATCTGTGCAGTGTAGGATTTCAGTAAGAGCAAAAAGGTCATAACTACTCCAGTCGAACTTTGTATTGTGTAACAATCAAACACTATACTGTGAGATGTGAAGTTTTAAATATACAATTGAAAAAGCGGGTTGTGATCATGTGGAGATTAGGAAGACCTTCCGACACGGAAGTAGAAGCAAGGAGTAAGAAATTGCGACACCGGTTTGACGCACAATCAAAATGAAAATTTATGCAGGGCGAGAAGTTAGTGCAAGGTTATAGATAGCTTGCACTCACGTCACCATAGCTGCCATCTTTATGACCAACATGCTCGGAGAAAGGTGGCACACATATCTGGTGATATATACTTTCGCATCCCTGAGAAAGCTGCAAGTGGGTCACAAGAAAGGGATCTGATGACGTCATGTGCAGGCTATCTCTACTCTAGCCAAGATTGTTCTCGAGTGTTGAAGGTTCCGGCGCACTAGAAAAAGTCTCACTTGGTGTATGCATGGAGGTGTCGTTGCGGAGCTTGAAAGTGCCAGCGATGCCTACGTCTTCAGAATTAACAGCGCGGATCAAGGCTGCAGCGGCGCACCAGGTGGGAGAACAAGGAAGAGAAGATGCTGTGTCTCTTTCAGTAGAAGAGCACAACGCCTGAATCCTCGCTGTCTTGACATCACACTTCTTAAACCATCCAGCCCGCCAGGCAGTCCATCTTCTGAGCCCGCTTCATCTTCCTCCTCGACATCTTCTTGTCTGGCCCCTGTCAACGCACCGCTATCCACAATGATGATGATTCACAGCGACACCTTTTTTGGGGCATTTTCGTTAGTTTCGTCTTCATTTCGGACAAGATTTCATAGGACAGATGAAGCGAAGTTGTTTCCTGGCTCTGTCCGAATTCCAAGTTGTATATTAACCAGAAAAATTCTTTTCGTGGGTGTCATGCAGGCGATAACCAGTATTTTAAATTTCCTCTTTTACAACCTTCTCTTCATCGTACGTGTCAAAATGCATAGGTGAGACATGTATGGGAGATTTCGTAATATTTGGTAACCAAGACAGAACTGTTAAAATAAATACACAAACAATAACACTTTGCAGCACATTTCCAATAAATATCACTTGAATGTTTACTCGCGTTTTTATCTCTTTTGTTCTAGTAACTGAGAGCGGCTCGAAAGGCAGAGGTAAGCAAGACGACTCATCCTTGCAAATAACATTCTTTGAATAGCTGATACACGGTTGCATGATATGTAGGGGTTTAGATACATCAGAATAGATTCACAGCGTCACGCCTGTGTAACATAAACTGACTACTCTAAGTAAAAAGCAATAAAAAAACTGTCCACATATTGACAAGTTCAAAATGGTATTCCGTGCGCCTCTGAAAACTGCTTTAGCCCTTCCACTTTTCGTAAACATAACCTCGCTCCGCATACATTAGTTGTTGCTATTGTCACAAAAGTTACAAAGGGCAAAGGGATTGCAAATTTTGAACGTAAATAAAATTTTCTTAGTATCTGCAATGTATCCCATTGATGTGGCACACAATTTGGCTCACATAATATACAGATTTGAGTATACAAAACGTAAGTTGTCCTCATCACTATCATACTACAACACCTTGAACTTATGATGCCATTACACAACAATATTGCTAAATCATCAGTTATGCCTTTTTGAAAGAGCATCTCCTATATACTAGGCAATGTTTTTTAGATTACCAAGTGAAACTCAAGCACAATGTTACGCCGTAGGCAACTTCAGTAAATATAACAAGTTGTGCATTCACTTGTGATAATATTAATGCCCTTCTTTTTCAGTAACACCGATAAAATATACAAGTAAATGTAAGTTATACTTCGTTTTTTCTTTATTTCCACTCAAGTGCGACAAAGGGTATTATTGATATATCAGATCTACTAAGCAACCTTTCCCCAGAAATTTTGGAAAGCCTCTCCATTCTCAAAATACAATTTTTCTTTGATATAAACAATATCCGTATGAAGCAAAGCAGAAAGATTTCTCCCCCCAAAAGCTCTTTAGGATCCATTAGTGTATGAACGCTGTTACAGTTTGGAAATAACTTGAGCAAAATTTTACGTATACGATCATTCCTTTTGTTGGTGTAAGTAAGGCATGTGTAGTAGATATATTTTTTTATTGTGTTATCCAACAAGTCACTATTTTTGTAACTGATGCCCATGAGACATGTTAGATATAAAGTCAAGCACAAATATTTTCGTGCTTGATTCACTGAAAATATTGTAATAAACAGAAGACATTAACAATAACAAAGACTATTGGTGATTGCCTAGATCTCACATGTTGTGTTAGCAATAAAAATTACACAACTAATGCAAACCAAATCTAATTAAACAAAAAAATTCTCGGACTGGCGACTGTGCAACATGTGGAATAACATATCTGAAAGAGCCTCCAAACCAGCGTTGTGCTAAAAATGTGAAAGAATAAAAGAACACAACAAAGTGTTTACTTCAAATAGGAAATTTGCTGCACAACACCATTTACGATTTGTTCTGCACATTTCTCAATTTATTGGCAAAGGTAGAATATCAAAAAGTAGGTGGAACCAATGGGTATTTTTTAACCAGATATCATGCAAGGTGCATTCATCACAATAGGTCTCTACAACAATGAGATTTTAAAGGCGGGTAATTGATGAATTGGGATAAGTTCGCCCTTGTGAAAAGCTTTGAGTTGAAATTTGAGTGGGAGACGATTACATGAAGAAAAATTACAAATCCGAAAACATAGGTTTATTTCATCACATTTGATTTTTAACGAGATTTTTGCCCTCGTTAATATTCTCAAATTAGTGCAACGACCATGCATAATGTTCCGTCTCGTTGTGGTAGTTGTGGTTAGAAAAATACTTATAAAAGTGGTATTGATATCTGCAAAATGTAAAACTCTCGCATAACTTCAAGGGAACATTTTTATGTCGAATGTTTTTGTACCCTTACCTGTTTCTCTTGTAGCTTTTACTAAAGTTTGAATTTTTAAAGCACACGTAGGGCCTCAAGCGAGAGCTATTTGAATACCCATCGCAGTTCCTACCTAAATTGGGAAGTGATCTTCACTTCAGCAGCAACATTCTGGGAATGTTAGCGGCTTTTAACGTCAATCTACTTAGCGTCGAAGTTTTTTCCTCGCTCTGTGTGCATTCCAACCTACGTATTAACCAGAAATACTCCTTTCATTAGTGTGATACAGGTGATAACTAGTAATTTATGTTTTTATATTTTTCCCATTTAAAACCATCTCTGCATCTCACGTGTCAAAATGTATAGGTTAGACATGTATGAGAGATTTTGTATTGTTTGGCTACTTAGAAAAAACTGTAAAAAAAATGTACAAACTATACCACTCTACCGCATTTCTTCAAACGAATATCACGTGATTGTTTACTAGCGTTTTTCATCTCTCTTGTTCTAGCAACTGAGAGTGGCTCGAAAAGCAATGGTAAGAAATATGAATCATTCTGCAGAATAATATTGATTAGATAACCAAATTTTTTGTACGGCATGATGCCTTTTAGATACGGTAACCACGAATGAATTCACAGCACCACTCCTGTTAAATATAAATGTACTACTCACGGTAAAAACGAATACAGAAAAACTGAACACGTATCGATAAGATTAAAATTGTATTCACGATGCCTCTTAAAACTGTATTAGCCCCACATTGTTTTATAACGAAATCACCCTGCACCTATTCTGGTTGCCCCCATTGACGCAATACATAGAAGTCGCCAAGGGATTGCAAATCTTCAACATAAAATAAATTTTGGCCTGTATGTGCAACTGTATCCCATTTTTGTGGCACAAATCTTCGTGCACCGAAAAAAGCTTCTTTTACCGAAAACGTTTGTGTCCCCTATTACTCGTAACAACCCCACATGGTAAAGTTAGAATGTTTACAGACCCTTAGTATTTCTCCTGTAGCTTTTCCTAAAGTGTGAATTTTTAGAACACACACAGGTGATAAAGCGAATGCTTTTTGAATGAACATTGCAGTTCCTGCTTAAGTTTGGAAGTGCTCTTCACTTCAGCAGCAATGCTTGGTTAGTGTTAGGGGCTTTTACTTAACATCAATCTTTTAAGGTTAACCAAAGTTTCCCATTTATTCATTGAAATTATTTTATAAAATAGGCTAATATTTTTTTATTGTTACAGTGTGAATTAGAGTGGTTTCGTGTGATTTTTTTGAGCTTACAGTTTTCTACCAATGCTTCATCTTACCAAAAAAACTATGGCAATTTATATTTGAAATAACAATCCAAAGAAATAAATTTGAGGTACCTCTATGAAAGTTTTACAAAAGTGTGCCACTCACAAATTGTTTTCAAGAAAACTGCTTTTTACTCAAAAGAATTTTATTAGCCAGTACAATCAGTCTTCGGATTGTAGGATTTCAGTAAGAGCAAAAAGGTCATAACTACTCCAGTCGAACTTAGTATTGTGCAACATTCAAACACTATACCGTGAGATGTGAAGTTTTAAATATACAATTGAAAAAGCGGGTTGTGATCATGTGGAGATTAGGAAGACCTTCCGACACGGAAGTAGATGCAATGAATAAGAAATTGCGACACCGGTTTGACGGACAATGAAAATGAAAATTTATGCAGGGCGAGAAAGTGCAAGGTAAGAGATAGCTTGCACTCACGTCACCATAGCTGCCATCTTTATGACCAACATGCTCCGCGAAAGGTGGCACACATATCTCGTGGTATATACTTTTGCATCCCTGAAAAAGCTGCAAGTGGGTCACAAGAAAGGGATCTGATCACATCATGTGCAGGCTATCTATACTCTAACCGGGATTGTTCTCGACTGTTGAAGGTTCCGGGGACTAGAAAAAGTCTCATTTGGTAGATGCATGCAGGGGTCGTTGCGGAGCTTGAAAGTGCCAGCGATGCAGACGTCTTCAGAATTAACAGCCCGGATCAAGGCTGCAGCTGCGCACCAGGTGCGAGAACAAGGAAGAGAAGATGCTGTGTCTCTTTCAGTAGAAGAGCACAACGACTGAATCCTCGCCATCTTGACATCAGACTTCTTAAACCATCCAGCCCGCCAGGCAGTCCATCTTCTGAGCCCGCTTCATCTTCCTCCTCGACATCTTCTTGTCTGGCCCCTGTCACCGCACCATTATCCACAATGATGATGATTCACAACGACACCTTTATTGGGGCGTTTTCGTTAGTTTCGTTTTCATTTCGGACAAGATTTTATAAGTCAATAGAAGCGAGGTTGATTCCTGGCTCTGTCTGCATTCCAAGTTGTATAATAACCAGGAATATTCTATTCGTGGGTGTGATGCAGATGATAACCAGTATTTTAAATTCCCTCATTTAAAACCTTCTCATCATCGACGTGTCAAAATGCGTAGGTGAAACATGTATGGGAGATTTCGTAATGTTTGGACACCAAGAGAGAACTGTTAAAATAAATACACAAACTATAACACTTTGCCGCACATTTCCAATAAATATCACTTGAATGTTTACTGGCGTTTTTATCTTTGTTCTAGCAACTGAGAGCGGCTCGAAAGGCAGAGGTAAGCAAGATGACTCATCCTTGCAAATAACATTCTTTGAATAGCTGATACACGGTGCATGATATCTAGGGGCTTAATAGATTCACAGCCACACTCCTGTGTAACATAAACTGACTACTCTTAGTAAAAAGCAATAAAAAAACTCTACATATTGACAAGCTCAAAATAATATTCCCTGCGCCTCTGAAAACTGCTTTCGCCCTACCATTTTTCGCAAACATAACCTCGCTGCGCATACATTAGTTGTTGCTATGGTCACAAAACTTACAAAGAGCAAACGGATTACAAATCTTGAACGTAAATAAAGTTTTCTTAGTATATGCAATGTATCCCATTCATGTGGCACAAAATTTGGCTCACATAATATACAGATTTGAGTATACAAAACGTAAGTTGTCCTCATCACTAACATACTACAACACCATGAACTAATGATGCTGTTACATTACAATATTGCTAAATCATCAGTTATGCGTTTTTGAAAGAGCATCTCCTATATACTAGGCAATGTTTTTTAGATTACCAAGTGAAACTCAAGCACAATTTTATGCCCTAGGAAACTTCAGTAAATATAACAAGTTGTGCATTCACATGTGATAATATTATTGCCCTTCTTTTTCAGTAACACCGATAAAATCTACAAGTAAATGTAAGTTATACTTTGTTTTTTTCTTTATTTCCACTCAAGTGCGACAGAGGGTATTATTGATATATGAGATCTACTAAGCAATCTTTACCAAGAAATTTTGGAAAACTTCACCATTCTCAAAATACAATTTTTCTTTGGTATAATCAATATCCGTATGAAGCAAAGTCGAAAGATTTCTCCCCCCAAAAGCTGTTTAGGATCCATTAGTGTACGAACGCTGATATAAGTTTGAAAAAATCTTCAGCACAATTTTACGTATGTGATCATTTCTTTTCTTGACGTAACTAAAGCATGTGTAGTGAATATTTTTTTATTGTGTTATCCAACAAGTCAATATTTGTAACTGATGCCCATGAGACAAGTTAGATATAAAATCAAGCACAATTATTTCCGTGCTTGGTTCACTGAAAATATTGTAATAAACAGAAGACATTAACAATAACAAAGACTATTGGCGACTGTCAAGATCTCACATGTTGAGTTGGCAATGAAAAATAACACAACTACAGCAAACCAACATTCCTTTTTAAACAAAAAAATTATCTGACTGGCGACTGTGCAACATGTAGAATAAAATATCTGAAAGAGCCTCCAAACCAGCTTTGTGCTAAAAATGTGAAAGAATAAAAGAACACAACAAAGTGTTTACTTCAAATAGGAAATTTGCTGCACAACACCATTTACGATTTGTTCTGCACATTTCTCAATTTATTGGCAAAGGTAGAATATCAAAAAGTAGGTGGAACCAATGGATATTTTTTCACCAGATATCATGGAAGGTGCATACATCACAATAGGTCTCTACAACAATGAGAATATAAAGGCGGCTAATTGATGAATCGGGATAACTTCGCCCTTGTGAAAAGCTTTGAATGGAAATTTGGGTGGGAGACGATTACATGAAGAAAAATTACAAATCAAAAAACATAGGTTTAGTTCTACTCATTCGATTTTAACGAGATTTTTGCCCTCTGTAATATTTTCAAATTAGTGCAAAGACCATGCCTAATGTTCCCTGTCGTTGTGGTAGTTGTGGTTAGAAAAATACTTATAAAGTTGGTATTGATATCTGCAAAATGTAAAACTCACGCATAACTTCAAAGGAATATTTTTATGTAAAATGTTTATGTACCGTTACCTGTATCTCTTGTAGCTTTTACTAAAGTTTGAATTTTAAAGCACACATAGGGCCTCAAGCGAAAGCTATTTGAATACCCATCGCAGTTACTACCTAAATTGGGAAGTTATCTTCACTTCAGCAGCAATATTCTGGGAATGTTAGCGGCTTTTAACGTCAATCTCCTTAGCGTCAAAGTTTATTCCTCGCTCTGTGTGCATTCCAACATATGTATTAACCAGAAATACTCCTTTCATTAGTGTGATACAGGTGATAACTTGTATTTTATATTTTTAATTTTTTTTCTTTAAGAACCTTCTCTGCATCTCACGAGTCAAAATATATAGGTTAGACATGTTTGAGAGATTTTGTATTGTGTGGCTACTTAGATAAAACTGTCAAAAAAATGCACAAACTATACCACTCTACCGCATTTTTTTAAAAGAATATCACGTGATTGTTTACTAGCGTTTTTAATCTCTCTTGTTCTAGCAACTGAGAGCAGCTCGAAAAGCAATGGTAAGAAACATGAATCATCCTGCACAAATATATTTATTAGATAGCCAATCTTTTTGTACGGCATGATGCCTTTTAAATACTCTAACCACGAATGGATTCACAGCATCACTCCTGGTAAATAATTATGTACTACTCATGGTAAAAACATATACAGACAAACTGAACACATATTTATATGATTAAAATTGTACTCACGATGCCTCTTAAAACTGTATTAGCCCCACATTTTTTTATATACGAAAACACCCTGCACCTATTCTGGTTGTTGCCATTGATGTAATACATGAAAGTTGCAAAGCAATTGCAAATCTTCAACATAAAATAAATTTTGTCCTGTATGTGCAACTGTATCCCATTTTTGTGGCACAAAACTAGGCTCACCTCAGAAAGTTTCTTTTACTCAAAACGTTTCTGGCCCCTGTTACTTGTAACAACCCCATATCGTAAAGTTAGAATGTTTACACACCCTTACTGTTTCTCCTGTAGCTTTTGCTAAAGTGTGAATTTTTAGAGCACACAGAGGTGATAAAGCGAATGCCACTTGAATAATCGTACCCGTAAAGATAGAGCAACGAGAGGGGGTGGTGTGGCATTGCTGATTAAAGGTTCCATCAAGTATGAGCAGTTACCCCTTTTAGATGACCACGAAAGTGTTTGCTGCAAGATATTTCTTGATGAAACAGCTGTTATAATTGGCGTCATTTATAGACCCCCGGGAAGCCCTCTCGCATTTATTCAAAAAATAAACGATCACTTAACAGCCATAACTAGTACCAAAAGCCGGATAATTATGGTTGGGGATTTCAACTTGACTGGACTAGATTGGGAGGCGCGCATTCCTGGGCCTTGTTTCTGCTGTACATTAATGACATTGCAAGTGGTGTACATCCCAACATTGAAGTGCGATTGTTTGCCGACGATTGTCTTTTGTTTACACGCGTCAAGACTGTGTCTGAACAAACTTGTTTAAATGATGCCTTAAACATTATTCAAAATTGGTGCGCAAATCGGGATATGAAAATCAACCCTAAGAAGTCTGCCTGCATGACAGTCTCAAAGAAGAAAACGCCTTTAATGTTTGACTATGCAGTGAACATGAACCAAATCAAAAGATCCACCCAAAATAAATATCTTGGTATGACAATTACAGAAACCCTAAATTGGAATGCACATATCGACAATATCTGCGGATCAGCTCAGCGCAAACTTGGACTACTGAGACGTAAATTAAGAGGTGCTCCTCCTGAGGTTAAACTTCAAGCGTACAAAACTATTGTTCGGCCTACCTTAGAATATGCTAGTGTAATTTGGGACCCGCATCACCAATATCAAATAAAACAACTGGAGCGTGTTCAGAGGCTAGCAGCGCGATTTATTTTTTCCGTTTATGAGAGGAGGCAGTCAATAACAACCCTGCTCACTGAGGTTAAACTTCCTCAACTTGCCATTCGCTGAAAAATCGCTCGACGAAAATTTTTATATCAGCTTTACAACAATAAGCTCAATTTATACCCTAATCTCTATTTGCGTCCCCCAGGAAGAGTCTCGTCACGAACCAATCACCCACACGCTATTATGCCCTATACACCAAGAATTGACACATTTAAAAACACTTTTCTTGTCAGAACGATTGTCGACTAGAACTGCCTTGCCGCTGATTTCTTTGAAAATGTAGACACAGTTGAATCTTTTGTTGGTAAATTAGAATTGTCATTGTATGATGTAGTTCCCACTCTGTAACAGCCCGACAGGGCTTACAGTATTGTGAATAAATAAATAAATAAATAAACATTTCAGTTGCTGCCTAAATTTGGAAGTGCTCTTCACTTCAGCAGCTGGCTTTTACTTAACATCAATCTTTTGAGGTTAACCAAACTTTACCCTTTATCTATTCAAATTATTTTATTATATAGGCCAATATTTTCTTTATTGTTACCGTGTGAATTTCAGTGGTTTCGTGTGATTTCTTTGAGCTTACAGTTTAGTACCAATGCTTCATCTTTCCAAAAACACTATAGCAATTTAATATTTGAAACGACAATACAAAGAAATAAATTTGAGGTACCTCTATGAAAGTTTTACAAAAGTGTACCACTCACAAAAGTGTTTCCAAGAAAACTGCTTTTTATTCAAAAGAATTTTATTAGCCAGTACAATCAATTTTTGGAGTGTAGGTATTCAGTAAGAGCAAAAAGGTCATAACCACACTATTCGAACTTTGTATTGTGTAAAAATCAAACACTATACCGTGAGATGTGAAGTTTTAAATATACTATTGAAAAAGCGGGTTGTGATCATGTGGAGATTAGGAAGACCTTCCGACACGGAAGTAGATGCATGGAGTAGGAAATTGCGACACCAGTTTGATGGACAATGAAAATAAAAATTTATGCAGGACGAGAAGTTAGTGCAAGGTTATACTCTAACCAGGATTGTTCTCGAGTGTTGAAGGTTCCAGCGACTAGAAAAAAGTCCCACATAGTGGATGCATGGAGGTGTCATTGCGGAGCTTGAAAGTGCCAGCGATGCAGACATCTTCAGAATTAACAGCTCGGATCAAGGCTGCAGCTGCTCACCAGGCCAGAGAACACGGAAGAGAAGATGCTGTGTCACTTTCAGGAGAAGAGCACAACGCCTGAACGCTCGCCGTCTTGACATCAGACTTCTTAAACCACCCAGCCCGCCACGCAGTCCATCTTCTGAGCCCGTTTCATCTTCCTCCTCGACATCTTCTTGTCGGGCACCTGTCACCGCACCATTATCCACAATGATGATGATTCACTACGACACCTTTATTGGGGCATTTTTGTTAGTTCCGTTCTCATTTCGGACAAGATTTCAGAAGTCAGATGAAGCGAAGTTGTTTCCAGGCTCTGTCTGCATTCCAAGCTGTATAATAACCAGAAATATTCTTTTCGTGGTTGTGATGCAGGTGATAACCAGTATTTTAAATTTCCTCATTTAAAACCTTCCCTTAATCGTACGTGTCAAAATGCATCGGTGAGACATGTATGGGAGATTTCGTAATGTTTGGTAACCAAGACAGAACTGTTAAAATAAATACACAAACAATAACACTTTGCAGCACATTTCCAATAAATATCACTTGAATGTTTACTCGCGTTTTTATCTTTGTTCTAGCAACTGAGAGTGGCTCGAAAGGCAGAGGTAAGCAAGATGACAATTCCTTGCAAATAACATTCTTTGACAAGCTGATACATGGTGCATGATATGTAGGGGTTTAGATACAGCAGAATAGATTCACAGCCTCACTCCTGTGTAACATAAACTGACTACTCTTAGTAAAAAGCAATTAAAAAACTGCCTACATATTGACAAGTTCAAAATGGTATTCCGTGCTCCTCTGAAAACTGCTTTAGCCCTTCCACTTTTCGTAAACATAACCTCACTCCGCATACATTAGTTGTTGCTATTGTCACAAAAGTTACAAAGGGCAAAGGGATTGCAAATTTTGAACGTAAATAAAATTTTCTTAGTATCTGCAATGTATCCCATTCATAAGGCACAAAATTTGGTTCACATTATATACAGATTTGAGTATACAAAACATAAGTTGGTCTCATCACTAACAATACTACAACACCATGAAGTAATGATGCTGTTACATTAGAATATTGCTAAATAATCAATTATGCCTTTTTGAAAGAGTATCTCCTATATACTAGGCAATATTTTTTAGATAACCAAGTGAAACTCAAGCACAATTTTATGCCCTAGGCAACTTAAGTTATATAACAAGTTGTGCATTCACATGTGATAATATTATTGCCCTTCTTTTTCAGTAACACCGATAAAATCTACAACTAAATGTAAGTTATACTTCGTTTTTTTCTTTATTTCCACTCAAGTGCGACAGAGGGTATTATTGATATATCAGATCTACTAAGCAATCTTTACCAAGAAATTTTGGAAAACTTCACCATTCTCAAAATACAATTTTTCTTTGGTATAATCAATATCCATATGAAGCAAAGCCGAAAGTTGTCTCCCTCCAAAAGCTGTTTAGGATCCATGAGTGTACAAACGCTGATACAGTTTGGAAATATCTTCAGCACAATTTTACGTATATGATCATTCCTTTTCTTGACGTAACCAAGGCATGCGTAGTAAATATTTTTATTGTGTTATCCAACGAGTCAATATTTGTAACTGATGCCCATGAGACATGTTAGATATAAAGTCAAGCACAAATATTTCCGTGCTTGATTCACTGAAAATATTGTAATGAGCAAAAAACAATAACAATAACAAAGACTATTGGCAATTGTCTAGATCTCACATGTTGTGTTGGCAATAAAAAATAACACAACTTGTGCAAACCAACATCCTTAATTCAACAAAAAAATTCTCTGACTGGCGACTGTGCAACATGTGGAATAAAATATCTGAAAAAGCCTTGAAACCAGCTTTGTGCTTAAAATGTCAAAGAATAAAAGAACACAACAAGGTGTTTAACTTCAAAGAGGAAATTTGCCGCGCAACACCATTTACGATTTGTTCAACATTTATCAATTTATTGGCAAAGGCAGAATATCGAAAAGTAGGTGGAACCAATAGTTATTTTTTAACCAGATATCATGGAAGGTGCATTCATCACAATAGGTCTCTACAACAATGAGATTATAAAGGCGGCTAATTGATGAATTGGGATAACTTCGCCCTTGTGAAAAGCTTTGAGTTGAAATTTGAGTGGGAGACGATTACATGAAGAAAAATTACAAATAAAAAAATTAGGTTTATTTCTACTCATTCGATTTTTAACGAGATTTTTGCCCTCGTTATTATTCTCAAATTAGTGCAAAGACCATGCATAATGTTCCCTGTCGTTGTGGTAGTTGTGGTTAGAGAAATACTTTTAAAAGTGGTATTGATAGCTGCAAAATGTAAAACTCTCGCATAACTTCAAAGGAATATTTTCATGAAAAATGTTTTTGTACCCTTACCTGTTTCTCTTGTAGCTTTTACTAAAGTTTGAATTTTTAAAGCACACATAGGGCCTGAAGCTAAAGCTATGTAAATACCCATTACATTTGCTGCCTGAATTGGGAAGTGATCTTCACTTCAGCAGCAACATTCTGGGAATGTCAGCGGCTTTTAACGTCAATCTACTTAGCGTCGAAGTTTTTCCTCGCTCTGTGTGCATTCCAACTTACGTATTAACCAGAAATACTCCTTTCATTAGTGTGATACAGGTGATAACTAGTAATTTATGTTTTTAAATTTTTCCCATTTAAAACCATCTCTGCATCTCACGTGTCAAAATATATAGGTTAGACATGTATGAGAGATTTTGTATTGTTTGGCTACTTAGATAAAACGGTCAAAAAAATGCACAAACTATATCACTCTACCGCATTTTTTCAAACAAATATCACGTCATTGATTACTAGCGTTTTTCATCTCTCTTGTTCTAGCAACTGAGAGTGGCTCGAAAAGCAATGGTAAGAAAGATGAATCATTCTGCAGAATAATATTGATTAGATAACCAACTTTTTTGTACGGCATGATGCCTTTTAGATACGGTAACCACAAATGAATTCACAGCACCACTCCTGTTAAATATAAATGTACTACTCATGTTAAAAACCAATACAGAAAAACTGAACACATATCGATAAGATTAAAATTGTATTCACGATGCCTCTTAAAAGTGTATTAGCCCCACATTTTTTTATAAACGAAAACACCCTGCACCTACTCTGGTTGCCCCCATTGACGCAATACATAGAAGTTGCCAAGGGATTGCAAATCTTCAACATAAAATAAATTTTGGCCTCTATGTGCAACTGTATCCCATTTTTGTGGCACAAAACTTGGCGCACCGAAAAAAGCTTCTTTTACCGAAAACGTTTGTGTCCCCTATTACTCGTAACAACCCCACATGGTAAAGTTAGAATGCTTTACAGACGCTTAGTGTTTCTCCTGTAGCTTTTCCTAAAGTGTGAATTTTTAGAACACACACAGGTGATAAAGCGAATGCTTTTTGAATGAACATTGCAGTTCCTGCTTAAGTTTGGAAGTGCTCTTCACTTCAGCAGCAATGCTTGGTTAGTGTTAGGGGCTTTTACTTAACATCAATCTTTTAAGGTTAACCAAAGTTTCCCATTTATTCATTGAAATTATTTTATACAATAGGCTAATATTTTTTTATTGTTACAGTGTGAATTAGAGTGGTTTCGTGTGATTTTTTTGAGCTTACAGTTTGCTAGCAATGCTTCACCTTACCAAAAAAACTATGGCAATTTATATTTGAAATAACAATCCAAAGAAATAAATTTGAGGTACCTCTATGAAAGTTTTACAAAAGTGTACCACTCACAAATTGTTTTCAAGAAAACTGCTTTTTACTCAAAAGAATTTTAGTAGCCAGTACAATCAATCTTTGCAGTGTAGGATTTCAGTAAGAGCAAAAAGGTCATAACTACTCCAGTCGAACTTTGTATTGTGTAACAATCAAACACTATACCGTGAGATGTGAAGTTTTAAATATACAATTGAAAAAGCGGGTTGTGATCATGTGGAGATTAGGAAGACCTTCCGACATGGAAGTAGAAGCAAGGAGTAAGAAATTGCGACACCGGTTTGACGCACAATCAAAATGAAAATTTATGCAGGGCGAGAAGTTAGTGCAAGGTTATAGATAGCTTGCACTGACGTCACCATAGCTGCCATCTTTATGACCAACATGCTCGGCGAAAGGTGGCACACATATCTGGTGATATATACTTTCGCATCCCTGAAAAAGCTGCAAGTGGGTCACAAGAAAGGGATCTGATGACGTCATGTGCAGGCTATCTCTACTCTAGCCAAGATTGTTCTCGAGTGTTGAAGGTTCCAGCGCACTAGAAAAAGTCTCACTTGGTGTATGCATGGAGGTGTCATTGCGGAGCTTGAAAGTGCCAGCGATGCAGACATCTTCAGAATTAACAGCTCGGATCAAGGCTGCAGCTGCTCACCAGGCCAGAGAACACGGAAGAGAAGATGCTGTGTCACTTTCAGGAGAAGAGCACACCGCCTGAACGCTCGCCGTCTTGACATCAGACTTCTTAAACCACCCAGCCCGCCACGCAGTCCATCTTCTGAGCCCGTTTCATCTTCCTCCTCGACATCTTCTTGTCGGGCACCTGTCACCGCACCATTATCCACAATGATGATGATTCACTACGACACCTTTTTTGGGGCATTTTTGTTAGTTCCGTTCTCATTTCGGACAAGATTTCATAAGTCAGATGAAGCGAAGTTGTTTCCAGGCTCTGTCTGCATTCCAAGCTGTATAATAACCAGAAATATTCTTTTCTTGGTTGTGATGCAGGTGATAACCAGTATTTTAAATTTCCTCATTTAAAACCTTCCCTTAATCGTACGTGTCAAAATGCATCGGTGAGACATGTATGGGAGATTTCGTAATGTTTGGCAACCAAGACAGAACTGTTAAAATAAATAAACTATAACACTTTGCAGCACATTTTCAATAAATATCACTTGGATGTTTACTCGCGTTTTTATCTCTTTTGTTCTAGCAACTGAGAGCGGCTCGAAAGGCAGAGGTAAGCAAGACGACTCATCCTTGCAAATAACATTCTTTGAATAGCTGATACACGGTTGCATGATATGTAGGGGTTTAGATAGAGCAGAATAGATTCACAGCGTCACTCCTGCGTAACATAAACTGACTACTCTTAGTAAAAAGCAATAAAAAAACTGCCTACATATTGACAAGTTCAAAATGGTATTCCGTGCGCCTCTGAAAACTGCTTTAGCCCTACCACTTTTCGTAAACATAACCTCGCTCCGCATACATTAGTTGTTGCTATTGTCACAAAAGTTACAAAGGGCAAAGGGATTGCAAATTTTGAACGTAAAAATATTTTCTTAGTATCTGCAATGTATCCCATTGATGTGGCACACAATTTGGCTCACATAATATACAGATTTGAGTATACAAAACGTAAGTTGTCCTCATCACTAACATAGTACAACACCTTGAACTAATGATGCCATTACACAACAATATTGCTAAATCATCAGTTATGCCTTTTTGAAAGAGCATCTCCTATCTACTAGGCAATGTTTTTTAGATTACCAAGTGAAACTCAAGCACAATGTTATGCCGTAGGCAACTTCAGTAAATATAACAAGTTGTGCATTCACTTGTGATAATATTAATGCACTTCTTTTTCAGTAACACCGATAAAATCTACAAGTAAATGTAAGTTATACTTCGTTTTTTCTTTATTTCCACTCAAGCGCGACAAAGGGTATTATTGATATATCAGATCTACTAAGCAACCTTTCCCCAGAAATTTTGGAAAGCCTCACCATTCTCAAAATACAATTTTTCTTTGATATAATCAATATCCGTATGAAGCAAAGCAGAAATATTTCTCCCCCCAAAAGCTCTTTAGGATCCATTAGTGTATGAACGCTGTTACAGTTTGGAAATAACTTCAGCAAAATTTTACGTATATGATCATTCCTTTTGTTGGTGTAACTAAGGCATGTGTAGTAGAAATTTTTTTATTGTGTTATCCAACGAGTCACTATTTGTAACTGATGCCCATGAGACATGTTAGATATAAAGTCAAGCACAAATATTTTCGTGCTTGATTCACTACAAATATTGTAATAAACAGAAGACATTAACAATAACAAAGACTATTGGCGATTGTCTAGATCTCACATGTTGTGTTAGCAATAAAAATTACACAACTAATGCAAACCAAATCTAATTAAACAAAAAAATTCTCTGACTGGCTACTGTGCAACATGTGGAATAAAATATGTGAAAAAGGCTCCAAACCAGCTTTGTGCTAAAAATGTCACAGAATAAAAGAAAACAACAAAGTGTTTAACTGCAAATAGAAAATTTGCTGCACAGCGCCATTTACGATTGGTTCTGCACATTTATCAATTTATTGGCAAAGGCAGAGTATCGAAAAGTATCTGGAACCAATAGGTATTTTTTAACCAGATATCATGCAAGGTGCATTCATCAGAATAGGTCTCTACAACAATGAGATTATAAAGGCGTATAATTGATGAATTGGGATAACTTCGCCATTGTGAATAGCTTTGAGTCGAAATTTGGGGAGAGACGAATAATAGAATAAAAAATAGCAAATCCAAAAACATAGGTTTATTCCTACTCATTCTATTTTTAACGAGATTTTTACCCCCGGTAATATACTCATATTAGTGCAAAGACCATACACACCTGTCGTTGTGGTTGTTGTGGTTGGAAAAATACTGATAAAAGTAGGATTGATATTTGCAAAATGTAAAACTCTCGCATAACTTCGAAGGAATATTTTGATGTAGAGTGTTTATGTACCCTTACCTGTTTCTCCTGTAGCTTTTACTAAAGTTTGAATTTTTAAAGCACACTTAGGGCATCAAGCGAAAGATATTTGAATACCCATTGCAGTTGCTGCCTAAATTACGAAGTGATCTTCACTTCAGCAGCAATATTCTGGGAATGTTAGCAGCTTTTAACTTCAATCTACTTAGTGTCGAAGTTTTTTCCTCGCTCTGTGTCATTCCAACTTACGTATTTACCAGAAATACTCCTTTTATTAGTGTCATACAGGTGATAACTAGTATTTTATGTTTTTAAATTTTTTTCATTTAAAACCTTCTCTGCATCTCATGTGTCAAAATATATAGGTTAGAAATGTATGAGAGATTTTGTTATGTTTGGCTACAGAGATAAAACTTTAAAAAAAAATGCACAAACTATACCACTGTACAGCACTTTTCCAAACGAATATCACGTGACTGTTTACTAGCGTTCTTCATTTCTCTTGTTCTAGCAACTGAGAGTGGCTCCAAAAGCAATGGTAAGAAAGATAAATCATCCTGCAGAATATTTCTGATTGAATAGCCAATCTTTTTGTATGGCATGATGCCTTTTAGATACACTAACCACGAATGGATTCACAGCATCACTCCTGTAAATATAAATGTACTACTCATGGTAAAAACCAATACAGACAAACAGAACACATATTGATAATAATAAAATTGTATTCACGATGCCTCTTAAAACTGTACTAGGCCCACATTTTTTCATAAACGAAAGCACCATGCACCTATTCTTGTTGTTGCCATTGATGCAATACATGGAAGTCGCAAAGGAATTGCCAATCTTTAACATAAAAAAATTTTGGCCTGTATTTGCAAGTGTATTCCGTTTTTGTAGCACAAAACTTGGCTCACCTAAAAAAGTTTCTTTTACGCAAAACGTTTGTGGCCCCTATTACTCGCAACAACCCCACTTCTTAAAGTTAGATGGTTTAAGCACTCTTACTGTTTTTTCTGTAGCTTTTGATAAAGTGTGAATTTTTAGAGCACACACAGGTGAAATAAGCGAATGCTATTTGAATAAACATTGCAGTTGCTGCTTATATTTGGATGTCCTCTTCACTTCAGCAGCAATGTTCTGTTAATGTTAGCGGCTTTTACTTAACATCAATCTTTTTAGGTTAACCAAACTTTACCCTTTATCTACTCAAATGATTTTATTAAATAGGCCAATATTTTCTTATTGTTATAGTGTGAATTGGAGTGGTTTCGTGGGTTTTTTGAGCTTACAGTTTAGTACCAATGCTTCATCTTACCAAAAAAACTATGGCAATTTATATTTGAAAAGACAATACAAAGAAATAAATTTGAGATACCTCTATGAAAGTTTTACAAAAGTGTACCACTCACAAAAGTGTTTCCAAGAAAACTGCTTTTTACTCAAAAGAATTTAATTAGAAAGTACAATCAATCTTCGAAGTGTAGGATTTGAGTAAGAGCAAAAAGGTCATAACTACTCCTGTCGAACTTTGAATTGTGTAAAAATCAAACACTATACTGTGAGATGTTAAGTTTTAAATATACAATTGAAAAAGCGGGTTGTGATCATGTGGAGATTAGGAAGACCTTCCGACACGTAAGTAGATACAAGGAGTAAGTAATTTCGACACAGTTTTGACGGACAATGAAAAAAAAATTTATGCAGGACGAGAAATTAGTGCAAGGTTATACTCTAACCAGGATTGTTCTCGAGTGTTGAAGGTTCCGGCGACTAGAAAAAAGTCCCACATGGTGGATGCATGGAGGTGTCATTGCGGAGCCTAAAAGTGCCAGCGATGCAGACGTCTTTAGAATTAACAGCCCGGATCAAGGCTGCAGCTGCTCACCAGGTGAGAGAACACGGAAGAGAAGATGCTGTGTCGCTTTCATTAGAAGAGCAGACGACCTTCATACAGGGCCACACCACGGCGTTGCCAGTGCCAATGTGGTATCTCAACGTTCTATACCAATGGTCGTACAACGCCTGAATCCTCGCCGTCCAGACATCAAACTTCTTAAACCATCGAGCCCGCCAGGCAGTCCATCTTCTGAGCCCGCTTCATCTTCCTCCTCGACATCTTCTTGTTTGGCCCCTGTCACCGCACCGCTATCCACAATGATGATGATTCACAGCGACACATTATTGGGGCCTTTTCGTTAGTTTCGTTTTTATTTCGGGCAAGATTTCATAAGTCAGATGAAGTGAAGTTGTTTCCTGGCTCTGTCCGCATTCCAAGTTGTATAATAACCAGAAAAATTCTATTCGTGGGTGTGATGCAGGTGATAACCAGTATATTAAATTTCCTCATTTAAAACCTTCTCTTCATCGTACGTGTCAAAATGCATAGGTGAGACATGTATGGGAGATTTCGTAATGTTTGGCAACCAAGACAACTGTTAAAATAAATAAACAAACTATAACACTTTGCAGCACATTTCCAATAAATATCCTTTGAATGTTTACTCGCGTTTTTATCTCTTTTGTTCTAGCAACTGAGAGCGGCTCGAAAGGCAGAGGTAAGCAAGATGAATCATCCTTGCATATAACATTCTTTGAATAGCTGATACACGGTGTATGGTATGTAGGGGTTTAGATACAGGAGAATAGATTCACGGCGTCACCCCAGTGTAACCTAAACTGACTATTCTTAGTAAAAAGCAATAAAAAACTCTCTACATATTGACAAGCTCGAAATGGTATTCCCTGCGCCTCTGAAATCTGCTTTAGCCCTACCATTTTTCGCAAACATAACCTCGCTGCGCATACAGTAGTTGTTGCTATTGTCACAAAACTTACAAAGGGCAAAGGTATTGCAAATCTTGAACGTAAATAAAGTTTTCTTAGTATATGCAATGTATCCCGTTCATGTGGGACAAATAATGGCTCACAATATACAGATTTGAGTATACAAAACGTAAGTTGTCCTCATCACTAACAATACTTCAACACCATAAACTAATGATGCTGTCACATTACAATATTGCTAAATCATCAGTTATGCCTTTTTGAAAGAGCATCTCCTATATAATAGGCAATGTTTTTTAGATTACCAAGTGAAACTCAAGCACAATTTTATGCCCTAGGCAACTTCAGTAAATATAACAACTTGTGCATTCACATGTGATAATATGATTGCCCTTCTTTTTCAGTAACACCGATAAAATCTACAAGTAAATGTAAGTTATCCGTCGTTTTTTTCTTTATTTCCACTCAAGTGCGACAGAGGGTATTATTGATATATGAGATCTACTAAGCAATCTTTCCTTAAAAATTTTGGAAAACTGCACCATTCTAAAGATACAATTTTTCTTTGGTATAAACAATATCCGTATGAAGCAAAGCAGAAAGATCTCTCCCCCCAAAAGCTTTTTAGGATCCATTAGTGTATGAACGCTGTTACAGTTTGGAAATAACTTCAGCAAAATTTTACGGATATGATAATTCTTTTTCTTGACGTAACTAAGGCATGTGTAGTAAATATTTTTATTGTTTTATTCAACCAGTCAATATTTGGAACTGATGCCCATGAGACATGTTAGATATAAAGTCAAGCACAAATATTTCCGTGCTCATTCACTAAAAATATTGTAATAAACAAAAGACAATAACAATAACAAAGACTATTGGCGATTGTCTAGATCTCCCATGTTGTGTTGGCAATAAAAATAACACAACTAATGCAAACCAACATCCTTAGTTAAACAAAAAATTCTCTGACTGGCGACTGTGCAACATGTGGAATAAAATATCGGAAAAAGGCTCCAAACCAGCTTTGTGCTAAAAATGTCAAAGAATAAAAGAACACAACAAAGTGTTTAACTGCAAATAGGAAATTTGATGCACAACACCATTTACGATTTGTTCTGCACATTTATCAATTTATTGGCAGAGGGAGAATATCGAAAAGTAGGTGGAACCAATAGGTATTTTTTAAACAGATATCATGGAAGGTGCATTCATCACAATAGGTCTCTACAACAATGAGATTATAAAGGTGGGTAATTGATGAATTGGGATAACTTTGACCTTGTGAAAAGCTTTGAGTTGAAATTTGAGTGGGAGACGATTACACGAAGAAAAATTACAAATCTTAAAATATAGGTTTATTTCTACTCATTCGATTTTGAACGAGATTTTTGCCCTCGTTATTATTCTCAAATTAGTGCAAAGACCTTGCATAATGTTCCCTGTTGTTGTGGTAGTTGTGGTTAGAAAAATACTTATAAAAGTGGTAATACATCTGCAAAATGTAAAACTCTCGTATAACTTCAAAGGAATATTTTTATGTAGAATGTTTTTGTACGCTTACCTGTTTCTCTTGTAGCTTTTACTAAAGTTTGAATTTTAAAGCACACTTAGGGCCTCAAGTGAAAGCTATTTGAATACCCATCGCAGTTTCTACCTAAATTGGGAAGTGATCTTCACTTCAGCAGCAATCATCTGGGAATGTTAGTGGCTTTTAACGTCAATCTACTTAGCGTCAAAGTTTTTTACTCGCTCTATGTGCATTCAAACTTACGTATTAACCACCAATACTCCTTTCATTAGTGTGATACAGGTGATAACTAGTTTTTTATGTTTTTAAATTTTTTCCATTTCAAACCTTCTCTGCATCTCACGTGTTGAAATATATAGGTTCGACATGTATGAGAGATTTTGTATTCTTTGGCTACTTAGATAAAACTGTCAAAAAATGCACAAACTATACCATTCTACCGCATTTTTTCAAACGAATATCACGTGATTGTTTACTAGTGTTTTTCATCTCTCTTGTTCTAGCAACTGAGAGCGGCTCGAAAAGCAATGGTAAGAAACATGAATCATCCTGCAGAATAATATTGATTAGATAACAAACTTTTTTGTACGGCATGATGCCGTTTAGATACAGTAACCACGAATGAATTCACAGCATCACTCCTGTAAATATAAATGAACTACTCACGGTAAAAACCAATAAAGAAAAACTGAACACATATCGATAATATAAAATTGTATTCACGATGCCTCTTAAAACTGTATTAGCCCAACATTTTTTTATAAACGAAAACACACTGCACCTATTCTGGTTGCCCCCATTGATGGAATACATAGAAGTCGCAAAGGAATTGGAAATCTTCAACAGGAAATAAATTTTGGCCTGTATGTGCAACTGTATCCCATTTTTGTGGCACAAATCTTGGCGCACCTAAAAAAGTTTCTTTTACGCAAAACGTTTGTGGCCCCTGTTACTCGTAACAACCCCACGTGGTAAAGTTAGAATGTTTACACACCCTTACTGTTCCTACTGTAGCTTTTGCTAAAGTGTGAATTTTTAGAAGACACACAGGTGATAAAGCGAATGCTTTTTGAATGAACATTGCAGTTGCTGCTTAAATTTGGAAGTGCTCTTCACTTCAGCAGCAATGCTTGGTTAATGTGAGGGGCTTTTACTTAACATCATTCTTTTTAGCTTAACCAAAGTTTACCATTTATTCATTGAAATTATTTTCTAAAATAGGCTAGTATTTTTTTTATTGTGACAGTGTGAATTTGAGTTCTTTAGTGATTTCTTTGAGCTTACATTTTAGTACCAATGCTTCACCTTACCAAAAAAACTATGGCAATTTATTATTTGAAAAGACAATCCAAAGAAATAAATTTGAGGTACCTCTATGAAAGTTTTACAATAGTGTACCACTCGCAAATTGTTTTTAAGAAAACTTCTTTTTACTCAAAAGAATTTTATTAGCCAGTACAATCAATCTTCGGAGTGTAGGATTTCAGTAAGAGCAAAAAGGTCATAACTACTCCAGTCGAACTTTGTATTGTGTAACAATCAAACACTACCCAGGCGGCACAGAAAGTGTGCCCCAAGACCGACCCGTCTATGGCCGCTTTCTGGCATGTCCGGCCAGCATCCAGGTTCTGGCAGCCACTGATCATGCGTTGAACGGCCAACATTCGGCAACCAGCGCTTCGGCATTTTTTCGTCCGCCCGTGTCCGGACGTACAACGGCAGCTAACCGGCTGCCAGATATTGAGTTTTCTTACGGCTGCCGATGTTGAGAAAGAGAACGGCCGAAGTACGGCCATAGGGCATCCGTTTTTTCTTCGGGAAGCGGTAATCGGCCGAAGCACGGCAAGCAACCGGCCACAGAATATGCGTATTCTTGCGGCAGTTGGTGTTCGAAAGAAGACCGGCCGGAGCGCGGCTGCCGTGCATTCGTTGTTTCAACGGTGAACCGCGCGTCCGGCGGACGTACGGCCCCAGAATATACGTTTTTCATTCGGTTAGCTGTCCTCGGCCGAATTACGGCAAGCGAATGGCCACAGAATATTTGGCAACCGGTGTTCAAGAGGAGACCGGCCTACGTAAGGTAGCTGGTTATACGTCATTTTTTCGGCAAATGGCATACAGCCGAACAACGGCTCGCGCCTGGGCGCCGAGAATTCATGCACAGACGTGTTTGGAAGGAGACCGACCGGTCTTTTTCTGGGGGGAGAAAAAGCCGTTAGGGAGCCGAACGACGGGGACGCGTTTTTCATCCGCTCCGTGTTTCTACGTTTTAAATGAACGAACATCGTTTGTCAAACAGTAATGGGTGTTCTCGGTGAACGGGCAAGGTGCAAGGACTCACTGGACATTAGCAGGGAACCTTTTAGGCCATCGAAATGTCATTTATTGCCACAAGAAGACTGTGCCACACCGACGGGTGAGCTAAGCCTCGCCAGTCATCGCCGCTACCACGCCTCGGCCGCCGGCTTCGTCGACGCATCAGCTGTAGGCTATTCGCCCGCTCAAGAAATGGAGAGCATTGGAGACATCGACCCGCCAGAGATGTCCGATCCGAGATGGAGATGGTTCACCAAAATAACTGGCCTTCAAGGGCGTCGAGCAAGCGGCCACCACGCAGGAGCTAAACCGCCACCATGTCAAGGACTCCCCACCAAAGAAAGGCAAGTGCGAGCAAAAGCGCAAGTTATTCTGCTTACAATTAAACTGCGACAAGCAATGTTGCACTATGTTGTTGGTGATAAACGTAGAAGAGACTCGCTCGCGCATTGGTAGGATCAACTTCATGCCCTGCACTATGTTACTTCAGGGGATTTTACGACTGCCTATTTAGAAAAAAAATTATTTTAAATTTGCGATAACAACAGAGCCTTGTCACTGACGAAGCCTAGCTGTTAATTTAGTTCCGATGTTTGAAGGTGAGCTCAGCTACTCTTGGGATATGACTCATTTGGGTAAACATAATCGCCAGCATCCTAGCAAACACGGATTTTGTCAGGATTTTCTTGCTCAACGCAGATTGTTGAGTTCACGCACGATTTGGCTCTTGCAATAGATAAGCTTAAAGTGGTTGACTGTATATTCTTGGACTGCAAAAAAGCAAATGATGGTGTTGCATATCACCTTCTGCGTAGTACATTTCATCCTATGAACTGAATGAATCGATTTTTGCATTGTTATTACTATTGGCCCTATAGCTTTGTTCAAAAGTACTGTGTAGTTAACCGGACTATAGCGAATGAACGTGATTCCGTATACCTGCAGCTTTATTCGAATTTAATAACATCCTGGTGTGCTGATTCAGAAAAGGTTTTGGATGTTAAGCAGTGTGTTAACGGCACCTTTACAAGAAAACCTTCATTCCAATTGGATACGTATACCGTAAATTATGCTGCTGTGACAACGGCCGAGGAATATAAATACCTAGGAGTTTATTTAGGGAGTGGGTAGAGGTCAAACAGGCAGGTTCACACCATAAAAGTTACGGCTGCATATGTTTTTGGCTTTCTGAGGCGAAATTTCAGTGAACCTCCATCTAACTGAAAAGAACAACCGTATTTCACTCATGTGCGCTCAATCTTGGAGTACGCATGTGTTTTCGTGGATCCCTACACCAAAAGCTCGTTGATACGCTCGAAAACATTCAGAATATGTCAGTGCGATTTGTATTAGGTAATTGGCACGCTCAACTTAGCATGAGAGAAAGTAAAAGTAAACTGAAATGGCAGGACGTGAAAGATCACAGACGAAACCACAGGTTGAACTTTTTTCGTAATACCTATCATTCGAAAACTGTTGTAGAAGGGGAGAAGTATGTCCAAGCGCCATTCTACATATCGCAAAGTGGGACCGCTAGCTTAAAGCAAATTATTAACTTTCCTTTAAAGGTGACGCCTTGCGCGATTCATTTTATTTTACATCAATACTGCAGTGTATTTATCTTCGACGTATGATTGCATTAACTGTTTATATTGACGATTTTCAGCGCGCTTTGTAGAATTATTTTGTTATTTTGTCTCATATTTAATGCTTAGTGTTATGTATCTCCCTTCTGTAATGCATGCAAAGGCAAGCAGGCATCAAATATATATATAAATAAATAAATAAATAAATAAATAAATAAATAAATAAATAAATAAATAAATAAATAAAACAATGAATAAAAAAATGAATAAAAATTAATAAATAAACAAATAAATAAATAAATAAATAAACTTCCAGAGGCGCAAGTTTGCCTCCGACGGGTTGAGAACCCTACGCATTCAACCTTGACCAATAAAATATTTATTGCCCAATTCGTTGCAGTATGCATGGTTTCCTGTGTGCATGCTACCATTGCTATGTTATTGGTTTGAAACAAATTATGTAACTCTAATTTTACGCCTTTCCTTGCGTGAACACAAAGGGATACAACTGCAGCCACCTGAAGCAGGGCGTCATTCGTGACGCGTCTAGAATTTTTTGAACGTAGTATGACATTAGAAGAAAATTAAGCTCTTTTAACTATTAAGCGGTGTGGACGTATACTCATGAAAACAAAATTAAAATAGATTGAAAATGAAAGTACCTGTTCGCTCCTTCTTATGATCAGCCCTGCACAAGACCATCAGAAAAGTTGATCGAGTAGAAAATGTCTTTGCAAGAAAAATGGGCAAAAACTGGATATACTTTTTTGTGAAGGAGTTATATGAAATGCTGCAGAGTGTTTTGTTGAGAACCAAACGCTTCGTAAAGGCATTCACGCCAGTTTTATATACATCAAAATTGGTCAAGCAACTGTTATAAAAATAGTTTATGTAGTCATAGCATGAAAGTGTTCCGGAATATTGCCCTAAAAAAATTGGCTAAATGCGGCGCAATTTATCTCTCTGAAATTCAACCCACTAAAGTATGCGCCCTCCGCCGCCCCCCCACCCCTCCTCTTTCCCTGTTTATTACAGGTAAGCCGCCCCACAGAGGATATCAGGACCTGGACAATACATCTATTCAAGCTCTACAAAGAACTGAATATTTTCTGTGTTCGGCAGTAAATGAGGCACAGCAATTGAAGGAACGACAATTTGTGAGCACTGTTTAATAAAAGAATTTTGCTGTCAACTGAGGCTGGTAATTAAGCAAGGCTGCGCTGAAAGCTTGACGGCTGGTGGCTGCGCGCGAGCTCACTTTGATGTGGCTGCATTGGACCCAAAATTCTGGGTTTGTGCTGATTCTGCACTGCGCGAATGAGTCATCTGCTTGCACGACATGCAGTGACCGGCCTCAGTACAGCTAACGTACTGTGGCTGAACTCCAATGCCCGTAGCACGGCCGTATTTCCAGTAGCTGTAGTCCGGCTGGAGTCCGACGACCGCATCTCGGCTGTCCTCCGGCGGACGTACTTCGGCCGTACACGGGTGGCTTTAGAATGGCCGGAGCCCTACGGCTTGAATCTGGCCGTATGACCGTAAGCCGGTCGACTGGCCGACGGACACTGGCCGTTGAACAGCCATGGGAGTACGGCCGTATACGGCCAAAAGGCCCACATTTGGACATGGGCCGAACATGGCTGCCGGAAAACGGCCGGACAGAAAATCACCGGCCAAAGTACACCGGCGATTTTTAGGCCGAACAGTCCTGTGCTGCCTGGGTATACCGTGAGATGTGAAGTTTTAAATATACAATTGAAAAAGCGGGTTGTGATCATGTGGAGATTAGGAAGACCTTCCGAGACGGAAGTATATGCAACGAGTAAGAAATTGCGACACCGGTTTGACGGACAATGAAAATGAAAATTTATGCAGGACGAGAAGTTAGTGCAAGGTTATAGATAGCTTGCACTCACGTTACCATAGCTGAAATCTTTATGACCAACATGCTCCGCGAAAGGTGGCACACACATCTCGTGGTATATACTTTCGCATCCCTGAAAAAGCTGCAAGTGGGTCACAAGAAAGTGATCTGATGACATCATGTGCAGGCTATCTATACTCTAACCGGGATTGTTCTCGAGTGTTGAAGGTTCCGGGGACTAGAAAAAGTCTCATTTGGTAGATGCATGCAGGGGTCGTTGCGGAGCTTGAAAGTGCCAGCAATGCAGACTTCTTCAGATTTAACAGCCCGGATCAAGCCTGCAGCAGCGCACCAGGTGAGAGAACAAGGAAGAGAAGATGCTGTGGCTCTTTCAGTATAAGAGCACAACGCCTGAATCCTCGCCGTCTTGACATCAGACTTCTTAAACCATCCAGCCCGCCAGGCAGTCCATCTTCCGAGCCCGCTTCATCTTCCTTCTCGACATCTTCTTGTCTGGACCCTGTCAACGCACCGCTATCCACAATGATGATGATTCACAGCGACACCTTTTTTGGGGCGTCTTCGTTCGTTTCGTTTTCATTTCGGACAAGATTTCATAAGTCAGACGAAGCGAAGTTGTTTCCTAGCTCTGTCTGCATTCCAAGTTGTATAATAACCAGAAATATTCAATTCGTGGGTGTGATGCAGGTTATAACCAATATTTCAACTTTTCTCATTTAAAACCTTTTTCATCATCGTACGTGTCAAAATGCATAGGTGAGATATGTATGGGATATTTCGTAATGTTTGGCAATGAAGACAGATCTGTTAAAATAAATACACAAACTATAACACTTTGCACCACATTTCCAATAAATATCACTTGAATGTTTACTGGCGTTCTCATCTTTGTTCTAGCAACTGAGAGCGGCTCGAAAGGCAGAGGAAAGCAAGATGACTCATCCTTGCAAATACATTATTTGAAAAGCTGATACACAGTGCATGATATGTAGGTGTTTAGATACAGCAGAATAGATTCACAGCCTATCTCCTGTGTAACATAAACTGACTACTCTTAGTAAAAAGCAATAAAAAATCTTTCTAAATATTGACAAGCTCAAAAAGGTATTCCCTGCGCCTCTGAAATCTGCTTTAGCCCTACCATTTTTCGTAAACATAACCTCGCTGCGCATACAATAGTTGTTGCTATTGTCACAAAACTTACAAAGGGTAAATGGATTGCAAATCTTGAACATAAATAAAGTTTTCTCAGTATATGCAATGTATCCCATTCATAAGGCACAAAATTTGGTTCACATTATATACAGATTTGAGTATACAAAACATAAGTTGGTCTCATCACTAACAATACTACAACACCATGAAGTAATGATGCTTTTACCTTACAATATTGCTAAATCATCAGTTATGCCTTTTTGAAAGAGCATCTCCTATATACTAGGCAATCTTTTTTAGATTACCAAGTGAAACTCAAGCACAATTTTATGCCCTAGGCAACTTCAGTAAATATAACAAGTTGTGCATTCACATGTGATAATATTATTGCCCTTCTTTTTCAGTAACACCAATAAAATCGACAAGTAAATGTAAGTTATACTTCGTTTTTTTCTTTATTTCCACTCAAGTGCGACAGAGGGTATTACTGATATATCAGATCTACTAAGCAATCTTTACCAAGAAATTTTAGAAAACTTCACCATTCTCAAAATACAATTTTTCTTTAGTATAATCAATATCCATATGAAGCAAAGCCGGAAGATGTCTCCCCCCAAAAGCTTTTTAGGATCCATTAGTGTACGAACGCTGATATAAGTTTGGAAAAATCTTCAGCATAATTTTACGTATGTGATCATTCCTTTTCTTGACGTAACTAAAGCATGTGTAGTGAATATTGTTTTATTGTGTTATCCAACATATCAATATTTGTAACTGATGCCCATGGGACAAGTTAGATATAAAGTCAAGCACAATTATTTCCGTGCTTGATTCACTGAAAATATTGTAATAAACAGAAGACATTAACAATAACAAAGACTATTGGTGACTGTCAAGATATCACATGTTGAGTTGGCAATGAAAAATACCACAACTACAGCAAACCAACATCCCTATTTAAACAAAAAAATTCTCTGACTGGCGACTGTGCAACATATAGAATAAAATATCTGAAAGAGCCTCCAAACCAGCTTTGTGCTAAAAATGTGAAAGAATAAAAGAACACAACAAAGTGTTTACTTCAAATAGGAAATTTGCTGCACAACACCATTTACGATTTGTTCTGCACATTTCTCAATTTATTGGCAAAGGTAGAATATCAAGAAGTAGGTTGAACCAATGTTTTTTTTTTCACCAGATATCATGGAAGGCGCATACATCACAGTAGGTCTCTACAACAATGAGAATATAAAGGCGGCTAATTGATGAATCGGGATAACTTCGCCCTTGTGAAAAGCTTTGAATTGAAATTTGGGTGGGAGACGAGAACATGAAGAAAAATTACAAATAAAAAAACCTTGGTTTATTTCTACTCATTCGATTTTAACGAGATTTTTGCCCTCTGTAATATTCTCAAATTAGTGCAAAGACCATGCCTAATGTTCCCTGTCGTTGTGGTAGTTGTGGTTAGAAAAATACTTATAAAAGTGCCATTGATATCTGCAAAATGTAAAACTCTCGCATAACTTCAAAGGAATATTTTTATGTAAAATGTTTATGTACCGTTACCTGTATCTCTTGTAGCTTTTACTAAAGTTTGAATTTTAAAGCACACATAGGGCCTCCAGCGAAAGCTATTTCAATACCCATCGCAGTTCCTACCTAAATTGGGAAGTGATCTTCACTTCAGCAGCAATATTCTGGGAATGATAGCGGCTTTTAACGTCAATCTACTTAGCGTCAGTTTTTTCCTCGCTCTGTGTGCATTCCAACATATGTATTAACCAGAAATACTCCTTTCATTAGTGTGATACAGGTGATAACTAGTATTTTATATTTTTAAATTTTTTCCTTTTAGAACCTTCTCTGCATCTCACGTGTCAAAATACATAGGTTAGACATGTTTGAGAGATTTTGTATTGTGTGGCTACTTAGATAAAACTGTCAAAAAAATGCACAAACTATACCACTCTACCGCATTTTTTTAAACGAATATCACGTGATTGTTTACTAGCGTTTTTTATCTCTCTTGTTCTAGCAACTGAGAGCGGCTCGAAAAGCAATGGTAAGAAACATGAATCATCCTGCAGAAATATATTTATTAGATAGCCAATCTTTTTGTACGGCATGATGCCTTTTAAATACTCTAACCACGAATGGATTCACAGCATCCCTCCTGGTAAATATTAATGTACTACTCATGGTAAAAACCAATACAGACAAACTGAACACATATTTATATGATTAAAATTGTACTCACGATGCCTCTTAAAACTGTATCAGCCCCACATTTTTTTTTATTTACGAAAACACCCTGCACCTATTCTGGTTGTTGCCATTGATGTAATACATGGAAGTTGCAAAGCAATTGCAAATCTTCAACATAAAAAAAAATTTTGTCCTGTATGTGCAACTGTATCCCATTTTTGGGGCACAAAACTTGGCTCACCTCAAAAAGTTTCTTTTACTCAAAACGTTTCTGGCCCCTATTACTTGTAACAACCCCATATCGTAAAGTTAGAATGTTTACACACCCTTACTGTTTCTCCTGTAGCTTTTGCTAAAGTGTGAATTTTTAGAGCACACAGAGTTGATAAAGCGAATGCCACTTGAATAATCGTACCCGTAAAGATAGAGCAACGAGAGGGGGTGGTGTGGCATTGCTGATTAAAGGTTCCATCAAGTATGAGCAGTTACCCCTTTTAGATGACCACGAAAGTGTTTGGTGCAAGATATTTATTGATGAAACAGCTGTAATAATTGGCGTCATTTTTAGACCCCCGGGAAGCCCTGTCGCATTTATTCAAAAAATAGACGATCACTTAATAGCCCTAACTAGTACCAAAAGCCGGATAATTATGGTTGGGGATTTCAACTTGACTGGAATAGATTGGGAGGCGCGCATTCCTGGGCCTTGTTTCTGCTGTACATTAATGACATTGCAAGTGGTGTACATCCCAACATTGAAGTGCGATTGTTTGCCGACGATTGTCTTTTGTTTACACGCGTCAAGACTGTGTCTGACCAAACTTGTTTGAATGATGCCTTAAACATTATTCACAATTGGTGCGCAAATCGGGATATGAAAATCAACCCTAAGAAGTCTGCCTGCATGACAGTCTCAAACAAGAAAACGCCTTTAATGTTTGACTATGCAGTGAACATGAACCAAATCAAAAGATCCACCCAAATTAAATATCTTGGTATGACAATAACAGAAACCCTAAATTGGAATGCACATATCGACAATATCTGCGGATCAGCTGAGCGCAAACTTGGACTACTGAGACGTAAATTAAGAGGTGCTCTTCCTGAGCTGAAACTTCAAGCGTACAAAACTATTGTTCGGCCTACCTTAGAATATGCTAGTGTAATTTGGGACCCGCATCACCAATATCAAATAAATAAACTGGAGCGTGTTCAGAGGCTAGCAGCGCGATTTATTTTTTCCGTTTATGAGAGGATTCAGTCAATAACAACCCTGCTCACTGAGGTTAAACTTCCTCAACTTGCCATTCGCCGAAAAACCGCTCGACTAAAATTTTTATATCAGCTTTACAACAAAAAGCTCAATTTAAACCCTAATCTCTATTTGCGTCCCCCAGGAAGAGTCTCATCACGAACCAATCACCCAAACGCTATTATGCCCTATACACCAAGAATTGACACATTTAAAAACACTTTTCTTTTCAGAACGATTGTCGACTGGAACTGCCTTGCCGCTGATTTCTTTGAAAATGTAGACACAGTTGAATCTTTTGTTGGTAAATTAGAATTGTCATTGTATGATGTAGTTCCCACTCTGTAACAGCCCGACAGGGCTTACAGTATTGTGAATAAATAAATAAATAAATAAACATTTCAGTTTCTGCGTAAATTTGGAAGTGCTCTTCACTTCAGCAGCAGGCTTTTACTTAACAGCAATCTTTTGAGGTTAACCAAACTTTACCCTTTATCTATTCAAATTATTTTATTATATAGGCCAATATTTTCTTTATTGTTACGGTGTGAATTTTAGTGGTTTCGTGTGATTACTTTGAGCTTACAGTTTAGTACCGATGCTTCATCTTTCCAAAAAAACTATGGCAATTTATTATTTGAAAAGACAATACAAAGAAATAAATTTGAGGTACCTCTATGAAAGTTTTACAAAAGTGTACCACTCACAAAAGTGTTTCCAAGAAAACTGCCTTTTACTCAAAATAATTTTATTAGCCAGTACAATCAATTTTCGGAGTGTAGGTATTCAGTAAGAGCAAAAAGGTCATAACCACACTATTCGAACTTTGTATTGTGTAAAAATCAAACACTATACCGTGAGATGTGAAGTTTTAAATATACAATTGAAAAAGCGGGTTGTGATCATGTGGAGATTAGGAAGACCTTCCGACACGGAAGTAGATGCATGGAGTAAGAAATTGCGACACCAGTTTGATGGACAATGAAAATGAAAATTTATGCAGGACGAGAAGTTAGTGCAAGGTTATACTCTAACCAGGAGTGTTCTCGAGTGTTGAAGGTTCCAGCGACTAGAAAAAAGTCCCACATAGTGGATGCATGGAGGTGTCATTGCGGAGCTTGAAAGTGCCAGCGATGCAGACGTCTTCAGAATTAACAGCTCGGATCAAGGCTGCAGCTGCTCACCAGGCGAGAGAACACGGAAGAGAAGATGCTGTGTCACTTTCAGGAGAAGAGCACAACGCCTGAACGCTCGCCGTCTTTACATCAGACTTCTTAAACCATCCAGCCCGCAACGCAGTCCATCTTCTGAGCCCGTTTCATCTTCCTCCTCGACATCTTCTTGTCGGGCACCTGTCAAGGCACCATTATCCACAATGATGATGATTCACTACGACACCTTTATTGGGGCGTTTTTGTTATTTCCGTTCTCATTTCGGACAAGATTTCATAAGGCAGATGAAGCGAAGTTGTTTCCAGGCTCTGTCTGCATTCCAAGTTGTATACTAACCAGAAATATTCTTTTCGTGGTTGTGATGCAGGTGATAACCAGTATTTTAAATTTCCTCATTTAAAACCTTCCCTTAATCGTAAGTGTCAAAATGCATCGGTGAGACATGTATGGGAGATTTCGTAATGTTTGGCAACCAAGACAGGACTGTTAAAATAAATAAACTATAACACTTTGCAGCACATTTCCAATAAATATCACTTGAATGTTTACTCGCGTTTTTATCTCTTTTGTTCTAGCAACTGAGAGCGGCTCGAAAGGCAGAGGTAAGCAAGATGACTCATCCTTGAAAATAACATTCTTTGAATAGCTGATACACGGAGCATGATATGTAGGGGTTTAGATACAGCAGAATAGATTCACAGCTTCACTCCTGTGTAACATAAACTGACTACTCTTAGTAAAAAGCAATAAAAAAACTCTACTTATTGACAAGCTCAAAATGATAATATCTGCACCTCTGAAAACTGCTTTAGCCCTACCATTTTTCGTAAACATAACCTCGCAGCGCATACATTAGTTGTTGCTATTGTCACAAACCTTATAAACGGCAAAGGGATTGCAAATCTTGAACGTAAATAAAGTTTTCTCAGTATATGCAATGTATCCCTTTCTTGTGGCACAAAATTTGGCTCACATGATATACAGATCCGAGTATACAAAACGTAAGTTTTCCCCATCACTAACAATACTACAACACCATGAAGTAATGATGCTGTTACATTAGAATATTGCTAAATAATCAATTATGCCTTTTTGAAAGAGTATCTCCTATATACTAGGCAATATTTTTTAGATAACCAAGTGAAACTCAAGCACAATTTTATGCCCTAGGCAACTTAAGTTATATAACAAGTTGTGCATTCACATGTGATAATATTATTGCCCTTCTTTTTCAGTAACACCGATAAAATCTACAACTAAATGTAAGTTATACTTCGTTTTTTTCTTTATTTCCACTCAAGTGCGACAGAGGGTATTACTGATATATCAGCTCTACTAAGCAATCTTTACCAAGAAATTTTGGAAAACTTCACCATTCTCAAAATACAATTTTTCTTTGGTATAATCAATATCCATATGAAGCAAAGCCGAAAGTTGTCTCCCTCCAAAAGCTGTTTAGGATCCATGAGTGTACAAACGCTGATACAGTTTGGAAAAATCTTCAGCACAATTTTAGGTATATGATCATTCCTTTTCTTGACGTAACCAAGGCATGCGTAGTAAATATTTTTATTGTGTTATCCAACTAGTCAATATTTGTAACTGATGCCCATGAGACATGTTAGATATAAAGTCAAGCACAAATATTTCCGTGCTTGATTCACTGAAAATATTGTAATGAACAAAAAACAATAACAATAACAAAGACTATTGGCGATTGTCTTGATCTCACATGTTGTGTTGGCAATAAAAAATAACACAACTTGTGCAAACCAACATCCTTAATTAAACAAAAAAATTCTCTGACTGGCGACTGTGCAACATGTGGAATAAAATATCTGAAAAAGCCTTGAAACCAGCTTTGTGCTTAAAATGTCAAAGAATAAAAGAACACAACAAGGTGTTTAACTTCAAAGAGGAAATTTGCCGCACAACACCATTTACGATTTGTTCCGCACATTTATCAATTTATTGGTAAAGGCAGAATATCGAAAAGTAGGTGGAACCAATAGTTATTTTTAACCAGATATCATGGAAGGTGCATTCATCACAATAGGTCTCTACAACAATGAGATTATAAAGGCGGCTAATTGATGAATTGGGATAACTTCGCCCTTGTGAAAAGCTTTGAGTTGAAATTTGAGTGGGAGACGATTACAGGAAGAAAAATTACAAATAAAAAAATTAGGTTTATTTCTACTCATTCGATTTTTAACGAGATTTTTGCCCTCGTTATTATTCTCAAATTAGTGCAAAGACCATGCATAATGTTCCCTGTCGTTGTGGTAGTTGTGGTTAGAGAAATACTTATAAAAGTGGTATTGATATCTGCAAAATGTAAAACTCTCGCATAACTTCAAAGGAATATTTTCATATAAAATGTTTTTGTACCCTTACCTGTTTCTCTTGTAGCTTTTACTAAAGTTTGAATTTTTAAAGCACACATAGGGCCTGAAGCTAAAGCTATGTAAATACCCATTACATTTGCTGCCTGAATTGGGAAGTGATCTTCACTTCAGCAGCAACATTCTGGGAATGTTAGCGGCTTTTAACGTCAATCTACTTAGCGTCGAAGTTTTTCCTCGCTCTGTGTGCATTCCAACTTACGTATTAACCAGAAATACTCATTTCATTAGTGTGATACAGGTGATAACTAGTAATTTATGTTTTTAAATTTTTCCCATTTAAAACCATCTCTGCATCTCACATGTCAAAATATATAGGTTAGACATGTATGAGAGATTTTGTATTGTTTGGCTACTTAGATAAAACTGTCAAAAAAATGCACAAACTATATCACTCTACCGCATTTTTTTCAAACAAATATCACGTCATTCATTACTAGCGTTTTTCATCTCTCTTGTTCTAGCAACTGAGAGTGGCTCGAAAAGCAATGGTAAGAAAGATGAATCATTCTGCAGAATAATATTGATTAGATAACCAACTTTTTTGTACGGCATGATGCCTTTTAGATACGGTAACCACAAATGAATTCACAGCACCACTCCTGTTAAATATAAATGTACTACTCATGGTAAAAACCAATACAGAAAAACTGAACACATATCGATAAGATTAAAATTGTATTCACGATGCCTCTTAAAACTGTATTAGCCCCACATTTTTTTATAAACGAAAACACCCTGCACCTACTCTGGTTGCCCCCATTTACGCAATACATAGAAGTTGCCAAGGGATTGCAAATCTTCAACATAAAAAAAATTTTGGCCTCTATGTGCAACTGTATCCCATTTGTGTGGCACAAAACTTGGCGCACCGAAAAAAGCTTCTTTTACCGAAAACGTTTGTGTCCCCTATTACTCGTAACAACCCCACATGGTAAAGTTAGAATGTTTACAGACCCTTAGTGTTTCTCCTGTAGCTTTTCCTAAAGTGTGAATTTTTAGAACACACACAGGTGATAAAGCGAATGCTTTTTGAATGAACATTGCAGTTCCTGCTTAAGTTTGGAAGTGCTCTTCACTTCAGCAGCAATGCTTGGTTAGTGTTAGGGGCTTTTACTTAACATCAATCTTTTAAGGTTAACCAAAGTTTCCCATTTATTCATTGAAATTATTTTATAAAATAGGCTAATATTTTTTTTTTTGTTACAGTGTGAATTAGAGTGGTTTCGTGTGATTTTTTTGAGCTTACAGTTTGCTACCAATGCTTCATCTTACCAAAAAAACTATGGCAATTTATATTTGAAATAACAATCCAAAGAAAAATATTTGAGGTACCTCTATGAAAGTTTTACAAAAGTGTACCACTCACAAATTGTTCTCAAGAAAACTGCTTTTTACTCAAAAGAATTTTAGTAGCCAGTACAATCAATCTTTGCAGTGTAGGATTTCAGTAAGAGCAAAAAGGTCATAACTACTCCAGTCGAACTTTGTATTGTGTAACAATCAAACACTATACCGTGAGATGTGAAGTTTTAAATATACAATTGAAAAAGCGGGTTGTGATCATGTGGAGATTAGGAAGACCTTCCGACATAAAAGTAGAAGCAAGGAGTAAGAAATTGCGACACCGGTTTGACGCACAATCAAAATGAAAATTTATGCAGGGCGAGAAGTTAGTGCAAGGTTATAGATAGCTTGCACTCACGTCACCATAGCTGCCATCTTTATGACCAACATGCTCGGCGAAAGGTGGCACACATATCTGGTGATATATACTTTCGCATCCCTGAAAAAGCTGCAAGTGGGTCACAAGAAAGGGATCTGATGACGTCATGTGCAGGCTATCTCTACTCTAGCCAAGATTGTTCTCGAGTGTTGAAGGTTCCGGCGCACTAGAAAAAGTCTCACTTGGTGTATGCATGGAGGTGTTGTTGCGGAGCTTGAAAGTGCCAGCGATGCCTACGTCTTCAGAATTAACAGCCCGGATCAAGGCTGCAGCTGCGCACCAGGTGAGAGAACAAGGAAGACAAGATGCTGTGTCTCTTTCAGTAGAAGAGCACAACGCCTGAATCCTCGCCGTCTTGACATCACACTTCTTAAACCATCCAGCCCGCCAGGCAGTCCATCTTCTGAGCCCGCTTCATCTTCCTCCTCGACATCTTCTTGTCTGGCCCCTGTCAACGCACCGCTATCCACAATGATGATGATTCACAGCGACACCGTTTTTGGGGCATTTTCGTTAGTTTCGTTTTCATTTCGGACAAGATTTCATAGGGCAGATGAAGCGAAGTTGTTTCCTGGCTCTGTCCGAATTCCAAGTTGTATATTAACCAGAAAAATTCTTTTCGTGGGTGTCATGCAGGTGATAACCAGTATTTTAAATTCCCTCATTTAAAACCTTCTCATCATCGACGTGTCAAAATGCGTAGGTGAAACATGTATGGGAGATTTCGTAATGTTTGGACACCAAGACAGAACTGTTAAAATAAATACACAAACTATAAGACTTTGCCGCACATTTCCAATAAATATCACTTGAATGTTTACTGGCGTTTTTATCTTTGTTCTAGCAACTGAGAGCGGCTCGAAAGGCAGAGGTAAGCAAGATGACTCATCCTTGCAAATAACATTCTTTGAATAGCTGATACACGGTGCATGATATCTAGGGGCTTAGATACAGCAGAATAGATTCACAGCCACACTCCTGTGTAACATAAACTGACTACTCTTAGTAAAAAGCAATAGAAAAACTCTACATATTGACAAGCTCAAAATAATATTCCCTGCGCCTCTGAAAACTGCTTTCGCCCTACCATTTTTCGCAAACATAACCTCGCTGCGCATACATTAGTTGTTGCTATTGTCACAAAACTTACAAAGAGCAAACGGATTGCAAATCTTGAACGTAAATAAAGTTTTCTTAGTATATTCAATGTATCCCATTCATGTGGCACAAAATTTGGCTCACATAATATACAGATTTGAGTATACAAAATGTAAGTTGTCCTCATCACTAACCTACTACAACACCATGAACTAATGATGCTGTTACATTACAATATTGCTAAATCATCAGTTATGCGTTTTTGAAAGAGCATCTCCTATATACTAGGCAATGTTTTTTAGATTACCAAGTGAAACTCAAGCACAATTTTATGCCCTAGGAAACTTCAGTAAATATAACAAGTTGTGCATTCACATGTGATAATATTATTGCCCTTCTTTTTCAGTAACACCGATAAAATCTACAAGTAAATGTAAGTTATACTTTGTTTTTTTCTTTATTTCCACTCAAGTGCGACAGAGGGTATTATTGATATATGAGATCTACTAAGCAATCTTTACCAAGAAATTTTGGAAAACTTCACCATTCTCAAAATACAATTTTTCTTTGGTATAATCAATATCCGTATGAAGCAAAGTCGAAAGATTTCTCCCCCCAAAAGCTGTTTAGGATCCATTAGTGTACGAACGCTGATATAAGTTTGGAAAAATCTTCAGCACAATTTTACGTATGTGATCATTTCTTTTCTTGACGTAACTAAAGCATGTGTAGTGAATATTTTTTTATTGTGTTATCCAACAAGTCAATATTTGTAACTGATGCCCATGAGACAAGTTAGATATAAAATCAAGCACAATTATTTCCGTGCTTGGTTCACTGAAAATATTGTAATAAACAGAAGACATTAACAATAACAAAGACTATTGGCGACTGTCAAGATCTCACATGTTGAGTTGGCAATGAAAAATAACACAACTACAGCAAATCAACATTCCTTTTTAAACAAAAAAATTCTCTGACTTGCGACTGTGCAACATGTAGAATAAAATATCTGAAAGAGCCTCCAAACCAGCTTTGTGCTAAAAATGTGAAAGAATAAAGAACACAACAAAGTGTTTACTTCAAATAGGAAATTTGCTGCACAACACCATTTACGATTTGTTCTGCACATTTCTCAATTTATTGGCAAAGGTAGAATATCAAAAAGTAGGTGGAACCAATGGATATTTTTTCACCAGATATCATGGAAGGTGCATACATCACAATAGGTCTCTACAACAATGAGAATATAAAGGCGGCTAATTGATGAATCGGGCTAACTTCGCCCTTGTGAAAACCTTTGAATTGAAATTTGGGTGGGAGACGATTACATGAAGAAAAATTACAAATCAAAAAACATAGGTTTAGTTCTACTCATTCGATTTTAACGAGATTTTTGCCCTCTGTAATATTCTCAAATTAGTGCAAAGACCATGCCTAATGTTCCCTGTCGTTGTGGTAGTTGTGGTTAGAAAAATACTTATAAAGTTGGTATTGATATCTGCAAAATGTAAAACTCTCGCATAACTTCAAAGGAATATTTTTATGTAAAATGTTTATGTACCGTTACCTGTATCTCTTGTAGCTTTTACTAAAGTTTGAATTTTAAAGCACACATAGGGCCTCAAGCGAAAGCTATTTGAATACCCATCGCAGTTACTACCTAAATTGGGAAGTTATCTTCACTTCAGCAGCAATATTCTGGGAATGTTAGCGGCTTTTAACTTCAATCTACTTAGCGTCAAAGTTTATTCCTCGCTCTGTGTGCATTCCAACATATGTATCAACCAGAAATACTCCTTTCATTAGTGTGATACAGGTGATAACTAGTATTTTATATTTTTAAATTTTTTTCCTTTTAGAACCTTCTCTGCATCTCACGTGTCAAAATATATAGGTTAGACATTTTTGAGAGATTTTGTATTGTGTGGCTGCTTAGATAAAACTGTCAAAAAAATGCACAAACTGTACCACTCTACCGCATTTTTTTAAACGAATATCACGTGATTGTTTACTAGCGTTTTTCATCTCTCTTGTTCTAGCAACTGAGAGCAGCTCGAAAAGCAATGGTAAGAAACATGAATCATCCTGCAGAAATATATTTATTAGATAGCCAATCTTTTTGTACGGCATGATGCCTTTTAAATACTCTAACCACGAATGGATTCACAGCATCACTCCTGGTAAATAATTATGTACTACTCATGGTAAAAACCAATACAGACAAACTGAACACATATTTATATGATTAAAATTGTACTCACGATGCCTCTTGAAACTGTATTAGCCCCACATTTTTTTATATACGAAAACACCCTGCACCTATTCTGGTTGTTGCCATTGATGTAATACATGAAAGTTGCAAAGCAATTGCAAATCTTCAACATAAAATAAATTTTGTCCTGTATGTGCAACTGTATCCCATTTTTGTGGCACAAAACTAGGCTCACCTCAGAAAGTTTCTTTTACTCAAAACGTTTCTGGCCCCTATTACTTGTAACAACCCCATATCGTAAAGTTAGAATGTTTACACACCCTTACTGTTTCTCCTGTAGCTTTTGCTAAAGTGTGAATTTTTAGAGCACACAGAGGTGATAAAGCGAATGCCACTTGAATAATCGTACCCGTAAAGATAGAGCAACGAGAGGGGGTGGTGTGGCATTGCTGATTAAAGGTTCCATCAAGTATGAGCAGTTACCCCTTTTAGATGACCACGAAAGTGTTTGGTGCAAAATATTTCTTGATGAAACAGCTGTTATAATTGGCGTCATTTATAGACCCCCGGGAAGCCCTCTGGCATTTATTCAAAAAATAAACGATCACTTAACAGCCCTAACTAGTACCAAAAGCCGGATAATTATGGTTGGGGATTTCAACTTGACTGGAATAGATTGGGAGGCGAGCATTCCTGGGCCTTGTTTCTGCTGTACATTAATGACATTGCAAGTGGTGTACATCCCAACATTGAAGTGCGATTGTTTGCCGACGATTGTCTTTTGTTTACAAGCGTCAAGACTGTGTCTGACCAAACTTGTTTAAATGATGCCTTAAACATTATTCAAAATTGGTGCGCAAATCGGGATATGAAAATCAACCCTAAGAAGTCTGCCTGCATGACAGTCTCAAACAAGAAAACGCCTTTAATGTTTGACTATGCGGTGAACATGAACCAAATCAAAAGATCCACCCAAATTAAATATCTTGGTATGACAATTACAGAAACCCTAAATTGGAATGCACATATCGACAATATCTGCGGATCAGCTCAGCGCAAACTTGGACTACTGAGACGTAAATTAAGAGGTGCTCCTCCTGAGGTTAAACTTCAAGCGTACAAAACTATTGTTCGGCCTACCTTAGAATATGCTAGTGTAATTTGGGACCCGCATCACCAATATCAAATAAAACAACTGGAGCGTGTACAGAGGCTAGCAGCGCGATTTATTTTTTCCGTTTATGAGAGGAGGCAGTGAATAACAACCCTGCTCACTGAGGTTAAACTTCCTCAACTTGCCATTCGCTGAAAAATCGCTCGACGAAAATTTTTATATCAGCTTTACAACAATAAGCTCAATTTAAACCCTAATCTCTATTTGCGTCCCCCAGGAAGAGTCTCATCACGAACCAATCACCCACACGCTATTATGCCCTATACACCAAGAATTGACACATTTAAAAACACTTTTCTTGTCAGAACGATTGTCGACTAGAACTGCCTTGCCGCTGATTTCTTTGAAAATGTAGACACAGTTGAATCTTTTGTTGGTAAATTAGAATTGTCATTGT
>NW_027526204.1:64371139-64456139 GCF_048455015.1 Haemaphysalis longicornis | reverse complement strand
CCGTATCTCTCTGTTCTGCTATATATATATATATATATATATAGAGAGAGAGAGAGAGAGAGAGAGAGAAAGGCGACATTTGCACGATTTCATGAAATATTTGTATGCGACTGCTCGCGGAAGCTAATACGATGGGCTCTTTTTCTAGCAGATGGTGTCCGCGTAATCTTTGACGGCGAGGCTGCAGTGGATGACAGCGCTATGGAAGACGGCGAAGGCCCTTGGCCCCGCGCAAAATTGTTGGCCGTGATATAAGGATATCAAACGTTTCAGGACGTCTCTGCCAAGCAGGCGAAAACAAAAAAAAAATACATGTGGGACTATGTGGCGCAATTGGTGAACGCGAAATTTCCTGGAAGCCTGGCTTCAGCGGAACAAATAAAAAATAAACGGAAGTCATTGGAAAGGCGCTACAGAGCCACACAATCCCACAACGAACAAACCGGGAAGCATGCGAAAAGTTGCCCGATTGAGGAGTAAGTGGAAGAAAGCATTGAGACCTCACATTAAATATATCTTTCCTTAAGACCACGCACAATGACTTTTTTTTATTCATTCACTACTTAGGGAGCTGCAGCCGATTCTGGACCGCCAGCACGCCACACAGGCCGTGTGTTTGTTGGCCCCCGGCATGGTGCGAACAAAAGCGGGGTAAGGAAATACGGACCCATGCAGCAATACGATCAAAAGTGGAAAACAGGAATAAAATGTGCTACTGAGGTTACTGCTAATGTTTCTGCTGCTGTGCACGGTAACATAACCGTGTCTGGGAGTGGTGAGACATTCGTAAAGAAATATGTAACAGGGGAAAATTATTTATAGATATTCAAAATATTTATCATAACAGAAAACATCTGCTCACATCAGGCCTATCTCTTGACACCATAAACTCGGTGGAATAACAAGAAACCATGAATTTACAAAACTAGATCTTAGCGTCTTGGGAGGGGGAGGAAGGGGGGGTGCCGCACACCTAGATTTAGCCTCGGTAATGTGCCGGGTGCACTAACCGTACTGCTTTAAACTTTATTAAAACCACAAAAACGGCACTGCTCGAGCATAAAACTTATTATGCATAATCATGTAAGCGTTTAGTCTTTCTTTAAGAGGGCTTGGGTGCTATTGATGTGAAGGCGCGTGCCCTTTCCTAAACACATCGCGTGTGGTTTTTGTAAACGTTCCGAGTTAGAAAAAAGGAAAAGTAAAAAAAAAATGTCCAGAAGTAGAACTTAATTCCTTAGTTCTGGAAGGCTGTTTTCGAGAGGAATATATTTATGGTCACTACTAACTCGCTGTTTTTAGCAACACAGTTTTGGCCTGAGCATAATGGTGTGCGGTTGCAGTGCCCAGCCTGCAGCCTGCACAAGCCGGGTGCCTGATTAAGGCTACGGGGAGGCTCCACAGTTGCTGCAAGGTGACGCCAGCGCAGCCGCTGCAGAGGAAGCTTACTCGGCTGTAGGGCCTGCAAGAAGCACACCAAGGCTAAGCAGAGGGCGGTGGTCGCGTCGAACGGACCCCTATCTAAACTTTCTTGAGCGGGCTGAGGCGAATAGGCAACGTCGGCATGAAGAGAAGCTGCAAATACTGCAAAGGATCGCTAAGGCCCTCGAAAACTGTAGCTCCCAGAGGAGCGTGTAGCTACGTGTGGCACTGTGACGTGTTCATTTTCTACCATTACCGTTCTGTTTATTATTGACAAAGTCTATGACCGAAAGTCTACGAAAATTTGTACATGTGTAAACATTGAGCTGTGTTTTTTCTTGATATACCTTTTTCGCTGCAGCAGCTTGAGGAAGTTTGCACGTTCCAAAGACTTCGGTCAACTGTATATTCCCAAGAGGTCATACGCTGTACTGTTTCTTTTACTATACGCCACTCATTTAGGAGCACGTACATGGTGCAAAAAATAGCACACATGCATGTAACGGAGCTCCTGGAATGATTAAGCCTTGCAACATTAAAATAGAAGACCTACAGAATGCCTTAGATATTGCGGGTTACAGGCGCGAGAAGATAGCGTTACAACATTGATTACACGCAACACGCACAAGTAGGGTTTATTTTCCTAACCCAGCTTCAAAGAAATTGCGCAGCGAGCATGCAATGGTGCACTGGCTGCAATCGCTGCGCCGCGTGCGCCAGCCTATGTGGCGCAGGTAGTTCACTGCTTCATGGCGATCCTACGGCGCATGTATTCAGCAACGGGTGAACTCGGAACAGAAATATCTTCATAATTTCCGACTTCATCGGGGCAGGGTGCAGTTTCCGGTTCGTCCAAAAAGTCGCGCTCTGCATTGCACAGGTTGTGCAAAACGCATGCGGCCATGACAATGTAGCAGCACCTGCCAACACTCTTGGCGTCCACAAGGTACAGTCGCCTGGACCGTTGCTTCAGCAGTCCGAAAGTGTTTTCAATGGCTAGTCTCTGCTGGCTCAGCCTCTTGTTAAACGCTCTTCCAGGCCGGGAATGTCCTCTCTGTGTCCCTGTACGGCGTGAGAAGCCACGGTGACAAAGGGTACGCGGAGTCCCCGAGATTGTACCCGCTGGAGCACTTCGCCTCCGCAGCTTGATAAGTACGCGGGCGTCGTGTACGGAACCAGGGTATCCAATGAATACATCCAGCAGTTTGTTTTGGTCGTTGCAAATTCCTTGCAGAATTATCGAAGGGAACTTCTTCGTGTAGAAGTACGACTCCTCTGGCTCGCTGGGTTTCAGAATTTGGATATGACTGCCGTCAACGCAGCCGATTGTCTCGCGAGGTCCCTTTCCTCCACTTTTTGCGCGAAAGGCGGCTTTGATGTGTTCAAGTTCTACGGTGTAACTTGGGCAGCTGATAACCTCTCCGCTTATGTAATGGAGAAGCTCAATCACTTTGGCGACGCAGCTGTGCACGGTCGAATCCGCCACGTCGAATCTGTCTGCTATGGCGTACATGCTTGCTTGCGACCCGAGGTAGGCAAGCGCAATGGCGACAGTTTTGTCAGCTGCTATCTGCCGGCGCCCCTGCACTGCGTTCGGGAAATAGGGCGGCGTCTTGTAGCGAGCGGCCACCTCGGCGAACGTTTCTCTCGACAATCTAAAAGTGCGCTTGAACTCGTCGTCGCGGTACGACTGCACAACACTCTCGAAATACACGGGAATACGGTTTGAATCTCGGCGTGCAAATTTCGCCGCAAGCAGGGCCACCGTTTCGTCCGTATTCACCGTCGGACTCGAGTGTCTCCAAAATGGCAGGAAGGGCACCAGCTATGTTAAGCAAGCAGTTCATCTCAACCGGGCAAAGCACACCTCACAGAACTTGTTCAGCTGCACTCAGAATACGCACGCAAACAGGTAGCCGTCTGCCTGTAAAATTGACGCCTACAAATCCTCCCAAAATGCAAGTCGGGTTGCGTCGGCAACTGTTCTCGATGCAACCGAGAAATTTTACACTTGCTTTTATATACGCTTTAAAAATATTAGTTGTAATAATTTGTAACAAATGGCAAATGTCACAGTTCTAACTTCGTGTTATTTAGTGCATACGCGCAGCGCCGACACGAGCAGACGACAAATCGTCTGCTTTCCCGCAGTCGCCTGCCGGGCCCAATCGCTGTCAGCTCAGAGCAGCTTTGAGCAGCTTCTTCGCGTGACCCCCTACGTAACTTCCGATTCAAGAGCTGCTTCGGAGCTGCTTCGAGCTGCTTCGAGCTGCTGTGAGGCAGGCAAAAAAAAGAGACCAATTATTTTGAATCGCCCCGTGTCCTGACTCCCGACCCGTCCCGCGTCGATTGTGATCTGTGGTGTACCGTTAAACAAGTGCAGTTATTATGATTAATTGGGCCCCTCGTCGTCTTCGGTTATGTCTGTCGTGTTCGAGTTCGCGATGAAGTATTAGAGAACAACTTTGCCACCTGAAGACGGCTAATTTCGTTTGGCGCTTGCCCCTGAACGTCGCTCCCTCTTCTCCGTCGTTTCCTGTCAGGTAAGCTGTCTCGTCACATTTGCCGCCTTCCTTGTCACTGGATGTCGTTTGTAGCTGTCATCACCGCTTTAGGGATTCGTTAACGGGAGCCCGCGTGTGTGTGAATTGTTTAACTGAACTGGCTAGGTTGAACCTAGAGGGCTCGTATCTAGAAAGACGATGTGCGTAAGTAGATTGTGGTGCTTGCATTTAGCGCTAAACGCAGTGGTGCTCTACTTAGCAACGTTTCCTATTCCGCATTACTATATTGAACAGCTTCAGAGTTCACCACTGCGAACCACGTCGTACGCTTAGTTTTTCGGAACACAGGCGGCTACTCCTCTAAACTGCCTGCGCAGTGTTTACGGCTTCTTTAATCACCGCTGTCATTTGTGCCGTTTTGGGAATGGCGAGGGAGAATCGTTTGCGAGCGAATGTGCGCGTCTCGCAAGCTTCGTTGCATTTGCGGCGAGCCACCTCACCATGTGTATGGTGCCGCTGTATGCGGGCATTGATTTTGGCTGAATGTTGTGTTGCCCGAGTTGTAACATTCGTGCACCCAATCAGTTCCATTCTTGCATGTGTGGTAATAATGTGAAATCCTGTTTTAGACCTCTGGACGGTCTTAGCACATCGCGTCCCTCCATTCAACTGGAAAAGCGCCACAAGCATTGTCAACAGTGTTTGGCCGAGAGAACGTAAGTTTTCAAGCGCAGTTTTGGTAGCACAGTGGGCTACCATACTTGAATAATGTTGGATCACTTGAATATACAAGTTCTCTCCCCAGTAACAATTATTGGTGTTTTATGCATAACTTAACATGTAGCCACTAAATGGTAACCTTGATTATTGACATCGGAAAACTAAGTTTCACCCAAAATCCTAATGTGGGCTTACCAGTTATTCACCATGTACACGAATTTCCTGGTTTTAGTCATGTTTACGATGAAGCCATATTTCCTAGGTGTTCAAACAAAAAATGTTATTACCTTTGGAGTTTAGTCTTGGATAAAGCCTGACCAGTTCTGTTTTTAGCCATTTTTTGGATCTTTATCATGTGAATTGACAGTCCTTGCAGTCAACTTTCCCAAATAGTTATGTAACTGACTGTACCATCTAAAGAGGCCTGACTGCGGTTCTGAAGGCTGCGATTTATGCACGCTAGTGCTGGACCACCAATAAAGGAACATCCTTCCACAAAGAAAAAGATTCGAAAGTGTATGTAAAGTATCAGCTGCATTATCCTTAACTGGAACATGCTAATTGCAAGGCCTGGGGCTTTTCGTGAAAGCACTGTGGATTTTATGACTGCTCTAAGATGACGGCACCGGCTGATTGGCGTAAGCGATATTGTCTTACGTGGCTCTGTTTGTAGAGGATAACCCATGTTTCACAAAACGATTGCTTTCTACAATAATTAAAACAAGCCAGGTGCAGATACGGTTAAAAAACAAAGCAACTTCAGACAACGGTCCGTGGATGAGTATGGTAGCTCCACCTGGGAGGACTGACGGCTAGCAAGGCTGCGGACCCGAGTGACGCAGTAGAAGCTCGTTTGATTACACGCACTTATTAGTTCCCGCCGCGGTGGCTCAGTGGCTAAGGCGTTGCGCTGCTGAGCACGAGGTCGCGGGTTCGATTCCCGGCCGCGGCGGCCGCTTTTCTGATGGAGGCGAAAAGCAAAAACGCCCGTGTGTACGAGATTTCGGCGCACGATAAAGATCCCCAGGTGGTCAAAATTAATCCGGAGCCCTCCACTACGGCGCGCCTCATCGCCTGCGTTGCGTCGGCGCGTTAAACCCCACAATCAATCAATCACTTACTAGTTCATTGCTGATGTCTCAAAAACACACGATATGGTGGGAGAATCAAAATTTTAACATTAGTTCATTAATTTCTCAGTGAATGCAGCATCATTTGCTGGCGGACAAGTGGCGGGGGTGCTATAAAACACGAAATCTTTCGAACAAAGCAAACTTCTATGTTGTATGAATGGCTCCTTTATTGCACTGCATTGTATTTTTGGTTCCTGTAGTGATGTCACCATGAAGGAACAGCAGTATATAAAGTTAATGTCAGCGCTTTACCGTGCATTTTTCTTTGTCTTTGATGGAAACAAATATTATACTCTAACCAAGGACTTCATCCGAAGCGTTCCCAACGTTTGGGAACCTACTTGGCTCCTTTATTAGGACTGCCTATGTTTGACCAAGAGCAATAGTTCTACATATTGTTACGACAAAAGCGGGAGAAACAAAACTAGGCGAGAAAACAACGGAAACGAACTGACCGGCCGCGAGTGGTAGAAGAGGAGGAAGAGGTTAGTGCTGCGCGCTACTCGCTCTGTGCTGACCGCTTCCCGCCTACGAATTCCGTGCGCACCGGCCGCCTCATCTTTAATATAGCCCATTTCATCCCCTACTACTGTGTCGATATAAAATTTTTTTTTGCTGCAGCGGATCGGAGGCTAGGGCACAAATAGGGGGTAGAACGGCTACATATCTGTTCATCTTTCACCAGCTTGCTTGGGTGTGCGTTATTTCAAGGAGGACTCTCGAGTAATTCATTTCGTGGTGTCTATCACCTGCACCTTTCCAAAGTCGGTATGGCGATCTGCTTTCTTGCAGTGTTTAGCTAATGCACTTGTATGTTTGATTTCATACACTGCTTTTGTGCTGCCAATATTGTTTCGAGAAGTTTGGAGTTTTGCTTATCTATTTGATGGGGTATTACGCACAAGGAATTTTGTAAATTATCCTTTGTGCTTTTTAAATTAAAGAGTAATTTTGGTAACAGCATCAGTCATCTTAGAGTTGACGTAGGTTTGTGGGCATAGAAACTACCTTCCTTTTTGAAATACGCGGTATTGCCTGGCGTGCCCTTTTACCATGCAGTAGACAGGTGCAGGTGGGCTGTTGGTAAAGAAGGTTGGAGGGGAGGTGATGGTGATTGGAGGAAAAATTTTTCACCAGCGACGTCGAAGGAATTAAATTTCGTGGTTGTCGCTACATCGGTGATTGCAGCTTCTGACGCATTGAACAAACTTGGTGGTGCAGCCGTTTTTCTTGAGGACAGTAATAGGTTTTCCTTCCTTTTTTATCTCTATCTTTTTCTCTGGGGCATACAGTTCTTGCCCTGCATTGAAGAACCAAAGCTACAGAATCGTAGCTACAAACCAAACAAACAAGCCAAAGCTACAGAATAGGCTCAGTTAACTTCCTCGGGCGCCTCAAGTCGGCTGAGCCAGCAATTCCGTAATTGCTGTAAAAACCGTAATAAAAATAACAGGCAATGCCTTGCTGTTCCTAGTTGACACAAAAAAACATCCTAATCAATTAAGGTCACCATGTTGTATGGAAGAATAACCGGCACTGGATGCTACCTCAAGTTCACGTCATACCAATCAATTTCGCACAAGGCTTCTTTAGTTCTGGCTCTTCTACGTATGTCTTGCTGGACAAAATATGTGACAGGAAAAAGACATATCGCAGACCTAGAGGAGAATGGCTACACCAGCAGCTTTATTCACCACATCAAATGCTGTATTGACTGATTGGGGGAGAGCCAAAAAATTTTCGCTCCTTTAACGCCGCCGGTCAGCAATTCTATGCCTACCTTTATTGCCTCTCCCCTCACCTAATGACCCACCTGCATCTGCCTACTTCGTGTTTTGGGGCGAGCGAAATGATACCATGAATTCTCGTATATGAAGGTCTTCCTATTGCCCACATTTATGTTTGATTGTGGCATCAAAATACTAATGTCTGATGCCACGACCACAAGACAACTGCCAAAAAATAAGCACAAGTTATCTATAGTTTTCTTGTGTATAATGCCCTATTACTTACATACATGACACCTGGAGCTTGTCGGAAAGACTCCAACAGCACCAAAACAAGCTATGAAAAAACCGAGAGCAAGGCATGGTCTTTCAGTGAGAGCTAGCAGTTAATAAGCCTATAGGGTCCCTTAGGTCATTAGTAGGCTTTCTTTTTCTCTGTGTAGCTTTTCTGCAGATTTGTTGGGCTGTGCAGTTGAGCCAACCTATCGCTGTAGATGGGCCAAAGTTTGGATATGCGGACCTTTAGCTTGTGATGGTACAAATGCATTCCGTTTCGTGTAACAGATGCATTGTAAAATTTCATAAAAAGTTTCTGAGCATAAAAAGTTTCTGGATATAACTTGGTACAGTTTTTAGATGTTGCTAACCATGGTATTGCAGAACTTTGCACCAGTCAAGGGTCGTAATAAAGACAACAATCAATCCATCTGTGGTACTGCGTAACTTGCAGCCATTAGGTTCTCTCTTGAAAAACAGAATGTTTTTTTTGTGGTGGTACTTTTAAAGCCTGAAATTTCAATAGTCATTGCTTCTGCTCAGGAACTGAATGATGGTGTTAGTCTTGCTGCGATCTTTTACTTGTCCACATTTCATCATTACAATCTTTAATTGCACCCGAGCAGCAGTTTTTTCTGCAAGTTTGAATAAATTTTTAAGATACGAGTTATACACAAAAATAAAAGTCATATCTGCCATTTTAACCGGAGACTATACATGTACTGACTTTTTTCTATTAACAATATTTGAGTGCTTTAAGTGAAGACCGTCTTCCTTCATTAAGCTGCTTTGAACATTGATGCCAGTGTTATATATGTAGTTCTCAATTTTCGGTATGATCAGTCTCTTTACGGGAACCATATATATTTATATGATATCGCTGTGTATTTATGAAACTGTATTTAGTCACCAATTCCAATTTGGTATGGTCAGTTTTTTGCAACTAAATTGTACCTTTTTAAAAGATTATGGTACGTTTTGTGTGCCTAAAAGGTTGCCTCATTGCATGTTCGGCGTATGCGGCGTTGAAAGCAGATATTTTGCTTCAAAGTGGAATGTCGGGCTAGCATCATAGTCCTTCGGTTACTGCTCGCTTTCATTCATGCCATTTTTTTATATTATCACTTAAAATTAAAAGTTAACCAATCTGCTGATGCTTTAATCATGTAACTTGCTTCAAAATTTCTGTAGGAATTGGCAATATATATTTTTATGATACCAAGGCGCCGGACTGGCCTAGTTGGTACATATTGGAATGGATCAAAAACCAGCGGAAAACACAGGATACAAAAGAGGACGACGGGACAAGCTTGCCCGTTGTTCTCTTTTAAGTGTGTCCTGGATTTACCGCTGGTTTTTTATCCATTCGAATATTTTGTTAGTTTGTTGAACAGTGATTAGTTTAAGTGCTCAAGCAATGTTTATATAAGTGCTCTGTGCTCTTTTTTGAGCCAAGTAAGACCCCATTACCAGCCCTAATGAGATCGTCTTTTGTAGACATGAAGTTGAAATAAATATTAGTTTCCATTGCTTTGCATATTTTGAAAGAATTGCTTGCTAATTTTCTTTCAACCCTGTTTCTTAATCCGGCTTAAAGCATTTTTCCCCGTTTTTTTTTCAGAACCAGGAAGGGTGCTTATCCTGGGTTCTTGCTGAAGCAGCAGTATCTGTACTTCACACGTGAGCTCTGAACACACAGTAATTATGGTATGAAACATTCTACCAGTATCAGCTTGCATTGTAGAAGTCATGGTGCATATCAAATCTTTCGACACTGTAGTACAGTGTCTGGTGTAGGGCACAATTTTTCTATAACAGCACCCGCTGGGTGCAGTTGTAGAGAATAATTTTGTGGCTTTAATGTCTGAGGTTATTTTAAATTGTACGTCAAATACTATTAAGAATAGCTCTCTAAATTGGTGGCCATTTTTTGGTGGAGGCAGAAAGTGAAGATGCCCATGTGTGGATATTTCAGTGCACATTCAATGTCCCCGAGTTGCCAAAGCTAATCCAGAGCCCTCCTCTGCGGTGCACTTCATATCTCATGTGCAGCGTTGTGTAAAAACAGCCAGAAATTTATGATCAATTTAAACTGATTTTAATGTTTCTTAATGAAAATATTCTCAGTTTAAGCTGCCTTATTTAGTAGACTATAGTCTAAGAATTGTATCGCTACCTAAGGTTTACAGAAAAGCTTTTCACATTGGTTATGCACCTACTTAGCAAAACAAAATGTCATTAAGAAAAGCAGAAAAACCACAAATATGGAAAGCAGCAAACACTGAAGCTGCTGATAAAAAATGCTGAATGTTTTATGGAAAATATTTTGCTTATTTTAGTTCTAGTCAACTCTAAAAAGGGATATAGACGTAAACTGCTCGCCATGAAGCACCTCTTAATACTAGACGAAACTAATGGGCACTGGCTGTTGGCATTTTATTTGCAAAATTGAAAGTTGACCCGACATCCACTGGCAGGGACATAATGCAAGGCACCATGTACAAGTTAGCCACATGATAAAATAATGCTTTATGAACAATGTTATCACATTTCAACCGTGCGCTTCACCACAGAACTCGTATTCATTGTTCTGTGATGCTTACAGTTCTTGATATTGCTATGTGGGGTCATTTAGTCTAAAATGTATGGTCATAAAACTCGTTATACCACCAAACCTTGCAAGTACTGTACCTTATGAATGTTTCTTCATGAAACAAGAAGAATAATGCAAAACGAAATAAATGGCAGTGGGGACCCAACTTTTATGAACAGATTACACCCACAGTATGGATGGAAGTGTACATATTGCATTTGGTCTTCCTTCATATTGAGCTTTTCTGCTCAGGTCAAGAATAAGCCACGAAGCATTGCGGGTAGCTACCGTGATTGGAAGTTTGATGCAATACTGGGACGCCAAGGGTTTTTAGGTTCAAAGAACTTCTGTGCGGTTGATGTGTTGCACACCCACTTGCTTTCACTGCGTAACACGTCTAATGCTGTGCAGTGAAGCTCAAAGGATGTGTGCTGCAGTGCGGCAAAATCAACATATAATTGATTTTTTACAAAATTTTGAATAATCAACAATCTATAATATTATGACTTTTGTACTGAGATGTGGCCCTAATATTAGACTTTATAAATGGATGTTCTAAAAAATCAGGGGGACAAAAAGTTTAAGAAAATTATCAGCTGGCATTGAGCTTCAATGGACTGTCTCATAGAACCGAGCTTGGAAAGCACGAATGTTTCATACCATAATCGTGTGTCATACTGTGCCATATGTGGCTGCACACCTGCAGCACCATTTGTGTAGCGAGGATAATGCACCCTTTTTGTACCCCTTTAGGTGGGTGCTTTTGCAGAAAAACCTCCTGCAGATTGGGGTGCTAAGTAGCACCCTATAATGCTTTTAGGCCGAAAAAGGTGCTATCAGGCACCCGTCTTCTGCGGTGCTTCGCAAAGGGTGCTCCTGCGGCGACAGAATCCGATCACCCTAAAGGGTGTAAAATATTTTGTTATGAGGGTGCTCCTGCGGCGACAAGCTGAACGCAACCTTTTGGGCGTAAAAACGTTTAGTGTGCAGGAACGTTCCTGGCTTGGTCAGGCAAGCAACAGAACAACACAGGAGACACAACCGGATCGCCGGCAAGTGCGAAGACAAATCCACACAGAAGCTTTACCAGGCGTTTAGTTGCGATAACGTTACCCGAATAACTAATTCCTAGTTATATTCTAGCCTTTCAGTACTTTAGCCAAGCACACGAACTTCAAAGGTGACATTTCACGTGATTGAAAATTTCCCACTCAAAAGAAATGTAATCGTAAAGGGCGAAACCTGCTTCAGGCAGAACAATGCAAACGAGAAAGTCAGGCGTCTACAGGCCACTTCTCGCGCTGAGCTGCGATTTGAGTTTGCGCCATCGCCCTGAGCTTTCCCCATTTCGAATCCACCTTAGATGCGCCCATTCTCTGAAGGCTGCTGAGACCGCGTGAAAGGACATCGGTTTTTTTTGCGAGACGTATCTCGAGCGCACCGAGAAAACTTCCCTAATTTTCACCGCTCGAACAAGGTGTGCGCTTTCGTTCTCTGGTGCTCCGAGGTCCGCTGAGACTCGGCGCAAAGCGTGCGTATGGCACTGCCGCTTGACAGGCGCGCACTGGAACTCTTGCCGCACGTTTTTGCGACACCGTTGTTTCCTGCTGTCAAGGCCACATCAGATTCGGGCTGCATGGACTCAGAGGACGGCTCAACCCCAACCAACACAGGAATCGCTACCAGCTCGGCTGGCCGTTGCTCGAGGTCGGTTACCTTAGCTGGCCGCAGGACGGAATCGGCTTGCTCAATGGCGAGATCGTCGTTACGCTTAGCTGCACAGAGAAAACTGTTCAGTTTGTCGACTGCAGGGTCCGCCAAAGCATCGCTTGGTTCTCAAGTCGCCTCTGGAGAAGCACCTCTCGTTTTAACGGAATCTGTGGCCTCCTTTCGCTAGCCTCACCGTCTACGCTTTGCTGCGAAATGTCGTTAGTTCGGGAAATGTAAGAGGTCGGGTAGGCAGTCGTTTCCAAAGGCTCCTGAAATCTGAGCGCTACGAGCACGACGCTGACGCATATCCGCTCTCCGTAGGAGCCTTACTCGATGATGATGATGATGATGCTTAGTGGCTTCCCCTTTGTAACGGGGTGGCGTTGCACAGCGGCCTTAGTCGGAACGCCACTGTACAATCAATCACCTCGCCAAAAGTATACAAACAAAATGAATAAAAAATAACATAAAAATAAAAATAAAATACCTTTGCGAAATTTTCGTGCTAGTCTGACTTCTTTGTTCGCATGTCTTCCCAGATTGTTCTCTGCTCTTTCCCCACCAGCATTCTAACCTTCTTTTACTAACCTCTACTGCTGTCCAATTCACTTTTCCGCTAGCCTTAAAGCCAAGGGCCTCCGGAAGATGGATGGCTCCCTCACTGAGGACTGGGCGGATACTTTCGCACTCCGTTTCAATGGTTTCTGGCTCCTTTCCGCAGCCTGCGCATAGTTATTCCTGCACCGGCTCGCGGATAAGCGTTTTTCCCGCAAGCAACCCGCCCGGGCTTCAAAAAGCAATGCACTCCCTTTGGTATTATCGATGAATTTTGCCCTTGTGATTTCCTGCTTCCCGATCCTGTAGATATCTAAGGACTTCTTCGAATCCGTCCTCTTTTTCCAGATCGTTTTCTCTGATTCTGCCACTTCATTTTTTATTTCCTTGGTCGTTTTCCCTGCACTTCCAGGGTTCATATACTTTGTCCTGAGACTTCTGGTTCTTTTCGCCGACTGTGTGTCCACGATTTTCAGGTACAAATACCGTAACACTTTGGCCGCTCTCTGGTCATCAATATTTCTAAGTCGTTCTTTAAAACATACTTTTCTCTGTGCTTCTCTCACTTCGAAGGATGCCCATCCCATGTCTCCCTGCACTGCCTCACTTGTTGTTTATCTGTGTGCTCCTAATGTCAATAGACCTAACGCCCTCTGATTTACTTCTAGACCTCATTGAATCTCTGATTTGACACACACTGCTATGTTTGAAGAGGTGAGTGCTTGTGGGTGCTCCCTTCCAGATTCCTCGCACTACTTCATATCTGTTATATCCCCACAGTGCTGTATGCTTCATGATAGAGGAGTTTCTTTTGCCGTTCATTCTTAAACGCTCCTCACGAGTTTTAGATACGTCTGACCTTCATTTATTCATATGCCCAGATATTTGTATTCAGTTACCCACGGTATTACTGCTTGTTGAACGAATACCGATTCGTTACGGGCGTCGTCATTAAAAACCAGAACTCCCGACTTTTCTGTGCTAAACTCTAACCCCAGTTCAGTGGTTTCTTGCCCGCAGATATCTGTGAGCTGTTGCAGACACTGTTTGCTACCTGCTAGTAGTACTATGTCATCTGCATATATCAGTCCCAGGATATGTTGTTCCACTTCCTGTCCTTTGCGGCTATAGCACAGATTAAAACCTATTTTACTGCCTTCAACCTTTCTTTGCAGTCTAGCCATGTAAACCGTAAACAGCAATGGCAACAGAGGACAACCCTGCTTTAAACCTCTATTTGTGACTACCGGTTCCGTGCACTTTTGGTCCTCCCATGTAATTTGCACCTCGCCCTCATTGTAAATTCCCTGCAACAGCTGTATAAAGTACTCGCCTAATCCCTCCCCCTCAAGTGTATTCCATAGAAGTTCTCTATCTACGTTGTCGTAGCCTCCCTTTATATCGAGAAATGCTTTCCATAGTGGTCACTTCTGAGCCATTGATACCTCTATGCATTGGGTTAGAACATATAAATTGTCCTCTAAGCGTCTGTCTCGTCTGAATTTATTTTGCAGTTCTCCGAGTATGCCGTTCCCTTCCATACCCGCCTGCAGGTCCGCTTTTATGGCTTGCATTGCCAGCCTGTATGCCACTGAGGTGAGTGTAATAGGCCTGTACGAATCGGCATCAACCCTGTCTCCTTTGCCTTTATACATCATTTTCATCCTGCTTTTACGCGAATTGTTCGGTACTTACTTAGTTTTTATCACTTTTTCGATTGCTCGAATCAGTTGTGCCTTGCTTTTTGACCAGCCGTATAGGAATTTCATCCGCCCCAGTTGCCGTCAGCTGGACCATTTTCTTCGGCTTTTTCCAGTTTAGATTCTCCAACTTTAGCTCTCTACCTGTACGCACCTCAGTTTCCCCACTCTCTAAATGATGTAGCCCTCTCTCCGTTCTTCTGAACTTCTCTTGTATCATTGAGCGTACGTGAAATACCGCCTCTTCCCTTTTAGTAACTGGCCTTCACCGTTTATGACCTGACGTTGTACTTCTTCGGCCTTTTTTCTTAGTTCCTTTGCATGTTTCCAAAACTTTCTCGGTGCGCCTTTATCCTTTGCCCGTATATTCGAGACCCATCGCTCACTTTCTCGTTTAAGTTTTTGCTGTACAAGTTTTTGTACTTCCAGCTTCTTAAGGCGGTACCAATTCCCCTTCACAGTTATTTCCTCTGCTTGCATTCTCACTCGCTTGGCCTTCCTGTGCTCTCTCGATGCTTGCTGCCTTTGTGTTTTAGCTTCCTTGATTTTCTTGTTCCACCAGCTTCTAGGTTTTCTTTTTCCTTTCCAGTAGTTGCGTTCTTTCGCGTTCCGTATCTTTCCTTGAATGAAACCAATCAGTTCGCTGTATTCCCAATCTTTCGTCGGTTGACTCTCGATTTCTGTATCCAGGCGTTTGGCAATATTAGCCATTTGCTGATTGTTTAATTTCAAGTCGTGTACCACGTTTTCGGGTTTTGACTTTCCATTTTTCCGAAATTCAAAGTTATCCGTTTATGGTCACTCCCTAAGCTGTGGGCACCTATTTCATCTATTTCCATTAGAGTCAACCTTTCATAAACTTCTTCTGAAAGGAGGCTGTAGTCTATACTGGACTTCTTTTCCCCTCGTTCCCAAGCAACTTGTCCCTCACATTTATTCTCTCTGTTTGCTACAATGAGGAAATGTTTTTCACACATATCTAGTACGAGTTTGCCGTTGCGGTCTGTGTATCCATCCAAATCCTCAATGTTGGCATTCATGTCTCCTACTAGAGTCATCTCTCCCGATTGTCTTAACTGATCGAGGTCTCGCTTAATGCAGCCTACCAGTTTTTCCTTCTCTTCTCTGCTCTCACTGTTATCCCCTGACCACGGATAAGCGACTTCCAACAGCATTTCTCTCCCGCTATCTTGCCCTCAACTCACATATGTTCTTCGCAGTTTTCGTTTACTCTGTGCCTCAGTCAGTGTTATACACGTTCCTCTAAAATAGGAACGAAAGCTCGTTCCTCGTTCTTTCCCAATTTTGAAACGAGTTCCCGTTACAAGTTCCTTTATTTCGAAAGGAACGCGTTCAAGTTCCTCTTCGAAAATAGGAACGTGTCGTTACATTGACGTTACAATTAGGTTGTTAAATTAAAATATAGTGTCGGATAATCCTGGGGCGAAATTAAGTGATAAATTTAAAACTCACATCGAACTACGTATATTATACGAATATTAACACCGCCGGAAGCAGATTATCTGGAGATAAAAATCAAGAGAAAATCTCCTAGGCGAATTTTTTCAGCGAGCACCGGCCAAATTCCATACGGCTCTAGGACATTTCGGTGCGGAAATTTCGGTGCACGGACATATTAGTGTACGGGTGTTTCGGTGCACGGACATTTCGGTGTACGGACATTTCTGTGCGCAAACTTTTCCGCGACCAAATTATCCGGTGCTTGCCTGTTTGCGACAGCCGTTATATTTTTATTTCCGCTTACCGTGGGTTATGGACAACAATCTGGAGCAGTGAATTTATTTTTTGATTGATGCTATGCTTGATCTTTGCCAGGTATTTTTAGAAACTCTACGTTCATATATTTTTGTTTAATACCTATTCCTGGGGACACCTGTTATGCAGCCGAGTGAATTCATTAGCACACGTTTTTTTTTTGTTTCATTTACGACAGTTTGTTAATTTATATTCTCTCTATTTTAGCTAAGACCATTAACCGGTGTTTTCGATGGTCCGACGCCTTTTTTGTATATATTTTTTACACACCCTCAAATTACATAAATTACATGCACACTCTCAATATCCAAAACGTAACAAACATTAGCTAGACCCCCAGAATGCAGAAAACCTTACGAAGAGTATTACGTAGACTGGGCTGCCATGCTAAAATAAATTTGCGAACACTGGCCTAGGATATTGTCGTGGAGACAGAACGGGTCTTTTTGAAAACAGCCGCAGCTTCTAATGTCCTAAGTGTTGATTAAGCGCGTATGGGTTGTGCATACAAATTCCACCCATCCTGTTCGGGAAAACCAACCTTCGTTTTATTTTTACATGCCTACATTCACCACATTTTAATTCTTTGTCCTAGCGTCCCCCCCCCCCCCTTCCGCCTGCACGCTCGAATCTCCACCAGATTTCTTTTTCAATCATATTAAGTGCGAATGCACTTCTTAAGCGAGCCTGAAGCGTCCGCCGCCGTCCGCATAGCAACAGCTGCGGGTGCGCGCGCTCCTCGTCTTCCTTGGCAACGGGGGGAGATGGGCGCGCGCTGCCTGGCCGCTGACATGGCACATACCCACATGGGGGATTGGCCAGGAATCTCCTCGTCTTCCTTGGCAACGGGGGAGATGGGCGCGCGCTGCCTGGCCGCTGACATGGCACATACCCACGTGGGGGATTGGCCAAGAATCGGGCGTGAGAAGGGCTAATGCACCCGCTTAAAGGAGTACTGACACGAAATTTCAAAGCTGAGATCCGCTCTAGCAATCAAGTACAACGACAACACAAATAGGTGTCTGTGAATAAATGCACCTTTCTTTCTTTGTAGTTGTGTGTGTGTGTGTGTGATCTCTCTTTCGCGAACATTACCGAACCGCGCAAATTCAACTCGTGCATTCGCACTTTCACATTCTTCCCCTCGGGGAAATGCGGGGAATTTTTTATTTTCGGTTTCCCCTGAAAATCTTACAGGCGTGGCGGAGTTCACGGTCTCCGAAGCCTCACCGCAGTGATACAGGAAAAAGCTTTACATTCACCAGGAGCTCACGAAATCTCTATAATGCGAAACAAAAAGCCACACAAAAGCAGCTGAGAACACAATGGCCACTATCGTTTGCTGGCTACGCCCTTCCGCGTGTCGCGGTCATACCGATGGCGCCCCCACTCCAGAAATCGCTCTTTCTTCGCTTTCAATCTCCCCATTGGGAATTAACTCTTTACGTCGCGCATATCATGGACACCCCAGGCATACATTGCTTTCTCTCGTTATAACGAGCAAAAAAATTGAATAGGCTAGTGTGGCGAGAGCGGCAACAGTCGTCTTCAAGTTTTTGAAGTCCAGTTGACGCAATGGTGAACCACAAATGACACCCCTCTCTCTCTACTAAGGGGGTTGGTAGCCGGCGGTGCTCAGCCTTCCCCTCCCCTAAGTAACGCCACCGTAAGTGCGATCGTTGGCTGGTTAGTTTTAAGTAAAACCGACACCAAATAAAACGAATACGAGATTGATTGACAAAATAATTAAAACGGAATGCACACGCGCCTAATCATTTCGCGGATGTTTTGCTGTCGCGGGGGGGGGGGGGGGGGCGAGAAGGATGGACTAGAAACAGCAGCGTCTTGCACCGTTGGGTGAAGTGAAAGCAAAGTGCTTTGGTAACACTTAAAGTGGTAGCGTTGTTCACATGAATGTTAAAGTAAAAAAGGTTGAACCGATGCAAATTAACAACGTTAATTTGTACCATCTACTACAGAAATTGGGTTTTACGTGGCAATTCTCCGCCATGGTTTAGCGTTCGTTTCCACGCACAGCGGCGCAAGCACAAGTCTCGAACGTAAAATCATATCAAGTCACGAAATTACAATACTAAAGCAAAAATGTTCAAAGAATGCCTGGGACATCCCGTGGCACAAAAGGTCTGGGCCAAGACGTCGTGCACCAAAATGTCCTTGCAGAGAAATGTCCGCACCGAAACGTCCTTCACCTAAATGTCCGACACCGAAAACTCCGGATCCCGTATCAGACAATCTTTCCCCGTCAGGGACCAATTCTATACGCCAGACGCGCGTCCTGGCCTCCCATAGAGATAGTATACTGTCTCCCCAGGCAAACGATGAAAGGTGGAAATCATTCTTGCGGCTACGCTCCATCGAATGCCGCGTAAGTTCAACCAGCATGAAAACAATCACAAGCTGCGGCCTGCTGTGTGGTTATTCTTGTTCCTTTGACCTTCGAGGAAGCACTTACGGCTGAATGGCGGGCAAATTGACCAGCTTATAGGAAGAGAAACGCAGTGCGACTTGTGGATTTTTGTACTCGAGCCTTGGCATCAGAAACAGCCAAATCCTAGCGATGTAACGGCAGGAACGCCGTTCCTGCCGTTCCTTCAAAAACCTAATGAGGTACCGTTACAGTTCCACCGACCCTTAATGGAACGGTAGCGTTCCTCCGTTCCCCCAAAAAGGAACTAGTTCCAGGAACGCCGTTCCTTGTAACGCCGTTCCGTACAACACTGGTCTCAGTGGACTTACGCTGTCCTCTTTCGTGAGCCTCCGGAAATGCCCAATCTTCGCTATCTCTCGCTGCCTCGCCGTTCCTCCCACATGTGGCGACACTATCCTTACTTGAATTCTTCGCAGGAGCTCAGTTGATACTCTCCTCGGCAGTCTTTCGAAATCGAGCCCCTTGTCGCGTAACAGCTAATCGGACCTGTACGGGAATAGGCACCTGTATTTCATAAGTAGTTGTGGGAATACTGCCGCCTGCGTGACAAGCTCATTGATTGTGGGTTTTTGCGCGCCGACGCAACACTGGCGATGAGACTCACCGTTGTGGAGGGCTCCGGATTAATTTGGACCACCTGGGGATGTTTGACGTGCGCCGAAATATCGCACACACGTGGGTTTTTGCTTTTCGCCTCCATCAGAAAAGCGGCCGCCGCGGCCGGGAATCGAACCCGAGACCTCGTGCTCAGCAGCGGAACGCCTTAGCCACTCAGCCACCGCGGCGGGTGCGTGACAAGCTCACCAAGCGGACCTACAATGCGGACTTTAGCAATCGCCAGGCGCACGTTCCATGCTGCTACTGGCTGTTTTACCCAAACACTCGGTCCCGTCAGCTGATCCGGTTCAATGTACAAAGGGGGAATCATGTCTACTCTACCGCCACCGCGGAGTCTCGAACGACTCGGCATGGTTTACCGTTGATCACGAGCTTACGTACGTACGGCTCCAGAAACTGCCTGCTGTCCCCACTCTAGTCTAATACGTGAAAGACGAGCTTGCCCTTTTTGCAACTCGCCGCGAAATATGCCCCGTCTCGCCGCAGTTGCAACACGCAGCTTGTTTGCGCTCCTGAAAAGCTTTTTTTGGGCGCTGCTCCTCTGCGTCTGCGCTCTTTTTGTTTTCCCGGCCCGTTGCTCTACCCGAGAAAGTTATGCTAGCTCCATAGTCTTCGTGGGGAGCTCTCCCTTTTCGTCCTGACTTATCAGGCTCTGCCTGAACTCTTTTTGACCGTCTTTTGGCCCCTGCGCATCTTGACGTGCGACAAACTCACTTGCGAGTTGAGCTGCATGATCCACATATTTACCCCTGCGTTGTCGTGTACCCAGTGTCTCACGTTTTCTAGTAGTCGGTGGTAAAACTGTTCGAGACCGAAGAACTCGACTACCTTGTTGAGCTCTCCGAAAGCCTTTGCCTCTTTGAGCTACCCTTGCATGTTAGCCCTCAGCTTATCGGCGAACTCCAAGTATGACTCGCCCTTAGCTCTCTAAGCTTCATGAAATTTCTGGCGAAACGCCTCTGCCGACAGCCTGTACTTACGCAGGAGGTTCGACTTGACTTTCTCGCAGTCGTCCGCCTTCTCTTTTGGTAAGCGGGCCATGATGTCGGGTGCCTCAACTGGCAAAAGCGTAAGCAGCTTGTGCGACCATGTGTCTCGGCTTAACCGGGCCTTCTCGCACGCACGCTCGAAACGGATAAAAAAAACACCGATGTCTTCTCCTACCTTGTGGGGTCGCATTAGGTCACTCATTCGCAACGTAGGTCGCTCAGTCGCCGCAGACGGCACGCTGCTATCACTCTCACGCCTAGGTCGACACGCGTTGATCTCTAGACGCTTCATTTCCAGCTAATGCTGTCGCTTTTCTCGCTCGAGTAGGAGCTCATGCGGTCGCCTTTTTGCCTCCTCGCGTTCCTGTTTTGTCCTCTCGAGATCCTGTTCTCGCTTTCTCTTTACCCGCGTTCCTGTTTCTTCCTCTCGAGGTCCGGCAGTTCTCGCTTTTTCTTCTCGTGGTCTGTCTCTGCTGACTGACGTTAAGCGGTATCCCTGCCATTGATAAGCTCAATGCATTCGGACAGCTCGTCATCGTCAGCCCCAACAGCGAGTATAGAGTGTATCGGCTCTGGCTTTATCCGCGCGTCCGAAACATCCAAGCGCAACTCTTTTGCAAGCTCCAACTGCGGTTTTTTCAACGCTTTAAAAAAAATGACTGGTCCAGAGTACTGATTTCCCGCTGCACCAAAATTGTTTTGCGCGAATAACCCACCCGACAAATACACACGTCCTACCAGCTATCCTCAACAGCCTGGTAAAACTCAGTGAAGTCCCGCACTCACCATTGACCGCCATGAATTCCGCGAGGTGCGAAGCCGGCTTGACGGCCGTGGTGTTGGATCAGGCACCGCTGGCTTCAGTTGTTACAGAGTTGCCATCTGAACACTGCCAACCAGTTGTTGCGAAGTTTCCAATTCCACTGCCGGCAACTCGTTGGTGTATTCGGGCAGGCGTCCACGAGTCGAGCTCCGTCGCCTCCGTCATGCGAGTGGTAGCGCGGTGGTGAGCGGTCAGCAAAAGTTGCTGCCTTGGTGACGGCGACAAGAAGCTGAAGTCAGACTTCACTCGTTTACTGCATGGCGAGAGATGAGCCGAAGCAAGGCGATGTTACAGTCGAGGGCTCTAGCAGAGTGACAGCATTGATTCGCTGCTCGAAAATGAATGCACTTCGTTGCATGGGGCTCGTATTCATACCCAAAGCGCTAACGGTCAAATAGGTTTTCCCCCTGCTTTTGCACACGGCGCGACATAGTACAGACACATACAACGCTCTTCCCAGAGTTCCTGAGGGGTCGGTAGTAGCGGCGCACGCTGAGTCGGAGAGAGGGGAGAGAGGAGGTCTCCGCAACGGCGTCCGCGTCCTTCGGACAAGTCTCTGCGTGCTGCGTCTGCCGCCGCTGAAGTTTGGATCACTCAGACAGAGAGGCGCCCGCGATCCGGCCTTTCCCAGGAATGTTGCGGCTTGTTGGGATCTGTTGGCTGTTGCTTCAAGCTTGAGTCACCGACAGAGAGGCGCCCACGCGGAAGGCACATGTAGTGGTGGCTCAGCCACAAAGCAAGAGAGCTTTGTACAAATGTTGCAGCACAGCGGTGCGCTAAATTGTAGCGGTGTTTATTGCAAAGTAGGTACCGCCACAAGTTTTGAGGCTAATCTTTCATATATTTGGCCAGTGTATTACGGAAGAATTGACTTTTAGCCTCCTTTAACTCGTTTCGCACTACGGCACTAAGCTTAGCTATCAATGTATCATTTCTCGTAGTTTTCGCGTATATTTGTCTTTATTCAGGGATTGGCTTTTTTAACGCGTTTACGGTTTTGGGGGGCACAAATCCAGAAAGGTAGTGGCCAAGGACAGATTTGAAGCATCCCCAGAGCAAATTCACATCATCTTCCCGCGCCATTCTGTCGAATTCCAGTTCAATCTAAACGAGGATTTATGTGTCATCGGCATTGCGAAAATCGTGAAAGTTCACAGTTGAAGCATTTATTTTGTTTGCTTTACTGCAACTTTATGATGAGAAATTCCGCCCTTGGTGCTGACTTCATAACCAAAGGTTTCATCTAATATTAACAAGAAGTCAAGGGTAGTCTGAAATTGTTCCAGTATTCGGGTAAGCCCGTTGACTACTTGAATGAGGGTATCTTTGGCCATTTTGTCTAGTACAGTGTCAGCGTGCGTCCGCTCTGTGGACCGCGCAATCCTTGTGCCCCAGTTTACATAAGATATATTAGTCTCTGGTAGGTATAATTCTGCTTCTTTAAGTGGTCATCTAGTGGATTAGGAAATTCTATGGCACTTCCGGGAGGCGATACACAACTCCAATTACTAATAGGATATCGCCAACAAAAAGCTTGCACCACATACTGTCATGCTTGTCGATTTACGGGAAGTGCTCGTACCTGAGTGTGTCTTTTATAAGCAATGTCACGCCCCCAACGAAGAACGTTGAGAGATTTACGAAAATCTTCATCACTGCTGATATATTTAGTAAGCCAGGTTTCTGTTACCGCAATCAAGTGGGGGTCGTGTAGCAAGTGTAGCTTTCCAGCGGCCCGGTTTTGGTGACGGCCAGAGTTACTAGAGGCAGTGCGTTGGCGAGGTGGAATTTGTACACGAAGATTAGACTGAAGGTCCCGCATGTGCGTATAGTCGTTGATAAACAGCTTATTTTTCACGAGTCTAACCTTCGCACCATGTTGCTTGTCGGTTGTCCGAATAGCCACAGAAGCCTTCTTCAGTGTTTCTTGCAAGTAATAATACTATATAATTATATTGGTTCTCTTAGCTTCTTTCGATAGTTAAAGACTTCCACCTTTTCGTCAAAACTAAACAGTCGCAAGACGAAAGGTCGTACTCGATGAGCGCGCATTTTGTCCAGCCTATGTATACGTTTTACGGGTAATACCTGGACGCCAAGACGACCAGAAAATACACCATTAACGTGGGAGGCATATTGCTAGGGAAGTGTTTTTATAAATAGATAAACAACGCAGATTTCTGGTCTATATCATAAAGCACACTTTTTAGGCTCATGAGAGCCTTGTAAACTATGTCCTATTTCACTTTACATATATCATTTTAAAAATTGTATTAAATGTGGGGCTCATGCCAACGCTCATAACTCTAATTTAACTTCATGATAACACACAATTTTTGGAAGTGGTACGGGGAGGCCTTGGAATGTACAATGAACTAAAAGCAAAGAGATTAGATAAATCTTCGAAGCGCAGCGATGAAATAACCACAAAACTAAACGTTTTAATTGGGTGGGCTTGGGGTAAAAGGTGGCCATATAAAAACTTTTCGCTCGATTTCATTTCTTGAGGTTCATTGTACACCCGATAATATGAAGAAGAGGTGTGCCAAGTTTCACTAAAAATATTTATTAGGAAAAATGTTATGAATGTTCGCGTGTGAAGAAACCGCCAAAAAGTAATTTCTCAGAAAATAAACAACAAAGATTTCAAGCAAGTGCAGCTCTTACATAATATTGACCAGGAGAGCTAAAATTCCCCAAATTTGTCCTTACTTCCTTCTTGGGTCTTGCTCGTGTCTGATTTTGCTCGTTTGGCACTTCGCTCTTTATTTAGCTTGCTTTGCAGTGTCAGGGCTCTGAGGGGAAGCCTTTGGGATGCGCGGCTGATCATTCGGCTTTGGTATTTGGTTTTTATGTTTTCAGACTATATATATATATATATATATATATATATATATATATATATATATATATATATATATATATATATATATATATATATATATATATATATATATATATAAGAAAATAATTGTTGGCTGTCAAAAAAACCTCGGAAAGCAAAGGGGAGGTTGCGTTGCGCTGGTTGCGCTGGTTGCGCTGGCTACCACCCCCAAGTGCAAGAAACAAAAAATTACCTTAAAATAAATACCCGAAAAAGTGGTGGGGAAACAGCCCCGCCGGTAGCGTAGTGGTTATCGCACCAGACCGGTATTCTGGAGTTCGTGTTGGTAATTCTGCTGGGAACCAGCCTTTTTCAAGTCTTGACTTGAAAAAGGCTGGTTCCCAGCAGAAACGTCGTATTAAATATTGTTATGTTTTTCGTGGTGACTCTAATTTAATATACTATTCAGCCGCCAAGCCCTGCACTATATATATATATATATATATATATATATATATATATATATATATATATATATATATATATATATATATATAAATATATATATATATATATATATATATATATATATATATATACATATATATATATATAATAGACGATAAACTTCGAACAAGGTAAATGCACGATTGTTGCCAACGTTTCAGCAAAGAGACTTGCTTTCGTCAGGGCGAAAGCAAATCTCATTGCTGAAATGTTGCAACAATCGTGCTTTTACCTTGTTCGAAGTTTTTCTTTTCGTGTTCTCTACCATCTTCAAAGTTCTACTGCTCCCTATATATATATATATATGTATATATATATATATATATATATATGTATATATATATATATATATATATATATATATATGTATATATATATATATATATATATATATATATATATATATATATATATATATATATATATATATATATATATATATATATATATATATATATATATATATATATATATGCATGCTACATCGATCTATACCAGGAAGGTGCAGCTTATGTGTCGGTCTATACATATATATGTACAGACAGACACACACGCTACACCTGGCTAATTATTACGTGTTACACGTTACTAATCGTAACTTGGCATTCCACTGGAACGCAGTATTCACAATAGATAAGGAATTTTTATGCAATCGAATTTCATCGTCCCTTAACAGCACACTCTCTGCAGGGCAATACCAATGTGGCCCAGAAAGAAACTGCTGCGGTGCTGATTGCGGGTGGAAATTTAGAACTTTTTCGACTGTTGCAAATTCTCTCCAAGCTAATGGTCCGGTAACTACCCCCGCTTTCTATCGCGAAGTTATCTATCGCGAAGTGAGAGTGCCTGCTTTTTAATATTTCGCATTCTAAAATACCCGCCGGCTCCCATTTTTCTTAAAGGTCGCAGTTCTTTTCGTGGATTGTCTTCGTGGATTCTGTTTTTCTCATCACAATTTCCTTTGCTTCTCTTTCCGTTCCAGTCCCGCCTTCCAGGAAGCAGTTTACGGCAGTTTGCGTAGAACTTTTAATGGAAGGCAGAAAGCTTTCTTTAGGCCGAAAAAAATCTTCTCTTGCGCCAAAGTGGTTTTATGGCGGCGGTGGGTACCTGTCGCCACCTCGCTACCCCCTTACGAGCGAACCGCCGCCTTTGAGGGGTGCATCGTGGCACACTGAATCTCTTTTGCCGTCATCACAACTGCTCCTGACGTTTCATTTATCTGGATATCGACCACGCTTGATGTTCTCAATGGGGTGAACTTTGTGCCCTGCTTCCATCTATTCGGGACCGCAGTCGTGTCAATGAGGGCGTCTCGCCCCTTTCTCTTCGCAAAACTTTATTGCTGAAGCGGCCGGGCTTCGATTCTCCGGATAACGTCTGTGGCATATATTTACTGGTGAGGACGAACCGATATTTGTTTTCCACACGAAAAAAAGACAATGCAACGGCATCCAAGACGGCATACCTCAGCCAGTTCTGGAAATAACAAGTGGGCCTTGTTTGTGTTTATGTTTGAGTTTATTTCAATAGGCTGTATAATAGTGTGGAGACTCGATACCAGCAGTGCACAATTTGTACTAGCCGGCCTGATTCTTTTTAAGTGTTGAATGAAAATAGAGAGCATTAGATAGAAACGCCGATTAGTATACTGAGCAATTGCAGATGTGGATAGCTTTGTCAGGGACTTGGAGAAACCGTTTTATACAAAGTACATTTTCCGCACTAAAAGATTTATATGAACGCTGGCTTAGAGACAGCACTTTGCCTACACTGTCAAGAACTGTCGGTGTAAGTAAAGAGACGCTTCGCCTCTAAACGTAGACGTGATTGTTTCTTTTTCCCTAGAACCTAATCAAGCGACCTTTTCACGGCGGTGGAGAACACAGAGAAATATAATTTTCAGCGCTAAAAGGAATATTTCGCAAAAAACTTGAAAGCGCCTCTTAATTTTAAAGTTAAACTTAGGCGCCAAAGCTCTGCGCCCTGGCTATAAATACAGGGTGCAGCGTAGTGGAGGGTTGCAGAATAATTGAGACCGCTGGGAAATCTTCTTTGCGCCTGCTGAAATTTCCACCGTAAAGCCAGACATTGCTACCTTTAGGCATTGCTTTTTAAGAGCAACGCTTCGTGTAAAAACAGGAGCCACTCCACGCTGCCAAGCTGAATGACCAGCGAAACTTTTTAGTAGGCGATGTAGAGGTGACACAAAATTCGTGTGGAAGGTGCCAGCAAATTTTTGCCCGGTTGGCAAAGTATTGGGCAAATTTGTGTTGTTGTATTGTTATGTTCAGTTTTATGAAACCCGTTTTGTCGTGCTTTTCGCGGTACTCAACACAAAACGTCGACTCTAAATTTTTTTCGATAGCGCGGTGTTAGTTGCAAGTGAAGGGTTAATTTTGCTGTTTCTGTTTTGAATGGCTGTTATTACGCCTGCGGTGTAGATATCTTATTAGCGACGGGTTCTGCGATGTCTGTGTTCTTTTTTCAATTTTAGTGTCCAGTTGTAGTAAACATTGCATTTGTAAGTGCAGCCCAACGATTTTCTATAGCTTTTTTTTCCAGCCTTGTAAATTATCAATAGAAAACCAGTCAGTTCTGGCAATGTCGTCTGCAAATATGACTCTCTTTACTACGATACTGAACGCATATGAACAGGGATGCCGGCATATCAGATACCGAAAGCTGTTCTCATAGCACCTGCCTCAAAGTTACAAATTTCATTTTTTACTCATATGCTCTACAGCGGCTGCAAAAATGCACAGGAATATAAATAAGAAAGATAGCAAGCTGCGTGTTTTCGGGAGGGAATGTCATACTGCCTTACAATGGCGCTAAAAATTCGGAAAACCCAGAAACACCCAAACAGCGTTTTATGATTTCGAATTGAGCCGCTAAACCACAGCGAGAGGTGTCGGGAAGAAGATCAAAGTTGTTGCCTGCACATATGGTGAATAAGTGCGCCCGTCTTTCCTTGACATCTAAATGACGCCAACTGCAGGTGGAATGTCCTCCCAGAGCTGAAAAGAAGCGAATTGTAAGCGATACATACCTTTGTGATGTTGCACGAAAGGCTATCACTTATGCACATTGCGCTTGTGGATTTACGTGATATTGCAGGGACTTTCTTTCTCTATCGGCATTTCGTTGCGCCCTCGCTCTCGCCAGCTGGCTGGTCGGGTGTTTCGCCGCTGCTTTGGCGTCTATTTGTCATGAAATAGAGCCGCCTGCGTCCGCCTTTCCTGCTACGAGCTTCCGCAGTCACTTCCCTTTTCTGGTGTTTCACTTGTAGAGACCTTCCTACAGCCTCTCGTTCTGCCCTGTTCATCACCATTCCGCCGAACCCGATTGTGACGTTGTGCATCGGCTAGCCGATTGTAAATTTAATCTACATTGTTTTGTTCTTCACAAAACCATTTGACAAGGGGAAAAAGGAATGAGGTATACAAGATATATGGGGTATATGGGGCATGTTCGATTCCCGGCCACTCCATTGCTAGTGAGGCGCCATTGTACACTTAGTGGCAGATGCGAGACACAAGACATCCTTGTAACATGCGGCATGGCGGGCTGTTAAAGGGACACTGAAGGGATTTGTAAATATTGTGAGATTACTTGAGCAAATTGTATTGTGGAGTCTCTAGGCCATGTTTTGACAACTCTCAGCGCGTTTACGCGACTTTATTAAGTAGGAAAGTAGTATGTAAGGTGATGTCCTCTTCTTTGCATCCTCCTCGCCGATTTCCTATGGCGTTTCGCGTGACTCTTACTCTAGCAGGCTTCGTTTGGCAGCGCGGCTTGCCGAACCTCCGACAAAGTCAGTCGGTCGGCCGCTGGCTGTCGTCGAAATTCGTTCGCTCAGTCGAAACCAAGCCACGACACAATTTTAGCTGGGAACAATGTGCCTTTAGTTTGTTATCTTGTACATTGCATCAAGCTTATAAATCTGTAAAGTCCAAGTAGGTCCACACAAGCGCACATCCCATGCTTCGGTGACTGGTACGCTAGTTTAGAATCTAAGGCTAATAAAGCGGTAGAAGAATCAGCGAGGTTCTAGCGAATTAAGCGTAACTTTTATTGTGAAGTGTAAGACGAAGGTACGAGAAGCACTTTTTGCGCTGGGCGAACGACAGAGCAGTCAGCATTCCGACCACAGATTTACGATCGCTTTTAGAGCCGAAAGAGTGCAGTCGCCAGAGATAAGATATTACTCGGAATTTGGAGAACGCTCACTGCACAAGCGGTAATCGAGAAATAGTAATCTAAGCTACTGGGAAAGCTGAAATTTAAAAAAAAAAACTGTGGTTGATTACTCTGTCATAGGAATCGGTAAAGCACGAAAGTGAAATGTGCAGCGAAGTCTGCAGCGAAGTCTGCAGCGAAAAAAGCATGATTTGCGGGATAGCAGCTGCCTGTGGGTGTGCTTGGCGAGAAACATCCTACTAGCGGGTCTCTTCAGAAAAGGTGCGACCCCTTCAGTCCTGCTCCTTGGCGTATACGGCAGACGGTTTTGTTGTGACGAGCTCAGCTTGTGGAACGCAAGAGGTAGAATTTGTAGCTTGAGCCGTGCACGCGCGAACGCGTTCCGCTACCCGCTGGCGTTTCTCAGGCTCGCATCAAATCAGTCGGCGTTCGCGCCATCGCTAGGACGCAGCTTACGCGAACTGTCGGCGCTTGCTGGCATTATGATGCCTACTTCGCTTCACCTCTCGTAGACGGCAGCCCCGTCCGCGTCAATAAACCTTTTCTGGCGTTTCTTTTGTGTTCGTTGTGTCGGCGTCATTTCCGTGACGGACGTGACGTCATCGAAACCTTGGTGTATCCCGGAATACAACACTGTCGTGTTAAAAGATTACGCTATACAAATATATACTTCATATGACCGTTTGAAAAAGGTACAGAGCAGTCAAATGATGGCTATACGGGTTAACGTGAGAGTATACCCAACCTACTTACCACTAGTGCCCTTAATGGGACTAGTGGCAGAATCAGTAAATGCGAGCACAGTCGGTTTGCCGTGCGTTGGTTGACAACTGCGTCGTGCGCGTATGTTCTAAGCTTGCTCCCTGACGGCAGTATCTTCTTGAAATGTACTGCAGTAGAACGGGCAAGTGGGCTAGCTGGTCGCTGTTCATCTGTGCGCGAAATCGCTCAACTGTATACGTAGCACCACTACAAGAGAGCAATATGCGGAGCCAAACTTGCAGTACGAAATAGTCGCGGCGTTTCTTTACGGGAGTGTCACTCGTTGCTGGTAAAACTAGAAGGGTAGAAGGACGCGTCCCATTCATCTTTAACAATGAATGTGCGAGAAAAGCGGAATTGCATTTCGAGACACGTGGGAGGGCGACCCGGGAACGACGCTGTCATTTACACAAGCTGAGAAGTAAAGAAAGATAAAACAATCTATTGTCCTCGCGTGAACACAAATGGTGCGCAAGGGAGTTGTCCGGAGACCGTGAGTATTCTGCGAGTCTCAGCAGAACATTACCGTTGCCGAGAAAATTCGCATGCCATTGAACACGTGCGCGCATTGCAGCGCGCGCTGTGCCAACGCGGATTCTCAGTTAGGCAAATGATGTTACGTTTGCTAAGACATCACGTTGGGTCGGAATTGGAAATTGAACGTAAAAGACGACGGTCAACCGTCGTATAGCAACAGTGTGCAGGTAAAATTCAGGCTTGCAAACACACGTCCTTCTCCCTGAATTCATGTTTCATAGTCGGTGAAGCTATTTCGACTTGCATGGAGCTCAATTTAACTAAACCCCGTTAAGACCGTCCTGCATTCGCAAACGCAGGCATTCATGTTCCAAAATATGAACGTCTTTTGTTGCAACATCCGACCAATACCTTCAGCACTTCAGAAAGAGCCCCTCTAAAACCTTATCGGATAAAACTTAAGAATAATGAGTGCACCAACCACGTAACAATAGGCATTCCTTTTCGTAAATATATGCGTAAAACAATACACCACTGTACCATCTGCACTTAATTCGCGCTTACGGGTAATTCTTTGTGCCCTCAGGAGGAAAGAGGCTGTGCTGTTATGTTATTTTTATTTATTATTTATTTCAAAATACTGCAGGCCAGAATGGCCATAGAATTAGGGGCAAATGAAGAATACATAGATCATTGGTCGTTATCAGCAGCAACAACAACAATAACCACAAACGCAACACTATCTGAAAAAAAAGACATAAGATAAAACTTCACTTGGAATATAAAAATCATGAAGCCGAACAGAATGCAACGTATACCATACCAACACACTGATATGAAACTAGATATCATCGCTTCCGCGTCCTCAGCGTGTCGGAAAAATATCCATTATCTACAAAAATATCTGTTCCTTTCAGTTATATCTTGTTGCGAAGCACAGCTTGCTTCTACAAGTAATCCTGAAAATACAAAAATCAGGACGATTCTGGGACGATTTACCCAGGCGATGGATACAGCCAACGGATTTGCAGTCAATGCGCAGCTTGTTCTGAAGCACTTCCTGGATAACTTTGTGCGCAATTGCTCTTCCGTTTCACCAGGTGCTTCCGGAATGCCAAAGACAATTAAGTGTGATTTTCGGCTCCTATCTCCAAGTTCGACTATTTTTTCTCGACACTGTTTTAGAGCATCATGAACGCTCATAACATCGCCACCAGGAGATTCAAGAGAATTCATTTTTTGCGCTCAACTCCCTGACATTGTCCTCAAGTTTAATTAATTTTAAGTTGAAATCTTCTAAGGCCTTCTAGGTTTTAGAAAGCCTATTTTTAACTTCAGCTAAGTCACCGCGGACAGCCTGCTGGGCTGTCAGTAGCGACACAAGCATTTCTTCGACAATCGGGCCTGGATTAAGTTCACTGTCGCTGCAAAGCAAGAGTTTGAAACCATGAAAGCAGTCACATACAATTGCCACCAACGTACGTGGGCTCGGCACAACGACAAGATATCTTCAATCGCTCCTGTAACAATAAACGGGGCTAACCTGCCACAAGACAGGCCTCATGTTTAGCATCCCGTTCCTTGACACTCACCGGGCCCACTGACGATCCGATGCGCAGGATACGAAGATATAGTGGTCTGGAAGCTTGACGTCACACCTCGGGAGAGGGGCGTCGCTCGCTCCGTGATTACCACTGTTTCATACTGAGGAACACACAGAAACCAGCAAGTCCCTTCTTCGGTAGTCGCTGACGATTCACAACACATCACCGGAAGGCAAAATCACGATATCCAGCAAGAAGACAGGCATCAGGTTGAGCATCCCATTCGTTGCACTTTCACCAAGCCCACTTATATATTATAAAAAAAACGATTATATTTTATTTAATCGTTTATATCTCGCTGAAATAAACTTTCTCGATAACAGGACTATCTAAAGCCGTATTTAGCGGTGCAATTATCACCTTTACAGTGCTCATGTTCATCATCATCACCGCCCCTTGTCACTGGGCAGCAGAAGTAACATACCACTGACGAAGTAACGACGACAGTAAAACGAAGAAAAAGGCTAAATTTGTGTTCTTGTCATTTGCCTGGTAGCGTTCGAAATATTGCTGCTAACAAGCATTTTATTAGTAATACTTATATATGGTATACTTATAAACATACCTATAAACATTTTCCCAAACAAAATTACTTTTACTTTCACCACAAATTGGTTCAACATCGGCAACAAAGCCAAACCTTGCCCTTCCCTAAATACAAGAATCAAGAAACACGGCTTCGCAAAATATAGACGCATATATTTCCTCACGGAACTGTACTCTATGAGATTTACCCCTCCTAGTTCTTCCATATATGCCAAAGTATGACTATCTCCCGGCACCCTATACCATATGTTATAAAAGTGCTGCGCTGGGTATTGTTGTTGCGCACAGTGTGCTCTATTACTGAGGACATAAGGCACATCTTATGCTGCTGCCCGTGGTATGCTAGTCAATGGGCAACGGCGTCGATGGCACTTGTGCGACTCCTACGTGGAAGTGCGCACCTTCCACGTAGGCAGTGAGGCAGTGCTGGGGTCAAAATCTCCCCTTACTTTTGCCGCGGACTCAGGGCTGGAAGAGGTCCGGGGAATCCTCTGTACATATACGTTTAAAATATGTGCACATATCCCCATCATGGAGAGTGAGATCATGTTTTGTGTAGTGATATTTAGAACTGACCTATCCTCGTATATATCGCCATCCTTAGCTCTATATATATCGCGATGTCTTACTCTTGATTCCCCTTCCTTTTTTCTTTCGCTCTTTCATCTCATTGCATTCACCCCCATCTGGAGTAACAAGCCCTGCCGTTAGGGTGGCTGACCTGCACAGCTTTCATTAGAGTCTCTCACGCACGCCTCCTCTCCTAACCCCACCCCAACCAGTGGCCAGCACCCACCTGGAGAATCAGCCATGCTGATCCCTTGGGAGCATCGGGCTGCACATTACCAGGGCATCCCGAACTGCCGATTTATTTATTTATTTATAAAAACACTGTCAAAGCCCGAAGGCGTTACAGAGAGGAGTGGTTAACAATTCATACAATATTAGTTACAGCCGTTTTGAATGATGTAGGATCCTGAATGTTGGCAATGGAGGCGGGGAGGTGGTTCCAATCGTCGCCGGTCTTGGGAATGAACGAACTAAATGTAGGGGTTTGCGCGACAGTTAGGAACCCCTACCTTGAACCTGTGATCGTTGCGTGCGGAGTTGTAAGATGGAGCAGAAATGAGAGCCTGTTTTAGAACGGGGTTAGTAAAGTATATATTATGAAAAAGACACCAGCGCGCAGTTTTTCTTTTAGCAGCAAGTTCACTGAGTTTTAGAGAAGATTTAATTGACGTGATGCTAGAGGTTCGTGAGTAGTTTGTGACAATGAATCCAGCAGCCCGGTTCTGAATGGCGTCCAAGAATGAAGACACCACCATATGAGGGTCCCAAATCGATTATGCATATTCTAATTTTGATCTAACAACGGTTTTATATAGTGAGAGCTTTGTCATGCAAGTTAACAGCGTCAAAATCTCCCGTTTGGCTCGACATTAGTGCTCGTTCCTCTTACTTTTGCCACAAAACATCTTTTGAGCTAGTTCAAAGGCACGCCAGACGAGAATGGAACTTCATTGACAGGAGCATCGCGCTGCAAACAATTTTGTACAAGGGTGACCCCTAATCCACATTTTCCCACAGGACCGGTGAACGCCACAGGGCTGGCACCTTTTCTCATTCTTCGTGAACCAACCGTCAGACTCGCGCAAGTCTCGCGCAAGGTGTCCTTGATGTGCTTTCGTAGCGTTGTGACGACGAGAAGTTCTCTTCGCGGCACTACCCGAGTATTCGCTCTGAGGTCATGTGAAATACCGACTGGCCTTTTGCGGCAGATTAATGTGTCCCAGATGTCCCCTCCGCCACCGCTCCGTTGCTGGCATTTCAGCGTCAGAATTAGGCTTCTTGTCCTCGCCCATGGCCATTCTGCAACGAAGGTGCGAACATCAGTTGGCTGGTCTTTTGAGGTTTTGGTCTGTGAATAGAGTTTACGGAGAACACAGATATATGACAACAAACTGTTTAGTGGTAAACTTCATCGACGCATAATTCAAATGACAATGGGAAACAGTGAACGAACAATTTCAAAATTAGCGGTCACAGGTCACAGTTACTTCAGCTTTCATCAAAACGTTTGTCACTTCTTTGTACGCAGTTTTTGCTCAGAAAGTTTTGAAATATATCCTTAGATATTTCTCAGTTCGGGACGTTGCATGCGATGCAACGTTCCGAATGTCATGTTATTTTCGGTTTTTTCTTTACATAGATATTAAGGAACACTTACTAAACAAACATTTATACCCAGCACACAAAGTGTAGAGTAGGCTGACCCCTTGTAGAGGAAACTAAAGATTTAGGCTTTATTAAACGGGCTCATGCTCAGAAACTCTTCCCGTTCCACCGAGGTATAACGGGTAAATTAAATACATTTAAATTGGATGTTGGGATTTAAAATCGAAAAACACTGTAAAAAGGTAATTACACAAGACAATTACGCAGAAAATGACTCACTAAATAACACAGATAAATAATAAGAACGAGAAGTTATTATCGCGTTATTTTCCGCTCACTTTGTTTCTGCGTGCGTGTGAAGTTCTGAGAAAATATTCGAGGGGTTAGTATTGTTGAATATTAGCGTTAATTAGTATTATCATTTCTTCTAAAGGTTTTAATGATTCTGTATGTTTTATTAGCTCTAGTTTCCTTCTTGCGAGATGATTTTTATTGATATTAAGAAGTTGTTCTCTGTGTTCATTTGTTAAGGGGCAGTCCTAAAAATAGTGGTCGTAACTGTCTGCTGGCAGGTTACATTTACATTTGTTACTATTTGTAATGGCAAAGCTGTGAAAATAAAACGAAACTCTGCCGTGTCCAGTGATAAACTGTCACGTGTAATAGTTGGTAGGAAAGTGGGCCGGAATTTTGTGAACATTTTTAATTCATTGAAATGTGTAGCTTTCATTTCCTTCTGGTTGCCACTCAACATTCCAATATTTTCTTAGGTTAATATTGAGCTGTTTTTTGATAAATTGTAGTGAATTAGGCCAGTATATTTTTTCGCCATATTTTGCTGCTTTTTTAGCAATTTCATCCGCTATTTCGTTAGCGACATTGCCGCTGTTACCTTTAATGTAAGTTAACGCTATTTTGACCTCTTTTTTATTTTGTTTAGCATTTCTTTATTTCTAAATATATTTTGGTTCCGATTATTTGGATTGCTAATTGATTTTAGGGTTGATAGGCTATCAGTATGCAACTGTACTTTACCTTCTTTGAAGCTAGACTAGAGGTATTCAATTGCTTTTAAAATCGCAATTCCTTCTGCCTCAAAGTTATTGCTGTACTCCGGAAGTTTGTATTGTTTGGTTTCTACTATTTGACGGATTTATCTTGAATTATAAAAGCTGCTCCCATGTCAGTTTTATCTTGTGAGCCGTCTTTAAATACTGCCAAATCTGTCTGCGAAATTGGTTGAGTAAAATAGGTAAAAGATCTCTTATCTGCTGGATGCAGCTGATATGTATCTACTTTATTACTTATTTGGTCTCCTGTAAAAGCGCGGTTTTTCCAGGCGAACGTTTTTCCGGCGAATAGTACGTTAAATGTCTCGATTTTTTTTTTGGTCGTTAGATGAATTGGTGGGACGTTAGCTATGATATTTAAGGCCGGATTGAATACTGTTTTAAACGCTTTGGTAATTTTATTAAGGCTTGTTCTTTGAATACTTTTTAGTTTTTTACTCATTACGACCTGTTCCTTATAACAAATCGGAGCGGCATGAACTATGATCCTTTCTGCAGCTCTGATGTAAATTTGTTGTAGCTGTTTGCTGGTAAGCCCCCCGCTGTATGCTATAAATTTTCCTAGGCTGTTTATTATTTGGTTTACTTTTACCTTTACATATCTAACATGAGGGATGAAACTGAGCTTGTTGTCTATATAGACGCACAATATTTTAATTTCATTACAGAATTTAAGATTTTTGTTTCCTAGTTTGATAATGGGGGTCTTTTAATGTACTTGTCACCTATTACAGTGAATTTTGATTTTGTTGTGTTAAAGGGACACTGAAGTGATATGTAAACATTGCGGGATTACTAGCGCAAATTGTAGTCCGGAGTCCCCAGGCCATGTTTCGACTACTCTAGGCGCGTTTACGCGATTTTATTTAGTAGAAAAACTAATTCGAAAATGCTGTCCTCCTCTGTTTACGCTCGCCCATTTTCTGTGGCGTTTTCGTGTGACGTCAGGAGGGGATGAGCTGGCAATTGGCTGCGGCGCTACTGCACGGCTCCCCGGCCGACAGAGTCAGTCGGCCCCGCGTTTCGTCCGCCGGCCGCCGGCGGGTCGTCGCAATCAAGGAGGTTAAAAAAAAATTGCTTGGTCGCAATTCGTTCGCTTAGTTGAAACGAAGCCAGGACACGTTTGTGAATGGAAGAATGTGCCTTTCTTTACTTGGTGTGTTTGTACACTGTATCTAGCTCCAAGTCAAGGTCGCTTCACACAAGCGCTGCACAAGCGCACATGCGACGCTTCGCTGACTGGTACGCCAGTAGGAAAATATAAGGCCTCTTGAAGGCGGGAGAAGAGTCAGCGAAGTCAATATAGGTACTAAGGAAATAAAATCAACTGATATTTTTACCGTACAGCGTAAAACTAGCGCGCGGGAAGCACTTTTTTGCGCTGGGCGAACAAGCACAGCGGTCAGCAGCACGACTACGCATCTGCGAACGCTTTTCCGCCTACGAAATGCAATAGACCCTATGCGAAATTGCTTGGTGATCTAGCAACACTGATGTAAACAAGACCGTCCGCCATATTGGTACGGGCGACGATCGCGAAGTCTCGTATTGTTTACTGTGGAAGAGTAGGTGACGGTAACGCGGTATGGCTCAAACTGGACTGCGTTTTCCGGGTCCCGACCACGGATTGTGGACGAAGAACTCGTCTGCGCTGCCGACTGTGTCTGAGGGCTCCTACCACTCGTGGTGCCGCGCCAAAGACCCATCCGAGCGACAGCGGAGCAGGGCATGCCGCCTAGCCACCGAGCCGCATTGCTCGCCTTCATCGGTGCGGAAAAACACGTGCGACTCGCAGTAAGTAAATCTTTGTTTTTTCCTTGACGCGAGTTAACCGGTATAAGCATTTGTATAGCACTTTTTTCACCGTTGTTTACCATGCAAATGCGTATCGGGGACCCTGTTGCAGTAACCCTGAAAGAGGAAAGCGACAATCGCCAGACCGTGCCGCTAGTGGGTGGATTGAAATGGCGTACGTCGAATTTACGGGATTATTTTTGGCGAAGATGTTTACGGAAAGGTTGCGGCCGTTTTCCGTGACGGTCGTCCGCCCGCGCGTTTGCCGCAAAGCAATCGCGCTTTGCGGCGAAGTCAACTACGAAAGCGCACATACGCCTTGATTTTTCTTTTTTTTTCTCGTTATTTATTGCGCATGTTCTGCCGCAAAAATCTGTTTGTGTGTCTTTCTTCTCCTTTTTTTGGCGGTGGGGTGGTTGTGTTTGTTTCTAAAGCGCATGTTTTTAGTGTGCACGAATAGATAATAAACCTCGTTAGCTCGAACTCACTGAACTAAATTTTTTTTTTAAATTCGGTGGGTCATCGGTATAGCTCGAATGTTAACCTGTTTATCTCGAAAGGTTTTGGAAGTGAGTTCCAGATAATCATAATATTGCTTGCTTAAGTTATGACGAACACGAATATGCGGGAACTGGTATCATTACCCACGGTGAGGTTTATAAATGTTAACCTTCCTTCTCTTGAAAGTACATTAACAAAGCGTGCAGCGATTTTGACATCATTGCTGTTTGAGGTGTAGATTATTGCCCTTGCAACAGTGTTAAGCAAGACACAAAATCTGGTCATTTTGAGTCCGTTCCTTGCGGCCACTGCTTTCTGCTCTGTCCCTTTAGCATAAACTGTAGCGGACTAGTCCTGTTCTTCCCTGAGTGCTATTTAATGTTACTCTCTCTGTTCTTGCAGGTTGGGCCTCATCCATGTAATGAGCCTCTGCTTTCGCTCCCAGAGAAAAATTGGCCAGCCCTATGTTGTGTGCCTCACCTCTGAGACGGACAGTGGGGAGATTGTGGAGGCAGCGTGCGAGTGCCCGGCGGGTTGCAGTGGAGCATGCAGTCACATCCTGGCGGCTGTGAACCTACTCGTCCTCTTGCAAGCCCAAGGTTTTAAAGAGGCGTCACCGGAGCTTGCGTGCACAGCTGCCACAACAGTGGGGACGTCTGAGACAGCAGGGCATCAAGCCAGCGAGTGTCCAAGACATTGACTGGAGAAGCCCGCAAGAAAATGGCCCCTCCCTTCCTTTGCCAATGCGTCTGTTCGGCGCACGTCGAGTGCAGGTGCAATGCGAGCAGCAATAAAGCGCCGTGCAAGCGCTTGGGAAAAAACTTCGTAGCCTTTGGAATGGGTTTTTTGCCTCAGTTTTGCTGTCATCACCCCCCACAGTAACAGAAACAAGGACTGGCATGGTACCTGGAGGGTCACCTATGAGCTACCATCAAGCATTCAAGCCACATCACGCCGTGGTCATCTCGCGAGCACGCAGAGGCTGGGCAACGTCGTGTTTACTAGACCGCTGCATGCAGGGGTGCGCGAATGCTTCCCTTTGTTCCATTTATATCCACAGTTTGCTATACTGCACGCGTTATGAATCAGCGAAGTATTTTAATTTACTGGGATTTTCACTGTGGATACAAAAAAAGCAGAAGCACTCAAGCTGATGCGCGGCGGACTGATGCAACTCTGGCCGTTTTTTTTTTATGAAAACTTGAAAATTGCCTCAGCTACCTACATCAATGGCCACTATCATTACGTCGGAGGCATGCATGTGACAAACTAGAGGAGTGAGTGTGTATTTTAGTCGCAAAATATTCGACAGTAAATACATCGTGGCTGAAATGACAATGGGCAACAAGTTAACTTGACGTAAACACACCTGTCAGCCCGGCAAATCGGGAACCAAGTGCAGAAACTCAAATTTTCCAACGTCCGATCATCATAAAACAGTGTACGCCACTTCCGCAATGACACGCGGCTAAATTCACCGAAAAGAAACTAACAACATACTCCGATACCGTGTGCGCCCGCCACAGAGGAAATTTTCAACCGCGCCGTGACGGCGCAGTGCTGCAAGAAAAGTTTACAGCCCTAGGTAAGATAAAGGCTCGTGTAGAGGCTAAGCGGTACCATTTAACAATCAAATGAAGCGGGCGTAGAGCCACAGGGACGAGTGAAGAAATAAAGCCCAATTTTGACAACGTGTAGTACTGTTTCCCCGCTCGAGCGCCGCTGTGAGTCATAAATAGGTGACGCACGCTCAGGCTTCATTTAGAATACAAAGGCTGAACCACGGAACTCCAACGCAGCTGTATTTTTCATCCGGACAGCGACTACGAAATCCCACGCTTAGCGAACCAATGACAAATATTCGCTCCCAGCGCACCGCGCCCAGCGTGTCACAAAGATTGCTCGCGCCGGCATAGTTCGCGTCAGAAAGTTCGTTCAAGAGCGTGGAACTACCCGTGCCTTTTCTCCATCTGGACCGGTATTTCCTCGTTGCGTGCACTGCGGCACGCAGCAATGCTCCGGCATTGTAGTTCATCACCAAGAGCGGTCAATGCCCGCCTTCTATGTTTTGCTACTTGGTTTCGGTTTCAAACGACCGTACCAAAATGGCGGACCTAGTTACCGGAGCCGACGTGAGATGGCGGGGCGCATTTTGCATAGGGTCTTTTGCTAGACGTGAGCTACTGTGGAAACTCGGGCGACGCTTACTGCACGATCGCAGTACAACAAATAGTCACCTAAGCTGCTTGAAATGCCAAAACTAAATAAAAGTGTAAACCGGCTGTACAATATATACCCTATATTAGCAAGGCCTTTACGTCCCGCTTCGTGGTTCAGTGGTCTGGGGCGCCAGGCTTTGCGTCCCGCTTCGTGGCTCAGTGGTCTGGGGCGCCAGGTATATCACCGCAAATGTTTTGCAAGTCACGAGTTCGAATCCCCGCGGGTACGTCCTTTTTTTTTTGTAAGTTAACTTTTTTGTTTTCCGCCGATGTTTTCTATATTGAGTTCACCTTTTTTTGGGCCGCAACGTTCATGGCTACACGAACTAGTTCACAAAACGCCCGCAGCCTGGCACTGGCGCGCTAGCGAGTTCTCGTTGGCGTGCTGTTGCCATAAGCACCGACTGCTTGCAGGCAGTGGGCACAGGCCAGAATGAACAGACCCTTGGCCTGGTGCGAACACGCTTTTTACGATACAGGCATAAGGGAGGCAAGCTCCAAATATGGGGGAAAAGCGCATGACATTTGGGCGTCTGCGGGTACGCGGAGGGCGTTCATACACTGCGTAGGTCTCGGCTAGTGAATGCTACGACTACAAGCCGTCCTGGGAGGCTTATCTTGTGCATTTTACAGCCGACAAGATGTCAGAAGCGCGGTACGATGATTACTGAGATATTGAGAATGCCCATCCAACAACGCCATTGGTTGTTTTACAGAACCGAAACCGAAACCGAAACTTGTGTGATTGCTAACCTTGGGCATCGTCCAATCACGGCGCCCCTCCTCCCAACGTCACAGCCTTAGTTGGTGCGGCCGCCGCAAACCGCGCATGGTAGTTTTTCTTCTTTCGCGCTTTGTAAAATAATTACCGATTTGTCAACCGGATAAACGATGAAAAGTGTGCTAATTTGAGCCAGTCTACGCAGTGCAAGCAAAAACGGGAGCTTGACAAATTCACTTCAGTGTCCCTTTAAATATAAGTTCTTTGTCTATTCCCCAGTTTTCTACTATTTTGAGCGCTTCAGTTGCCTTTTGCTCAATATTATCTCTTGAAGTGCCTCTTATTAATAAGGCTATGTTGTCCGCAAAAGCCTGGATATATAAATCGCTAGAAAATATGCTGTTTAGAAGATCTAAAATTGTTATGTTCCAGAATAATGAACCTAAAGGTGACCCATGCGGAGAACCTGCCTTAAGATCAAACTGAATTCTTGGTTTCTCCATATCATGGAACATTTTTATATTTCAAAAATTATGATTCGAAATGGTCAGATTTCTCGGACAGCCTGTTTTTTTAGAAAGTTTACTATGACGGATGATTTGATGCAGCTAAAAAGATTTAAACTGTGATTTGGATTTAGACTTTAGAAAAGATTTGCACTAAAGATTTAGACTGTGAAATAGACTGTGTTTGGATTTATACCTCCCGCGTGCAATGCCCGAACAACAGTGCGAATTGTGGTCTACATTACGCGTGGGGGTTCATACACATAAAATGGAGGCATAGTCACCTGCATAGAATAAATTCATAACTCCGTAAAATGTTCGACGGAGAGCTCTAGTAAGAACTTTATTCCAATTGGCGTTCTGGCCATGTTTAAAAATCTATTAGGCATAATTCCAAGAAGACGTTTTCATTAAATTGTCAGCAAGCAGATTTGTTTGCTGCTTGTACTCGCCATGTATCCTCATTAGGCGTTGTAAATTCTTATTGTATTTGGGGCCGGTCCACGCATGCGCCAAGCCTATCCAGCGAACCGCTGCGGCTTTGCGTAACAGCCTATATATACGCGTATACTGCGGAAACTTCGTTGCGAGCGAAGGGGACGAAAGCTTCTCAGATGGCTGACATCTAAGACGGCGACTGCATAAGCTGACGTGAGATTGTGTAATCCGAGTAACGCAGCTAGTGGCGGGCATAGAATAAGCTATGTACAAGCAGGAAACAAAGCCGTGGAAAAAGATTGCACGATAGAGCGTTCTAGGCTCCACTGTCGTTGCAGCCGGCGTCTCAAAATCCGGGCAGTCTCGCAGGGCTTTCCGCGACATAACCATAACAAATGACCTGCGTTGCAAGCTTACCTCTGGATTACCTTAGCCGCTTCATCTCCCCAGACAGCCTGGATTTTTTCGTTTGTCTTCGTGTGCACCGTACAGTGAAATCAGAGCTAGTCTAGTGTCAGGCTGCTGCTGGGTCGGGCGAATGGAGTCAGGGGGAAATAATTAGCAGTGGCTTAGCTCGGCTATGCCAGGATACAGGTAGCGTGAGCTAAAGTTCATCTGGTTATTCTTAGCTTTCCTGGTTGTGTAGGATTAGCTTGACTATGACGCTTATTGCTGCTTCAATGACAAACACACGGTATACGCATATGTGGCACATGTATATTAATCAAGCGGCTCCGGCGCAGCGTCACCAATCACCCCAGAGCTAAGCTTGTTGTGCAGGTGCACGCCGGTTTTGCTACGACGCACGAGCCATCGGTTTTACTCCCGGCCACCCCTCGCATGATCATCAAGTGGATTAGGCCGCCACGTGCGGAACGGAGGTACGCGAAGACGCTGGGGGCGTTGGGTGTGTGAGAGACGCCCGGCAGCGAGCAACGTTGTGGTTGCCGTGGGACGTCACTTTTAATTGCAGAGCATTTCAGTAACTCACGATGTCGCCCGCGTTGACGTCCGTCGTAGTCCGCACCGTCGTTGTCCGCACCCCTCCCCCTACACTATATATAAAAAAATACTATCCGTCGCCTGGTTTCGATCCCTCGACCCTGCGGGCGGAACGCAATGTACATGGTGCTCTACCCACTGCGCCACAAAGCCGACACAGAATGGGAGGCTACGAACGCGCCTTATATCCTTGACTCATTCAAACTACGTCAAGAAGCTGCTGATACAACGCATTCACTACCACCAGTTCCCCAAACACTAAACGTTAACGCAATACACCCACCCCCTATGTGACGCATTTACTCGAGTCCCCCTCACGGGGAGATGGGCCCAATTTTTTCTCCTCTCGCATGCGGAGCAGGGCTCTCCAGGAGTCACGCTAAACTGCTCAACCTCGGCCAGTGTAGCTCACGCTACAAAAAACTGTGACAGATTCTCGGTGAAGGCACGCCGTTGCGCCAAAAGACAACGGCGAGAAAGCACGGAATGCAGTAGAGTCATCCGTTGACAATCGAGTAGCTTGATTGCTCAACTGTGGCAACTGTAATTCGGCTTGGTTAATTGTGTTCAGTTTTAGCGATTGTCGCAAGTATGAATTATGAGAAACGTGAAGGGTCCTTCATAGAGGTATAAAGCATGCATGTACAATAGAATTGTTTGGGTTTGGGCGAGTTGGTTCATATCGACTTGAAAATTCAGCTTGAACGAAAGTCACTGGACTTAAGAAGGAAAGTGGATTGTGTCCGCGTTTCCTTCCTAAAGCCTGATGTCGGGCTAGTTGGTGTAACATGCTTTTGAAGGTAAGTTGCGCTTGTTGTGAACACACAGACGAACAAAGGAAAAAAACGTACACTTTCACAAGGAGACGGCGCACTAACAGTTGTTAGTGCACTGAAATCAGTTGTTAGTGCGTCGTCTTCTCTTGAAAGTGTACGTTTTTTTCCCATGTCCATCTGCGTGCTCACAACAAGCGCAACTTACCTTCAAAAGCGTTTTTCTTACCAAGTCCTGTGGTTTTCGTTCAAGCTGAATTTTAAAGTCGACATGCATGTGCGACAGTTTGCTGATAGTCTGTTACCGTGTGTGGTTAACCCCAGTCTGGACAATCGATGAATGTATTCTCTCTCTCTCTCTCTCTCTCTTTACAAGAGGCTCAGTTGCCCCTGTTTGTACTCATGTGCATCATATTTCACGTTGTAGGTGGCATGCACTATTCTTACTTTGGTCCACCGCTGGCTATGTGCTGAGGTATCATGGCGGCAATGCACTCGACTTTTACTCCGTAGCCCAGGTTCACATCCTGTACGAATCAAATGTGTTTTTATTTACTCTTTAGAGTGGCGGCCATATTTTGTAACTGAGGCTACTGGATGAGGCTCAGACAGGAAAAACGCCGCAGGGCGCGCATCCGTGAGTGTTGTGGTTTCCGCGCCAAACCACCCTTAGGCAATGGGAAGCCGAGTCAACCAAGGAGACAGTGCCACTGCCCCTTGTCGAAACTGGCACGCTCGGCATCTCACGACACGTGTGATGAAGTGGCTTACGAATTAAAGTTATCACGCAGGAGATTAAATATGTACGACGAGAAAGAGAAGTGATAAATGCCGCTCAACGTGATGCTCACCTGTCACCGACGACAAAGGAGGGCAGCTCGCTGCTTGACTGTGTCTGTCGTGACTATTTGTATACAGATCGCATCTCTTTGTGAAGAGATAACTTCACCATCAACCATGGTTCACATCATCTGCCCTGCCGCCACGTAACAATATGAAGGAAATAAATGAAAGAATCTCGAACTAACGGTAAGACTTGAAGGTAGCGAAGCTGTACGCAACCTTCACGACCATCAGGACAGTTTACGTCCACGATTGCAGCTTATTTGCTTCTTCTTCGCTGCCGCAACGACTCTTACTCCATCTTTGTTGTTATATAACGGTGAAGAAAAAGCAAATCGAAGGGGCAGAACGAACGAACGGAACGCGCACACTGAAACTAAGCACCGCAGGTGCGATGTGCACCCTGTCGCGTGTGCGAATAGCGCATGCCACCTGTGCCGAGCAGGTGAGGTGGTGCCTCTCCCCACAGTCACAGCCGAGTGAGTAAGCGGTTTGACTCCTGGAAACTGCCTCACGGTCGCAGCTCTGTGGGTAAGACGGCTGGCCGTAACTCCGTTGAACTACAATATGCAGGTTTGATTCCTGCCGGTGCCGGTGATTTTTTCTTTATACTGCGAGTTTTGTGGCACGCAGGTATTAAGGAATTGCTAAACAGCTTTTCTGTTTAAAATATGTGATACGTTAATGTTCGTCTAAAGCCGTGTTCAGTTTGATGTCACAACTGTCGTAATAACATCAAAGAATGACGTCATTTCACGTCCCAGCCAACCAAACTCCGTGACACTCTGTTTTTTTATGTCCGTAGATCGCGATATGGCTTTTGCATCGGAAGTCTGAACATAGGCTAAGGCAGCAACCCAACACCCTATAAACGGGTAAATGAAGTAATTCGACCTTTAATTTTGTTCCCGCATGAGGTTGGCCTCCTACGTTCGTACGGGTGCGGACACTGTAAATGTACTGAGCACAGCCAAGGCGCAAAACACACCGAGCGTGTTTATAATAAGGAAAGCGGTAGCATCTACTTCGGCGCCCCATGTATACCTGCTTGAAACAAATATACAGTGCCGAGACTCATAACTACCGCCACATTAAAGTTGTTTGGTAAATAATGTTTTAATCTGTTTTGTTTATACGTTCTTTCTATACATTGAAGGAACCTCCTCTGTGTAAAGGGTTCGTCAGGATGATTCCGCCCGACGAAGCGACGCCCGCTCAGAAGAAAAAATAAATTACCCGTTTATTTTGGGACAACATAAGAATGACATGTAAGGATATCACCGTCAAATACGTTACTGTCACGGAAGCAACGCGACACTGAACAACGCACTGGGCCGATTGCGCTTCCCCTGAGACACGACTGTGTGCGAGTCCTAGTCCCAAGCCACGTCGTGTGCACCCACCACATGCACCGATAAGTCCACGCTGACCGAGGGTAGTAATTACGGTTGGCTGTCCGCTGCTGCTCCAGTCCTGGTCATCCGAGGCCACGTGGCTGTTCCGTCTAACGGAACACTCGTGAGAGCCGCTTTTAGCTAGAATTGGTAGTTGTGTGCATTTTCTGGGGTCGATGCGCACTGTACACACGTTCATTACAAGCTCACAGCTCATAACACAAGCACCCACGAGGCACATGACACGAAGAGACTGACGTCCCTATCTGTGTTTTTCGCGCGCTCACTGCACTCATTACGACTCACGGGGCACACAATACGTACGAGCTGCGACCCCTAAAACATTACTTCTTTCCTGAAATATCAACTTCATTCGGTAGTTACAGTACCCCAAAATTCTGCCTTCGATCTTAGCCTCGTTGTTATTGTTGTTTGAGTTACATGTACATGTGTCAACAAGCCCGCCTTTATCGCTTAGTTCAGTTCCGAACCGATTTGTAGCTGGTATAGGAACTCTCTTTCGTTGGTATTCACTCGATCTTTTTCGTTGGCTTAATGTGATTGATTGATTGTAGGGTTTAACGCGCCGACGCAACGCAGGCGATGAGGCGCGCCGTAGTGGAGGGCTCCGGATTAATTTTGACCACCTGGGGACCTTTATCGTGCGCCGAAATCTCGTACACACGGGCGTTTTTGCTTTTCGCCTCCATCAGGAAAGCGACCGCCGCGGCCGGGAATCGAACCCGCGACCTCGTGCTCAGCAGCGCAACGCCTTAGCCACTGAGCCACCGCGGCGGGTTGGCTTAATGTGTCTGAGAAGCGAAGCTACACAGCAAGCTTTTGCCAACCAGCTAACGTGTCACTGCTTTAAACAACCTCCTAGAAATGTTGCTTCGGCTAGCTGCAGCCGGGTTCACTGCTAGCCACGCATAGAAAGCAAACTTGCAGTTTGTTCATACTGATAAAAAACATCTTATCCTACAAATACAGCTCTGGCAATGTTGTATTTAGGAAAATGATAGTTTTTGTATCGCCTAATTTTATCTGTGCCAACTAGTTGCACTAGTTTATGCCTCGTGATGAATGCGTGTTTTAGAAGGCGTCAATATTTTCGTGCTTCCCATGAAAGTTCTTTCGCTTTTAAGAGCTCAATTCTGTTTCTGAACTTGCGTAGTCTCTTTCCTTCCAATTTACTCTTCCCATTTACTCTATTTATTTACTCTTCCCATTTACTCATTTACCCATTTACTTCCCATTTACTGTTTTATTATCTTCAAAACACGTAATCTTTGTGTTTTACTTCAGTCGGGGTTATACTTGTGCTTGTGCGCACAAATTCGTGGTTTTTGTTTCGAGGACATGCGCTTTTTTTGTATGGCCTCTCTTGTTATTTCGATCTCCGAAGTGGCGCAGAGCCCTTAGGCTGTTTTTTTTTTGTGTATCACAACATACAACATTCTTTCAGAATTGGTCCGGTAAGTGCCAGAGCTTCGTGTTTCAGCGTGCAGTGAATAAAACCGAAATAAACACTCATAAAGTGACATCGAATGGCACTTTGTGAGCGTTGGTACACATTCGAAATCACTGTAAACCCTGTCTTCTGCATAAAGAAACAAAAGTAGGGTTACCAATCACCTGCAGCAGACTAGGCCTAACTATACAATCCTGATGCGAGTGAATGTAAATATGAACAATAAAAAAAAACGAGAAGTAGCGTTTTGCTTACTTTTCTTTCTCTTGAATTTAGGCTGATGTCTTTCTTTGCCTTTGTAAAGAAGGCTGGCAGCACAATTTCTTTGTGATGCATGTCCAAGCTGGCAAAATAAAACCGATTTTCATTGCTTCAAGAACAAATAAAGCACCGACAGTAGTGCCTACATTTATATTATAGTAGTTCTTTTTAAATTAGATCACTTTCTGGCCAACGCCTGCTAAGTTACGCTGCCTATTGTTCATGAGGAGATATGAGACATTTATGTATTCGTTTTATTTTTTCAGAATACCCCTAAAGGCCTACCTGTGAGTGTACGGTGTGTTCCAAAAGTTTACAGATGGTACTTGTTAAAGAAATGATCTGCAGTTAAGCGGGAATGAGAGATCACCAGATTTGAATACGGGCACTGCTTTTGCTATTAGCCAGTCCTGTGGATTGCTGCCTAACGATAATGATAACGAAAAAGATTGCGGCCAAGCAGCGATAAATGGCGGAAGAAATGTTTTTAAGTATTTTTTTGTTCAAGCCATTATAGTCCGAAATAGATGAATTTTTTACTTTTTGAAGTGAAGGTCAAACACGCGCTTCGTTAATTATTACTTCAGGCGTACTAATACCGGTAACTGCATCAATGTTAGGGCATAAAGTGATATTCTCAAGAGTGAAAACTGACGTAAATGAATCACTGAATAACTCAGCACATTAGGATTCCGGACCAGAAGTGCCATTGCTGCCAGCGAGGGCTACATCGGGATGGTTGCTGGGATTTATTGTGCGCAATTAAGATGGCAAGTTGGACTAGTTGGTGCAGATTAAGAATCATGGTGAAAAACAGCGCAAGGAACACAGGCACAAAAAGGAAAAGTGGACGACGCACAGTGCTCAACTCATAACTGAAAGTTTATTAGAAAGAAAGCACGTATTTATACACAATAGCCATACTATCGCGTGAACAGATAACACGGACAAACCGTGTGAGCGACAACAGAGTAACACCATTAAAAACACTGTGGCACGCGACGAAATTCAGCATCCTAGACGTTACACTATCTGCTAGCGGATAAGAAACTGAAGTTCCTTCTCAAGTAATGACAGAGAAGGAACACTAACGCACTTGCCCTCGTTCCTTCTAATATGGAAGGCCTCTATCATCTCTCGGACCTGCTGGTTTTTATGTTTGGCTACTACTTTTGTGTCCCTAAAAACAGGGTAACAATCTTTACATTTTTTACATTTTTTTCAGTGTTGTGCGACGTGGGAATAGTCATCGCCCTTCAAAAAACATCTATGCTTCATTAGTCGAATGTTAAGGTATCGGCCCGTTTGGCCGATATAAACATGACCGCAGACAAACGGAATCATATACACCACACCAATACTACAAGGCACAAAACTTGACACATGTTTTACTCCACAGCTTCCACGTGTAGCCATACCTGCCAACCTCCTATCTACCGCGCTACATATCTTACCTAATTTGTCTGGCGCTGAGAAAAGGACGTTTCACATGCTTGCTGTACGCATCACATGCGTACGCATCACATGTAAAGATGCATCACATGCTTGCGGTACCCGGCCGAAGTCAGCCTGGCTACTTGTTCAGAAAAGCTGCTGGCATACCGATGGCAACAGCTGAACAAGTAGCCAGGCTGACGTCGGCCGGGTACAGCAAGGATGTGATGCGTCTTTACGTGTGATGCGTACGCATGTGATGCGTACAGCAAGCATGTGAAACGTCCTTTTCTTGGCGCCAGACAAATTAGGTAAGATATGTAGCGCGGTAGATAGGAGGTTGGCAGGTATGGCTACACGTGGAAGCTGTGGAGCAAAACATGTGTCAAGTTTTGTGCCTTGTAGTATTGGTGTGGTGTATATGATTCCGTTTGTCTGCGGTCATGTTTATATCGGTCAAACGGGCCGATGCCTTAACATTCGACTAATGGAGCATAGATGTTTTTTGAAGGGCGATGACTAGTCCCACGTCGCACAACACTGCAAAAAATGTAAAATATGTAAAGATTGTTACCCTGTTTTTAGGGACACAAAAGTAGTAGCCAAACATAAAAACCAGCAGGTCCGAGAGATGATAGAGGCCTCCCATATTAGAAGGAACGAGGGGAAGTGCGTTAGTGTTCCTTCTCTGTCATTACTTGACAGGGAATTTCAGTTTCTTATCCGCTAGCAGATTGCGTAATGTCTTGGATGCTGAATTTTGTCGCGTGAAACAGTGTTTTTAAAGATGTTACTCTGTTGTGGCTCACAGACGTTGTCCGTGTTATCTGTTCACGCGATAGTATGGTTATTGTGTATAAATACGTGCTTTCTTTCTAATAAACTTTCAGTTGTGAGTTCAGCGCTGTGCGTCGTCCACTCTTCCTTTTTGTCCCTGTGTTCTTTGCGCTGTTTTTCACCATGAATCCTATTGTGCGCTGCAGGCGCCTAAGGCATTGATAAAATTGATGACTAACATTGATGACAAATCCAGACTGAAGAAGCGACGATAAGTAGTTTTTAAAGCTGTAGATACTCCTTGTCACATTTCTGAGAGCCATGCCATGAAGCCGATAATGCGATTGTGTCGGCCGCTTAGAATAGTCGCTTTGTTTTTATTATTTAGTCGACGCAGTTCCTGACTGAACCATGGAGCGATGTTACATGTTTCGATGGCCAAGACTGGTATATGTTGATGAATTAGGTTAGAAAGAGTATTTTTCAAAAGCTTCCAGTGATCTTTACGTGAATGTGACAAATGGCTATCTAAACACTCTTCAAAGAATCGGAATAATTGGGTAATAATTACAACGACTTCTACAACGACAACGACTTATACGGTTACAACGATTTATACGCTTTTCAGTGACTCTGTTTTAAAGTTTTTAAGCGAACAATTACGTTTCCAGTAATTATATCTTAATCAGAAAGACCATTGCGATGGGCTATATCAGCAAACAGGTCAGGAAGGGAAGTTAAAAGTAGATTAAAAGTGTTAGCGCATGTGTTCGAGCAACGTGTAGGTTTATCGATAAACTGTTCCTGAGTTCAAGCTAATTCCTGTTCCTGAGTATCGGTGGATGAAACATACAATGTGTTCTATTGAATGTTTTGATAGTTGCAGTCGGCGCATATTAGAAGAATCGAATTGGGAAACCGTGCGTATATTTTAGCAACAACGCGGTGAAATTTACGTTCGAGGGTTACATTGATGTGAAGGGGACGATAGAAAAACCAACTTTTAAATCAGCAGAACCAAGCCACAACGAGACAAATGCGCATTCGAGAAACGAGTTGACACAGATGGGTAGTGCAATGAATTTTCACAACTTGGAATCAGCAGCACATCGCCGTCTCCACGACAAGTACTATCGCAGCGAAAGAAACTTAATTCCGTCTGACTGACAAAAATATTATTATCAGACACTGCCGTCGAGCCATGTCCCCGTTAAGTCTGTGATAGATGGAAAACATGCGTAGATTAGCCAAGATAGCTGAAAACGTTTACCAAGAACACTTCAGAAATAAAAAATGGCTGCCGCCTAGCTCAGCTAACGTTGGATATGCAAAGGAAAAAGCGTGGCTTAGTCTGGTTGAGTCTTGGTATCGCTAGCTTAACTTTTGGTGTAGCTATATTGCCGAGCTGTCGAAGTTAATCAATAAGCGTAAGACAGCTGACATAAGGAAGTGTAATAGGGAGAGGATCGACTATGCTGTAAAGAACGGAGGCAGCCTCAAAGCACTGAGAGGCGTCTAGGCATGGGGAAAATGAGATGCATGTACTTAAAGACAAGCAAGGCAATGTCATCACAAATGGGGATAAAATAGTCATAGTAGCCGTGGAGGTCTATAAAGATCTGTACAGTAGCTGGGACATCCAGGATAATGCCTAACGAGAAAGTAGTTCAGAGGAGATAAACATCCCGCCAGTAACGACAGAAGAAGTAAGAAAAGCTCTTTGAAAGAAATAAAAGGGGGCAACGCACCTGGTGCAGATCAGATAACAGCAGACCTCTTGAAGGATGGCGGGAAAATTATACTAGTAAAATCGGCAAACCTGCGCACGCAATGCCTAATGACCGCAATGGTACCGGAATCTTGGAAGAACGCGAACATCATCCTTGTCCATAAGAAAGGTGGCATGAAGGACTTGGAAAAATACAGGCCGATCCGCTTACTGTTCGTCGTCTACAAGTTACTTACCAAGGTAATCGCTAACAGAATTTCTGCCACCTTATATTTCAGTCAACCTAAAAGAACAAGCAGGGTTTCGTAAAGGCTATTCAACAATGAACCATATTCCCACGACCAATCAGGTGATAGAGAAGTGCATCGAGTATACTGAACCCCTATATATAGCCTTCGTAGATTAAGATCGGTCGAAACCTCAGCAGTCATTCATGCATTACGGAACAAAGGTGTAGACGAGGATTATGTAAGAATACTAGAGCATATTTACAATGGGCCCACAGCTACCATAACCCGCCACAAGGAGAGCAGTAAAATACTAATAAGGAAGGGCGCAAGACCAGGAGACACAATCACTCCAATGTTATTCACAGCATGTTTACAAGAAGTATTCAGAACATGGGATTGGAAACAGGTGAGACTAAGGGTTAATGGAGAATACCTCCGTAACCTCAGATTTGCTGATGACGTTGCCTTGCTAAGTAACTCGGGGGATGAATGGCAAAGCATGCTTACCGCACTGAACCGTAGAACCGCACTGAACCGCACTGTAGAACCGTAGGCCTGAATATTAATATGCAGAAAACCAAAGTAATGATCAATATTCTCGGGTGGAGGTAGGTGGCGGGTAGAGGTAAGTGGCGAGGCAGTGAAAGTGGTAAGCGAATACATCTAGTTATGCCAAGTTGTGACTCCGGATCCCAACCATGATGCAGAGATAATCAGAAGGATAAGAATGGGGTGGAGTGCATTCGGCAGGCATCCTCAGATAATGAATGGCAGCCTACCATTGTCCCTGAAGAAGAAAGTATGGCAGCTGCATCTTACCAGTACTCACGTACGGGGCAGACGGGGCAGAAACGCGGACGCTCACTAAGAGGGTTGAACTTAAATTGAGGAGGACTCAGCGAGCAATAGAATGGAAGATGATAGGTGTAACATTAAGGGACAAGAAGAGAGCGGAGTGGGTCATTGAACAAACACGTGTTAGGACATATTAGTAGAAATTAAGAAGAAATGGACGTGGGCAGTTCATGTAATGCGAAGGCAGGATAACCGTTGGTCATAAAGGTAACATAGTGGATCCCTAGAGAAGGCAAGCGTGGCAGGGGGCGGCAGAAAGTTAGTTGGGCAGAAGAGATCAAGAAATTTGCGGGGATATATTGGTCGCAGTTAGCACAGTACCGCGATAATTGGGGATTAATGGGAGAGGCCTTTGCCATGCAGTGGGCGTACATAAGCTGCTGCTGCTGCTGCTGCTGCTGATGATGATGATGATGACTATGATGATGATGATTGCCGACCACTGCTCAAAGCCGTTCGGTTCCGTGCAACGCTCACAGAGGGACGCCCGGGGAACGCGGCGTTCGCCGGAGCGAATGCGTCGAACACGCCGTTCATTCACGGCAGTCGCGCCGTTCCTCTTCGCCGGGCGCGGACGAGTCACGTAGCCCGAGACGACCTAGCGGCGCATGCATGGGACGCTGCGGTGTGGTCGGCTGCCGAGGAGCTGATCGGCAGTTACCGCGGCGGCGGCCGCCGCTCATATGAGGTGAGCAGGACGACTGAAAACGAGGCCTTGTGCGCAGCGCCGAAATCAGGCCCGGCGAATCACGCGGTGCGTGTCGCCGGGGGTGTGTCTCCGGTGAAAAGCTTAACTTTCGCATCCTCCGCGAAACCGCTGGACGAAAGTAGTAAAGCTTTGCTTTACAAAAGGCTGTGAAAGCTTACGTCTACCGCAAATTTTCACCGACGCCAGTTTACGGCACTCAGGTATTCAGGCTCTCCTATGCGGAATAATTTTTCTGCGCCGCGACCTATTAGCAGCGGCCTAATTGACAGATTGTGCAGTGACATTGAGCCTCTACTTGAAATCGTAATATCGGCCAGGGTATAAATTTCAGAACATGCATTGCTACGTTTCTCCTTTGTAAGCTGCGTCGCAGAGAAAAGGCTACCGAACACCGGAATGAACATCGACTGCAAGTCTGTAAAATCTGCTGAGCATTGGAACAGCCAGCCAGGGCGGGTGGCTACACGAGACGATATAATGGAGTTCCGAAGCAATATCCATAACTCTTTCCTAGATGTGAAAATAATAACAAGTGTATCAAGCCTTCAATACGGTGACAGTTTTTAAGAATAAAATTACGGAAGAACCGCAGCATTGTAAGAATAAAATTACGGAAGAACCGCAGCATTGTCCTTTAGGTAGGCTTAGAAGTTGCGACTGGCCGAGGATTGAAGCGTAGTGCAGGCCAGTCCAGCCGAAAATAATGTACTCTCTGTTTTTTTTACAGCCCATGGAGATTTCAAAGAGGCCTAACTGGGGAAACCGTAACAAAAGTGCGCTCTGTTTACTCGTTACGACTGCTATAATCCAGCGATTTCGGCAGATGCCGAAAGGGAGCCGAATAGGCGGGCAGCTAGATGAGATCATTTTACAACTGATGTACTGCCGTTATGCAGTATCCCTGCTGTTTTTCAACCACTCCTTAACGGAACAGCTACATCACGGAGCGGTTCAACATCGTGTTACTGCACGTTTGAACTCAGCAGACGAATGCACTTCTATTTTAGTTATAAAATCCATCCATTTCCTGTTCTTACATGGTAACGCTCCACCGGCATCTCTTTCACGTGCTCGTCGTTCTGTGCTTTCTTTAACCAACCTAGGCGAAGCGATCACGATGGCAAGGCTTTGCTAACATAAACAGTCTGGTCTGCCTTGCTGTCAGCAGCTGCCAGGGCTTCGAGTTATATTTAAAAAAACGTGCCTGGAGCGGGGTCGAGACGTGCGCTGAAAGCGACAGCGGGTTAATCACGGTCATCAGCCGTTGCAACCCAACACGACCCCTTACTTTCGGCAAGCATGCGGGCGAAGAAAACAAATTACGTGCAGCTTTTTTTTTTTACCTCAGAAAGTTTTATGTCCGCTTATTCTTTCGGGCAGCCGAGAGCTTAGTATGCATGGAGGGAAAAAATTTGTCGTGGTTGGACGCGGTTCAACTGCATTTGCAGAGCGATAGCTCGGTTCAGGTAAAGCAGGGTGCCAGGCAGCCGGGTTTGAACTAGCGACTACCGCATCCGAAATTGCCTCAAAGGCAACACACAGACGCTGATCGGCACATGTTGGCGCGACCGCCCAGTGAGCTGCGCAATGAAGTCACGACACTCAGAGGGAAGCAAAAGTTTCTTGAGCGTTCGAATTTAGCGCCGAGAGTGCGCAGTGAACACGCCCATTTTCTGATGGCACGCTCCTTTAATCTTTATCCCTGTCATCGTCTCCGAACTCCCCTGAATCGAACTAGCAATTAGATGCTTTCACTCCGCACCGCCCAGGGCTTTTGCTTGGTCTTAGGTGAGCTTGAAAGTCAGATTTAAGGAAGGAGGCGTTTCCTGGGTTTCACCACGAAGTAATAGAGATTTCACTCTAAAATTATCTTTCCTTGATTTGGTTATATTTTAGCTTTTGGCTGTGAGCAGCTGCTTAAGCCGTCTCTTCACCCCACAATCAGCCGCTGTAAGCTAGCAGGCTGTATTGTAGTAGGCGTCGGCTGTGAGCGGCTGAGTTTGAATGGAGTAGTTAATGAAAAAAAAAAAAAACACATGAAGTTTCTCCCGGCTGTTGGCTGTCCTTCAGACGAGCGGTAACCTTCCACATGTGAGAAATTACGGCGCCTAAGCGAGAGGATCAAGCTCGTTACGGGCTCGGTGCTATTGCTGTCATCAGTGTGAAAAACCTCTCTCGGTGTAACACATTGTCAACCTCTAAGAATCTTCCCGCAATAGATGGAGGGACCGGCGCTTTCCGCCTGCCTTCAAATCGCTCGCCTTGTTAATGCGCGAACAGGCAGTAAAAGTTTTAACAAGTTTCACAATGGTACTACGGCGACTCGTCGGTGGCAGCCCCAAAGTGGACCTCATAGCATAATTTGTGGTAGACGCGAAACTGGCTTGCCTCCTGAATGGAGTCAGCGAATTAGAGCCCAACCCTGCTAGGTATTTCCTTTCAGGATCAGTTTTTTACTGAACTTGTGAGCTCAAATAAAGCCTTGATTACAACCCCGCTAAATAGAAGGGAGGGAAATATGGGGGCTATTTGACATGTATGTCTGGGTCTGCTTCTCCTGCAGCGGTGCATGACAGCACATTTGCTTCCGCATACGCTTAGGGAAGTCGTTGTAATCAGCTCTTGTGTGTGTATATATTTTGTTATATGGAGCTTTACCTTTTCTAACCTTGATTAGACGAAGCGTTTTTGAATAAGTGGGAACTTCTTCGCTGGAAATCAGACCACGCTCATAAGGCTTTAGCTGAAAACAGTCAGTGGCCTACCGTGCTGGATGGTGGAAGCACAGGAAAGTGGAGTACTCTCTCAGCACCCAGCCGAGGTTCTCCTCCAAGTGGTATTGTCATGCCTAGTGAAACCACTCTGGTGCCTGCAGCAGGAGCGCCATCAGAGTTTGCAACTGTACACCTCGCCGTATTTTTCACAACAGGGCCAATAAATGAAGCATTTTTTTCAGCACAATTGTGTCTTAAGAACAGCAAAAAGCTCTGCCTAAAATTTTTATAACCGAGGTATGAAAAATGAAATCTGAACGTGCCTTTTAGTAAAACTTTCCAACAGCTTGTAATTGGGTTTTGGGACATTTTGTGAGGAGTTCTGTAAAAGGTCTACTACAAATATCCAAGAACTCTTCAGTTTCCCGCGTCTTACATATTTAAAAAAATTCCATATTCACAAAGCCATCTTTATAACAGGCGGGAAATCGAACAGTGATCGAGCAGCCACAGATGGGCATAGAAAGAATGTCGCTAGGCCCACACAAAGTCTTTTTCGTGCGCTGTGTCAAATGAACAGAGCGTAGTAATTTACGCTTCACTTTACATGGAAAGCGCGCGTTCATCACAAATTATTTTCCCGCATCCTTTCCTAGACCCCTCGGTTTAAAACCACACCACTGCTTTGCAAAGCTTGCCATATCTCTGTTGTGTGCGCACATGCCATTGTGATTTATTCAAGGCGTTTGGTTGACCATGCAGCCAGCTAATTAGAGTGCTTTCTGGCATCAAATATTTTGCGCTTGGAGAGGCATTCGGGGCTCTGCACCGCAGCGTGGAATAATTAAACTCCCCCAATTAGCGAGAAAACAAAGGAAACGAATGAAGTGCCGCGAGAGAAGCTGGAGATATTTGCGGGAAACACGGGTGGTAGCTGTACCAGGATCGCATACCCAGGGTTTGATTTTTAAGGCGCTTATCAACGGTTATAGAGTTGCGTTGGTAGTTTGGCATGGTATGCGCTTTGAAGTATTACACGTGGGCCGCCCTGTGCTTAACACCGAGCCGTTATAAGCTTGACAAGAGCAGTTAAGAGAGATGATGTGACCCACATCGGTGAGTGATGATAACTGGGCACTCTATTGCAGACCTTCCGTTGCCTGACATGTTGCTGTAGCCTATCGCTACCCTGTGCTCGAGCCATTCGGATGCGGGCTGAGTTGGGTGTTCCCCGTTGTGTCGTTTATGTGTTGTCTGGAGTAATCCTTTTGTAGCGAGAGCTGCAATGGCCGTATTCTTGTCGTTTTGCTGTGACCTGTGGCCGTACCTCGGTGCCCTAGCTGCCAGCGGTTCCTAGGGAACCTGGGGCGGCTAGGGCTAGGGAACCCAGCGATCGCCTAGCCGCCGCAGCTAACAGCGCTGCTCGCCGCGCCAAATAAATAAATAAATAAATAAATAAATAAATAAATAAATAAATAAATAAATAAATAAATAAATAAATAAATAAATAAATAAATAAATAAATAAATAAATAAATATAAAAATAATAAAAACAAAAAAATGAACAAACGATTTTTTTTATTCAGATACCATAAAGGCCCTTGCAGGCATTACATAGGGGCGATTACAACGAGATATTTCAGACATTTAAACACAATTCGCAGATAAATGCAACTTATTACATATTACAGGTTACCAAAAAATAAAGAAATAAAGAAAAAAAAGAACAGAAGAATCAGGAAAAAGAAATGGGTGCAACTAAAAACACTCATTACAAAACCTGTAAATTCAGTTCATGTTGTAAAAAGCACACAGTTCTGTTTTTACAAGACATGCGCGTTCATATTGCGCTTCAGTTGTGCAACAAATGAGTCGTGATCACGAATAGCAGCAATTTCTTTTGGCAGCTTGTTCCAGTGGTAAATGGCCAGAAAGAGCGGTGATTGGCGAAGGAGATTTGCACGTGCAAAAATGGGGAGGACTTTTAGAAAGGCCGGCTCGGTGGGATTCGTCGTCAGGCTTCGTCGTCGGAACGAAACGAAGAGGAGGCACCGAGCCGAGGAGACGAAAAAAGAACGAGCCGCACGCCTCGACAAGCGTCGTAACCGTACAGAGAATCAAGCGAAACAATAACATTAACCGTACCTCTCGCTACGCACACCCAGGCATAACTGACTTATGCCACAGCCAGGGTTTTAGATTGGGATTGTGTGTGCAAGACTACAAGGTGCAGAGTAATTCTTGCTTGCGACCACAGTGAATGAATAATGACATTAGATGAATATGAGGTCAAAAATTTGGCAGGGTTGAGGAGACAGTAAGTGTATTTCTGTGGAGCTGTCGGATTACACTGCCCCTATTCTCATGAGGGAACTTCTGGGACTGCCTTCCTGCCGAGGCAAAACCGTTGAAAGATGTCTGTTTATGTTTTAGGCGAGGGGGTCGAGTGTGATCTGGCGTCCACTAGTCTGAGCGCCACGAGCGGGGGCGAACGCCGGGCACTGGGTATTATTGGTTAACGCGTGGGGGGGTAGGTATACTTCAGACATCTCCGATCACTTGCACTCCGTGTTATCGGCGCTCCTTCAAAAGGAAGATTCGGGATTGTACGGAGTACCCTTGATGCGATTTCGGGAGGCCTCTTGGGAATCTGTCAATATTGTTGCCAAATGATGGGCATAGATGGCCTGGGCGACGTCCACCTGCCATTTGGATCAGTGGTTTTTACAGGCGTTCCTCCGGACAAGCAGGCATTGCTGTGGTTGAGCAATTTTTGACGCTGGCAGCACCCGCCTAGATTTTAGCGGGGGAAATTTATTGATTGATTGTAGGCTTTAACGTGCTGACGCAACGCAGGCGATGAGGCGCGCCGTAGTGGAGGGCTCCGGATTAATTTTGACCACCTGGGGATCTTTAACGTGCGCCGAAATGTCGTACACACGGGCGGTTTTGCTTTTCGCCTCCATCAGAAAAACGTCCGCCGCGGCCGGGAATCGAACCCGCGTCCTCATGCTCAGCAGCGCAACGCCTTAGCCATTGAGCCTCCGCGGCGTGTAGCGGGGGGAATTCCCTCATTGCCAATTGGTACTTGGTTCGAAAGGTTGTGAGACCGCCATCGCAATCGGCATTCATGCGTCACGGGGGAAAGGACGAATATTAATGCGTCGTTTTGTTTTTCATTTTGTTAGTTAATCTTCATTGTTTTCTTCCTATTTTTGAGTCGTGTCAAATTTTATTCGATCAAATTTCTGCACTTACGATACAAAGGGGCGAATGTGGGAACTCCAGGAATTATGCATTTCTTTGAAACTTCCAGAACGTCACGTTTGTCTGTTTTCCAGTATCGTAATTGCGGTTTCTTTTTCTTTTCCGTAACTATTTATTTTTAGGTTCGCTCTGTTTGGGCTGTATAAAAGGCAGATATTTCGGATTTCGTCAGTGGATTTTGTAATATTTATTTTTCTATTTTTATTATGTTAAGTTTTGAAAAATTTCCCTCAGCCAATTATCCCACTTACGCTATTATTATGAATGATGGGGTCTACTAGGCCAAAATGCATTTTTGTGCAAATACAGTTGCTCTGTTTCCGCAATTTCTGCTTGTGTATTCTTTTGTTTTGTTTTTTAGTAGTATATTTTATTTTGCTATGGTTCAATCGTGTATCGAATATTGACTGTCGATGGGGGGCAAATCCTCGAAATACAGCAATAACAGTCTTCACATCACGCGGAAGACTAGAATTCATTTCATCCGAAACCTAAAACGTATAAACAAAGTTTTTCTTGATTCTAGGCAACTTGGAATGCTTCCCATTCCTGACTAGTATAAATAGGGACTATTTGAAATTGCTTCACAAATAAAAAACGACCGTGATTTATTTTTTAATGTATGCCGTTCGTGAACGTCACTACAACTTTAAGTATAATAGTTAAAAACCGATAACCAAAACTAAATAGAGTAATCTTGAATTCACAGTGCAAACAAGAAACGAGGACGATAGGGAGAGCATGATACACAGGCGCTATCCTCCTCGCTTCTTGTTTGCGCTGTGAATTCAAGATTATGGAACGCCAACTCGCCCAATAATCAGGTTTAACTAAATACAGTGAAAAATTTTAGCTAGGCAGATTTATAATCTTCTTAACCAACATCCGCCTATAATAGACGTTATGGATAAAGACCCCTGCGTGCCTGGGCTGAGAAGACAATGCAATATTATGTTCTCGTAGGGAAAATGATAGTTCCCTCGCCGTTACGCCTGTCACGTTGTACACGTGTCATCTATGACAACTTTATGAACCCTTTGTTCCTGCATTTTCATTCTCGCTTTTTTTCTCTCGAAAACTTGTGGTGGAAATGTTTCTGTACCTATTTTGCGTTTCCATGCTGCGGTTAATCCTGTTTGCATTGGATGTTAGCTTTGCATTGTAGTATTCTAGGTGTAGTGTTTGTATTATTTGTATAATTTTTAGCTATGGTATTGTAGCTGTGCTTCTCTTGGAGGGGTCCTACTGGCCAGGTCAGGCAGACAGAAGCGTCACCATTCGATTAGAAATTCCGGCATTGTGCTGTACTGTTGATAATAAATAATCTTCCTTCCGTATGGGCAATCTATATGGAGGAGGAGGAGGAATAACATTTATTTTTTTAAGGGAAAGGGGAGGGGGAAAGGAGAGTGGGTGGTGGCCTCAGTCCAGGCCGCCTTCAGGCCCCCCAGCAGCCCTCGCCCGGAAGATCAGGTACTCCTGATCCTCGAGCTGGAAGCTGGTCAGCCTGTGCTCCCACTGCTGCAATGTAGGTGATGGAATTGGGTTGGGATGTTTGGCGCACTCCCATACGAGGTGATAGGTGGTGTTTGGTGTATTGCATGTTGTGCAGTTTTGGGAAAAGCAGTTGGTGAAATATGATGCAAAATTGCCATGTTGTAGTAAGTCTGTGTTTGGATTCTGCGCCAGATTCGAGAGTCTTTTGTATTGAGTGATGGGTGAGGAGGAGGGTAAAGGAGGCGCTCCCGTGGATAATGATATGAGATGTCCGTGTATGTTTTTGGGACTGACTGGCTGGGCGAGGCGATTGGAGGTGTGTCGTCGGCCTCCCTTGGGAATGCCCGGTGTAAAATGTCGCGGGCAGCGGCGTGAGCCGCCGCATTCCCCGGGAGGGAGGCATGACCAGGCGTCCAAACAATGTGAATGGTCGGGAGAGTTTTGGCGTGTTTTAGTAGTGTGAGCGCATGCAGAGATATTCGTCCTGATAGGTAATGGCAATCTATATGGTAAATGTTTTTTTCATTTTGTTCATTCGTTCTATCATTTATTTTTTTTACTTAACATTTTATGAAATTCGTTTTGACCAATTATCTACGTTCACGCTATAACATTGATTACATGTGTCAATACCGCCAAGTACAGTCTTTGTCAAAATTTTGTGGAGCAAGCCGGAAACGGGCAGGATGCAAAAAATTCAATGTACAAGCTTACATCCCGAGTGAGGCTGAAACCTTTTATGCAGGAAAGCTAGAGAAAACACATTTCTTTCTTACTGTTTTAAAATATTTTTGTCGAATTTAAAGGTAAAGTTGATTCTTTCAATTCTTTGTGACTGTCAAGGCTTAGCATTGGTCCAGAAAATTTTAACAAAGGGGGTACGTATGTTTTGTGCAAATTATGGGCGCTGCATTGTTGTGGCTCTTAATAGTCGACAAAGAATGCTGCGCGTTAAAACGGAACCTCATTTGCGTTAACGAAGCATGCGTGACTGGAACAAATTAGGCACCTGTCTCCGCGGAGGGCCATGTTCACAGTCGAGCGAACATTTTTGAAGGGTATAGGTCAGCGTTTCGCGCTTGAGATATCAGAAGCGGGCCAATTAATGCTCGAGGCCCTTTCAAACGCGTCGACTACTCCCCACATGCAAGGTTGGCCTATTAAAACGAAAACTATTGCCGGAAAATTGTTCCGGGGCTACACAGTCGCCAAATGGGCGGGATTATTTCGTAGGGACGATGTCGGCGGTGTTTCCCACGTTTACCGAGCATTTTCTGCCAATATAAGAAGGCAGGAAAGAGGGAGAGACCACGGGGTATTGTGCTGCTTTCGTGGTGCGAACGTCGAGCTACGTTGAATGCCCCGTGGCTGTTGCGGCATGTCTATCCGCACCTACTACGTGCCTGGGAACGTTCGCAGAAGTATAGGTCGTCGGCCAAGTTGGACAGTACAGTCAAATCCGATTATAACGAACCCGGATAGAGCGAAGTATGCTATATATCGAAAAAACCACATCCCTTTAGAAACTGCATGGTAAGCATATTCCTTATAACGAAGTACACATCGGATATATCGAACTCGGCACGCCTACAATTGCCACCGAAATGCATGGGGCCTCGGAGCGGCGATTGAGATGTTGAGACTCGCATGGCGCGATGTGACGCCCGACACCTTCCGTAACTGTATCCGACGCACGGGATTCACGACGGAGCCCATCCAGTCAGCCAATATTGCTTCGATATTGAAGGACACGGACTCGAAGTGGGGCTAACGATGTCTCCGCCAAAGAAAAAGTGAAAACAAAAATCACCGCTCTATTGCGAAGTAGGCAGTTAAAGCGGAAAGTAACTTTATTGCATGCAATAAATGAATTGTTCTGTGTAAGTTAATGGCCTACTTTACGTGTTCGTTTTTTCTACGTATGGTTGGCAGCGGGGGTCCGTGTATTGGGAACTCATAACGAAAAAACTCGTTATAGACGGATTCGGCTATACAGTGAAACCTCGATATATCGAACAGCATGGTGCCCGCGAAATAGTTCGATATAACCAGAATTCGATATATAAAATCACGTAAAAAACGCGCCCTAAATTGGTACAAATCAAAAAATGAACGAATTGTGCAGTAAATACTAACTTGGTGCTTCAAAGTATTTATTCTTTTCGCTTAAAGTAATGCAGCAGGGTAGCCTGGCGTATTATACACGACTTCCTTAACGTAGTCCAAACGTTCCACAAGCGACAGGCCGGTGCTTTCTATAGCGCTGCAGTAGGGGTGCGGTAGGGCCAAAACCGCTGAAGCCTCGGTCGAGGTCGGGAGCGGGGCACTATCAGCGCTTGCGGGTGCAACCTCGGCAGCGTCTTCGTTTGTGCGCTCAGTAGTAACCTCCGCTAGGATCTACACATCCGTCAACTCCGCCGTCGTCCCGGTGCTGTCGTCACCGCCAACAAAGTCATCAATGCACATGCTTCGTGGCTCAGCACCAACAAAGAGCTACAGCTGGCCCCAGGTTTCTTCAAGTTCGCATTCTTCTTTTGCACCTGCTTCGGTGCAACGGATGCGCAGCAGTCGGGAACGCCCATCGCGCCACCGCTATCCTCGAGGGTACTGCGGGATAGCTCGCCGCCTGTCAACAGAGCGCGAGCGGTGTGGGCAGTATGGGGTGGCGGAGTTCGATATACCCATTTCATGTCCGTCCCAGTTCGAAATAAAAAATTAAAAATGCATGTGATTTTACGCGTCATATAGAAAGTGTTCGATATAGGCAATAATTCGATATAGCCGTGTTCGATATATCGAGGTTTGACTGTATCGAACTATTGGATATATCGAACTAATCGCGGTGAATATTAGAGCTCGCTATAACCGGGTTTGACTGTATGTGTATACATGTTTTATTGGTTAAAATAACATTCGAGGGTCAGCTGTGTGTGTCTGCAAAGTCTTCGTCAATCATTCGCGCAAAAATGTCTTGTGCCGCCTGGGAACGTTGTCTGGTCGGGAGGAACTCAGCGTGCATATCTCCCCTTTCTGCCGATAAACGAACCTTGTTCCTTCGTCTTCGTTCTTGGCCCAGACAGCTTTCAATAACTAAACACGGTCGGGTTACGTCTAGCATGTGCACGCTACTGTGTGTGCTTAGTCAACATTGCTTGGTCGACTTAGTCCACCGGCGACGCGTCCGCCGGCGAGCAGGCACCTCCGCGCGGGGAACGCTGGGTAAATTCGGCGCCCCATCTACAGTGTGCTCCGTGAGTTAAACCCTCTGCCTCCCGCACCGCCCCCCGCCGCCTCCACCGCATTGGAAGTTTATTTTCCCGCACGCTGCCAAAGAACCGTTGGCTTGTAGAGGTAGAAAGCTGGGCGTTAAAAATTGCCGCAGCTTGCACTTCTCCTTAAACTGACAGCGGATCCCAGGAGAAATGGAGCAGAAACAGCAAATTTAAACACTTTCGTCATAGGGCGAGCGGCAACCCAAGACCTTCACCTTCGGCATGAACTGCCGCCAAGACGTCGTCGACGCCGACCGAGTCAAGCCGTCCCCTCCCTGCGACCCACCCAGGCCTTCGCCGTCTCAATGACCCCGACCGGTAATTACGAGCTGATACGACAAAAAAAATTCCCCGCATTTCCCCGCGGGGAAGAATGTGAAAGTGCGAATGCACGAGTTGAATTTGCGCGGTTCTGTAATGTTCGCGAAAGAGAGATCACACACACACACACAACTACAAAGAAAGAAAGATGCATTTATTCACAGACACCTATTTGTGTTGTCGTTGTACTTGATTGCTAGAGCGGGTCTCAGCTTTGAAATTTCGTGTCAGTACTCCTTTAGGCGGGTGCATTAGCCCTTCTCACGCCTGATTCCTGGCTAATCCCCCACGTGGGTATGTGTCGTTGTACTTGATTGCTAGAGCGCATCTCAGCTTTGAAATTTCGTGTCAGTACTCCTTTAAGCGGGTGCATTAGCCCTTCTCACGCCCGATTCCTGGCCAATCCCCCACGTGGGTATGTGCCATGTCAGCGGCCAGGCAGCGCGCGTCCATCTCCCCCCGTTGCCAAGGAAGACGAGGAGATTCCTGGCCAATCCCCCACGTGGGTATGTGCCATGTCAGCGGCCAGGCAGCGCGCGCCCATCTCCCCCCGTTGCCAAGGAAGACGAGGAGCGCGCGCACCCGCAGCTGTTGCTATGTGGACGGACGGCGGTCACCGAAATTCAGGGTCGCTTGTAAAGTGCATTCGCACTTAAAAATGTCACTATGGCAACACAATGGCCTCCGCCTCTGCGGGGGCCTCTGGGTCTACGTAAACCCGGTAATGACCGGCGTGGTGCTACCCGTCCCTGCAGTGACCGGCGCGCAACGGGTCCGCCGCGCCAAAGACGACGACGACGAAAGCGGCTTCTCACGTGGCGCGCGCTCACGTGTGCTCGGTATTCTTTTTTTGCTAAACCCACTGCGCGGAAATCGTGCCAGGCGTCTTGCTCCGGGGGAGATTTTTTCTTGGTATTTTTTGCTCACGCCAGCGGACCAAGCTCAAGCTGAAACAGCGCTGCTGTATAGGCAATAAGTATTAATAAAATAATAAAAAGTAAAGTAATTATGGGCGTCCAACACAATGCCGCCACAAGCAAGCCGTCAGCTTCTGGCCAGATCGAAGCAATGGAAATTAACGACGCAGAAATGTACTGGTCGCGGTTCGTACAGCTCGCACGCTGCCTTTCCTTCCTAGCTCGCGAACATCCTGGAGGCCAGCCACTTCCCTCCAGCTCCAGGGTCTCCACTCAACAACCCAATATCGATGAAGACGGTCTGCTTCGAGTGGACAAAGTGCTACACAAATTAGATAGCCCTGAGAAGCTGATGTCCCCAATGCACCCGACTTTTGATAAATTCAGTGCCTGTCCGCCTTCTACACGTTGGCGTTAAGACCACGCTGGTCGACCTCCGTTGTCGTTTCTGGATTTTGATGAGACGCCCGACTAACCGAAACGTACTAATGTGTGTTCTACCTTGCCGCTGTAGTCGCCTATACGTCCTGAGTCAGCACCTATGGGACCATTGCCAAGGGACCGCCCAGAAGAGACTTCAACATTTGACGTCGTAGGCGTGGACTTCACTGGGCAGCCGCACTCATTCATACATTAGCTCCCAATCATCTACAAAGTTGTTCGTCGTTCTGTTTTCTAGTGCAGTCCCGCGTGCGGTGCACTTGCAGCTGACCTCAGACTTGAGCACACGAACTTTTCATCCCGCATTCCGGTGATTTACATCGACGCGCGGAATACCATCGGCCATGTATTCGGACAATGCGAGGACATTCCAGAGCTGCGCAAGGCAACATGAAGTTATGTCTACACGAGAGCACGACAAGAGACAGGAACATGCGAGCTCAAAGCGCATCGAGTGGAAATGATATGGGGGGAGGGAACGGGGGCAGCTTGGGTAGCGCATGATCCGTACCATCAAGGACTCACTCAAATGTTGCTTGAAAAGAAGCTGTCTTGATTATGAAGAGCTGCTTACGGTGTTGTTGGAGATTGAGGCGGCTGCGAACTGTCGTCCACTCACTCCAATTAGAGATGGCAGTTCCGAAATTAGGGTGCTCACACCTTCAGATTTCCTCATCAGGAAGCGCGCTGTAAGCCTGCCACTGAATACAGAGTGCACCGTGCCAACGTATACCCCACACCCGATCTGCGCCGACGGGCTAAGAGCAGAGAGGAGGCGGTGCATCGCCTGTCGAGGAGGCGGAAGAAAGAATATCTGCTTCTTCTGCGATGCACGATCGAGTGCGGTCATCCAGAGAGCGTTTAATACCGAGTTGAGAGTCGAAGGGGATGCGCAGGGACCTTAGAATTGAGCGGCCAGTTTCGCTGCACGAGAGCCTGTGCAGCTGCGCCATCCTTTGTGCTTCTACTTTAGCTCTTCCAGGGTATTGTGCACCCCCGTTGCTTGGAAGCGTTCTCCCATACCACAAAATATGAACCCGGATCATCATCAAGACGGAAGAACCACCAGAGCTTCTGCACTTCACCGGCAGCTGTGCCGGAACCCACATGTCCTCTATGTGGATGCTGCGGATTATCACGACCGACAGGCTGCGGCCGTAGCCGTGGTAGACCATCCAGGAAACGCGGTTACCTCGGGCGAAATTTTGCCGACGCACCCTGAGGTGGCGGAAGAAGCGGCTATTGCACTCGCGATAGCTAGCACGGATGCCAAAATTACTCGGTCTGATTCCAAGACAGCAATAATAAACTTCCTGGCAGGACGCATATCCCTGCCAGCGGCCAAAATTCTTTCGACATTTATTGGCGACAGATGCAGGCATGTTCGCCTTGTATGGACATCAGCACACTCGTCCCTGCCGGGGAATACACTGGCTCATGAGTCAGCCCAAGATTTCGGCAACCAGGCTGACCTCGACGGAGACATCGGGCCTACGTTCATGGGGAGCAGAGACAGGCTGGCCACGTACAAGGAGATTACGCACCACTACAGGCTGAGCCGCCTCAAGTACCCTGCACCACACTCTTCCCTCAACAGATGGCATTCGGTTGCGTGGAGACTACAGTCAAATACCTTCCCCAACCCCGCTCTCTACAACCGATATTTCCCAGACACGTATTCCGACAGATGCAAGTGGTGTGCAGACAAAGCCACCCTACAAAACATCATATGGGCATGCCCACAGAAACCTCGTTCACCTAATAGGGCATTAAACATCAGGACTCAAGAGCAATGAGAGGCCGCCTTGCTCAGCTCCCACCCCGACTCACAACAACTAGTCGTCGAGCTGGCGGAAGACGCCGCTAGGGCCCACGGGGCTTCTGGCCGCCATCTAACGGGGAAGGCTAGGTGACTTCCTCCCTGTCACCCCCTTCTTTCTACCAGTTTGCGGTCAAATAAAGTTCATTCTCTCTCTTCTTGAGCGATTGACCACAGAAATCACAGTGCCAACCTGCTGTAAAAATCATCATCATCGAGTTATCGAAGCAACTAAACCTCGCCTATTGGCGGTGAGATATTTGAGTGCGCCCCCCCCCCCCGGCTCTGACGTCAGCTTAAGGACTCGCGTCGCTGTCGTGTGCTACACGCCGCGGTGGGGGCAGCAGTGCCTGTGCTTTGGAGCACTAAAAAGTGTATTTCAAGTAATTCATAATTTTCTCCAGCTTCTGACACATCTGAACAATTTCAATAGTATTCCGCAGAAGTTTGCAACACACGAGAAGAGAGAGAGAAGAACTTTCTGCACGGCATCGGTCAGATGATCGGGTGTGACTCGTCCTTTCTGGCTAATTTGCGAGGTTCAGTGCTCGGAGCACCGCGATAAGTATTCAAAATGCGTAGGCTTCCCTAAAGTATTTTTGAGATGCTCTTATGAAGACTCAACAGTGTGTTGCTATGCACCAAGCAGCGGGCTCCAACACGCGCATCGCACAGCAGGAAATAAAACGGCTGTCTTCTATTTCTTTCGTTGTTTTTTTACTGGTATCAGGGGAATGTTTTTTCTGTGCCCAACGTATTCATTTTTCTGCACCATCAGGAACTTCTTATTAGGAGGTTTGGGGATGTTTGAAAGGCCCACAAAGTTCGTGTGGATATTTTGTTCAGGCTGTAAGGCATACAGTACTTTCTTCACAAATTGGCTTTCGTTATGCCTGCGTGCAGAAAGGTGGATATGCGCACCGTGCGTCCTTTATTCACGTAAAAATTCAATGAGAAGGTTTGTGCTGCGCCGCCGCGAAACTGCGCTGACAACGTTGTCCATAGTACTCGAAGGCGGAGTTTGTGCCCCGAATTTCTATCGTAACCATGGTTACCATAACGAATCCACTCTGAACCCGGACAGTTATGACGTGATTACGGTGCTGAAGGCTTGATATACTCGCTAACAAACGCAATCAATAGGATACGTGCCCATTTCCAGTATAACAAGAATCTAAGCCGATGAATATGCCCAAGAAGTTCTTTATTGTTTTCCAATCCGTTCAGGTGTAAACAACATATCGTGGCCTACTCATAATGACGTTCTATGAATTGAAAAAAAAATGCGCTTACTCCCTTGTCGAGGACTGAGGACCCTGCCCACTTACCAGCTGTATTTTACTGTGAAATAAAGTTTGCTCCTCCTGCTGCTCCTTCTTCTCATCCTCTTCCTCTTGAGTGCAGTTTGACTATACTCCACATCTGAATATTGGGAATAAATGGCTGTGGGGAATGTACCGAAATATTCCTCCCGGTGCGAACAAACAGAGTTACAGTGTTTTCAGCGTACACTTGACTTGTTTTGCTCAGTAAGCCTCCATATATCAGCAGGCGGCTACACACAAACTAGGTTATATGGAACTCCATCGACTTTTTTGCGGCCCATACTGCGTGTCGGTATACTCCCATGCAATTACAACGTAAAGTGATGCGATTCAATTTTCGAAGGATCGGCAAGGTTGCAAAAACTGTTTTTCTTTACATATGGTATAGCCTTCTGCCAAAGCCGACAGCCTCGAAGGCTGAAATTGGTTTTGGTCTTGCATTTTAAATGCAGAGCATTTCAGTAACTCACGATGTCACCCGCGTTGACGTCCGTCATAGTCCGCACCGTCGTTGTCCGCACCCCTCCCCCTGCACTATATAAAAAAAATACTATCCGTCGCCTGGTTTCGATCCCTCGACCCTGCGGGCGGAACGCGAGGTACATGGTGCTCTGCCCACTGCGCCACAAAACCAACACAGAATGAAAGGCTACGAACGCGCCTTATATCCTTGACTCATTCAAACTACGTCAAGAAGCTGCTGATACAACGAATTCACTACCACCAACTCCCCAAACACTAAACGTTAACGCAATACACCCACCCCCTATGCGACGCATTTACTCGAGTCCCCCTCGCGGGGAGATGGGCGAAATTTTTCGCTGTTGTCGCTTATTAGCAGCTGCCTGTTGCCTTTGTTCGAAAGATTGCAGGATTCAGAAGCTGACGCCTAGCTCTGACTCTTCGTGCTACGCACAGGACCGGCATCAGAAGGAATGTGGCAACGTTGGCAATGTTTCTTCCGGAGCGGTATGAAGAACTATTCTTTAAATTACGTCTCGAGCGGCTGTATGCGATTTTAAGCCTTTTATTGTGACAAAAAGTTACACACACGCAAAATCTTGTGCGCATGCGCCAGCATTAAAGGCAATCGAGCGCAAAAAAAAAAAGGCAGGGAGAGCGAGCCCGAGCGAAGGAGACGACAAACGCGAGAATCCTTAAGCTGACGTCACGAAGACGCGCTTCGCAGCGCTGCCCGTGGTTGTGCTGGCCGCCAATGCTTAACGAGAATGGAAATCAAAAGCAACCGCATCGGCGGATTGCCTCGAAAGCGCGTCATCCCTATTTCATATTTGCCGCGCTTTCGAGGCGCTTTTTCAAAGAAAGTGCTAGGAGTTGTGCCGCGCCTCCCCAGATGGCGCCACGGGTCCCGCGACCGAGAGAAGACGCAGTGAAACATCCCCCTCGTGAGGGGCACGATCAAATGCAGAGCATTTCCGGGGGCGCACGACGTTAAGTAGTTTGCGTTACGTTAATGTTGTTGCACTTGTGGCAACTGCTGACGAGAGAGCGCTCGTCAGCAGTAATTTGAATGAGTCAACGATATAAGGCGCGTTCGTAGCGTCCCATTCTGTGTCGGCTTTGTGGCGCAGTGGGTAGAGCACCATGTACATTGCGTTCCGCCCGCAGGGTCGAGGCATCGAAACCTGGCGCCGGATAGTATTTTCTTTTTTTATATAGTAGGGAGGGGTGCGGTGCGGACTACGGACGTCAACGCGGGTGACATCGTGAGTTACTGAAATGCTCTGCATTTAAAATAGCGTCCCTGTCCTCTTCTCGCTTTGTAGGTAAAGTAAAACGCCGCGCGGCACATTCACATTATTTAACCACCATCTCATCTCCCGTACTTTCTAAATACCACCAACGATCACAGAAATGCGCTAGAGTAAAGGTACAGGACACTGACGGAGTAGCCACAATAAAGAAACATGGTATTTATTGATACTGACGGGGCCACGATGTTGATGTCTGGAAGACACGCTTCCCCAATGCCGTAGTAAGCTAGTAAGCTACAGATCACGCGGTATGCTGCTACAGAAATAGTTGCTCTCGCGAATGACCGTATGCAGCCTGTATTTTACCTATTCGACATTATCTCGCCCAACAACAAAGCAAAAAAGTGGCAAAAGAAGTGAGATGTGATCTGAAAGGACTAAAAATTATGCCAGGACACCTAACCCTTAAGGAGTTTTGAATGCGAAAGCATTAATGTCCAATTGAGCGCAGCTGGGAGTTCTTTGCAGGTTTTATCTGCGCGTAATTGTGGCGGTTGCGCGGCTGCGCAGGTAAGCGAGGGGCGTGCTTAATACGTACCTGCAGCCACAGCTGCAACTCTCCGCATGGCTCCGCACTGCCCGGCAGCGCAGCCCTTAGGAGCAGCAGAAAACAGTCTATCACCGTTCACGTGCTGCGCCAACGCGGCAGCCACACAAACGTCATAGGAAGTCGTCTGTGGCCCATGAAGGGCCTCCTGCTTGGAAGCACTCGTCAAGCGGACGTTTTTCTGCCCAGACAGCGGGCGCCGGTGTTTCGGGTGCTATTTAATGTTCTTGTGTAAACCACCTGCCGTAAATAGGACATGTCCATCTTAAACCACCCTTCCAGCTAACCACAACATGAAATGTGGTGTAAAGAAGTAATTACCCATTTATGTACCGCATATACGACAGTGTGGAAGCAGCATATCACAAGTCGTCCAAAACGATCGGAGAACTGAAACGACAACGGCCACGGCTTGTTCTCTCTCCCAGCCGTGCCTCGAGATGTTCATAACGACTGTCCCGGGGTCACACGTGAAAGACATTGACCTCCACGTCATTGTTGAGTCCGTCACTTCTTGTTGCCATGGCGCCGCGCCCCGGATAAAGGGGAAAAGCGCCGCCGTGGCATTGTGCGGCGTGTCCGTTACCCTCGAAGTCGACACCACGGGCGGCGGAAGGTGGCGGGAGCTTTCGAGACGTCGCGGAAAGCGATGACGTCGTCGAAGCCGTGAATCTGGAGTGGCGACTGGCGGTAGTTCTCCAGCACCGGTCTGCTCTGGCGACTTTGCAGGGATCCCGGCGCATGGCCGCGCGAAGGTAGGCATTGCGCAGCGCCGTCTGCACCTGCATTTAAAGTGCGAATCGTAAATTTCAATATTCTTTGTCAGAAGTAATGGAGAGAAAACACAGGTTGAAAATTGTTAACAAGAATAAAAAAACAACTAAAATCGGTGAGTAACGCATGCGTAAATCGAGCGCAAGTGAAGAATGAAGAAAATCGTGACTATTGAAGCAAATAATAAAATGCAACACAAATTGAGAAACAAGTTGAAAGAGAGGGGGCAGTAACACTATTTGTGGAGAGATAATAAGCAAATGACATAATGAAAGAAAATCTTAAAAGCAGGTGAAATCAGAAAAGAAGAAAAATAAAATAGGCAGAACAGATATCTAGTACTAAATATTTAGGGAAAAAGGAGAGGAAATATTACAAAGAAAAACAGGAGACACAAAAAGAAAACCGAGACTTCGAAGGAAGGAAGCAAAACATGCGAAAATACACAAACAATGCCTGCCACACGTAACGAAAACGATAAGCATGTAGCCGCACAGTTTTCAGGCATTTCCTTGGTGCGAATTCCGGCAAGACATTCGCGGAACAAAGCTGTATGAAGAGGTCACTTAAAATAGCTTTAATTTCTTGCACCTCGAAACGTCGGCATAAGAGAAAGATTTTCATGAGTAGTTTTATTCATGAAATAATTATGACGAAGAAAAAATGTAAAGTCAGCCGCAATTTAGAAGCACAGCTGCCGAGGCTGTGACTCGAATTCATTTTTTGAGAGCAAGTATTCGTTCGCAGATAATGTGATTCAATATTTTCCCTGCAAGAAATCTATGCTAGGTATTGACTTCCGTATGGCTCTTTGTTACCGTTCCTTCCTGTCGTAGACTGACCATGCCGATGTTCACATGCTCAGCCAGAGCACAGTCTCTCAAGTTCATGTGTCACTGTATACAGCATGGCCAGTTGATATGTGCCCGCGGTGTAATTCTTGTTCTAGTGACGCCACGAGAGCAAGTATGCTATCGATGGCCGACCGGTTTTGACGAAAGCCATTCATCTCAGGTGGATAAAGCTTCCTGCTTTCGATGTACCAGTTCATTCTTTTAAAGATCATTTTTCCATAAGTTTTCCTATACAGCTTAGTAGGGCTATGGGACGAAAAGATTCGTATCGAGTTCTTTTTAGACATGAAGGCGGCATTTGATTCGGTTTTTCATACAGCCATTCTTGAATCCCTTGCTGGTATTGGTTTTGGTGGGAGGCTGTATGCATGGGTATCAAGCTACTTGGAACGACGACAACTTTTTATGAGTACACCGGAAGGCCCTACTTCGTGTCACATTATCGAGAAAGGAGTACCGCAAGAAGCAGTTTTGAGCATTCTGCTGTTCAACATTGTGCTAATCAACTTAAAGCGTGCCCTGCCTCCTGGCGTGAAATTAACAATTTACGCCGATGACAGTTGCATTTGGAGTGCAGCAAGGTCTCGTCGCCGTACGCAAAAGAGGCTCCAGAAAGCTCTAAAAATATATCTGACTACCTTGCGCCCCGTCTATCGCCTGAAAAAAGCGTAGCCATGGCATTCACCCGCAAGCGGATGACTCAATTCCCGTTAATCCTTGGGGGTCATCGACTGCATTATGTGCGCACCCAAAGATACCTCGGGATAACTCTGGACAGGAACCTCTCGTGGGCCCCTCAGGTCCACAGACGACGTACTCGAGTTTCTGCAGTGTCGCAAGTTATTGGGTACCTTGCCGGCAGTCGCTGGGGCAGTGACTGTCGATCGATGTTGCTGCTCTGCAAGGCTTATGTCTATGGCTTGCTACGTTACAGCCTACCAGTTTTACAGCGGCTGCCGACTTCAAGCAAAAAGCAGCTTGACGGAGCAAGAAATAATTGTCTGCGTGCCTGTCTTGGTCTACCTAAGGGCACTTCGTGCACTGGTACAGTTGCGGAGGCTGGTTGCTTGCCCTTGGATGTTCTCCGGCTGCAGGAACCAGTTCGAATATACCTGAGGCATCGGTTGCACTCACAAACCAATGTCTTGGCCCGTAATGTACAGCTCAACGAAAATTCCAGCTTCGCAGAAGCGATAAACTATATAAACATTTCTGTACCCCTTCAAGCACGACAAACCATGCCGTCTGATTTCCCTCCCTGGACTCTCTCACCCCTTTGCATAAACATTAGCATACCTGGTCTCAACCCCAAGAAACCTCTGCCACATATTTTGCCTCCTAAAACTCGCGCTTGCCCACATCAATGCCCGATATTCACATATGGCTCACATTTTTACTGACGGCTCAACTACGACTCACGGTAGTTCTTCCGGCGTCTTCATTTCGTCGACCGGCAAAGCCTTGTCCTACCACCTGGAACGAACCTCATCCACGTCTGCCGAGCTCCATGCAATTAAACAATCCCTGCGCTACATTCTTCGTCCGCCACTAGCCGAATGGGCTATATTCACGGACTCGAAGGCGGTGTTGCAAACCTTACGGCGTGCCAGCTGCTTCAGCCTTCACGAGCATGTATCCCGTGGCGTCACGTACTTGCACCATCTCGCCTACGTCGCCGGTCACCGAGTGATCCTACAATGAATGCCTGCACATTGCGGCATTCTCGGAAACGAGAAAGCGGATGAGGCAGCTCGCAGAGGCCTACAGCTGCGAAATGTAAGAAAGATTTTTTTCACAAAACACGAGGCCGCGGCGCTAGCGAAGGAGCTTGCCTTAGATGAGCGAAACCGCCTCTGGTCTTGTCCTGAAACTTGGCACCCCTTCCTGCACCATATAGACCCTGGGCTCAGAATGAGGCTTCCAGGGCGGATTCCACGTAAGCTTGAAACCCTTTACCACCGGTTGCGTCTCAACGCAGCGCTCACGAACTCTTACCGCCATCGTCTCGGTGTAACTGCAAACCCCTATTGCGATAATTGTGGATTGCCCGAAACAGTAGAGCACGTCCTTCTAGAGTGGCCGGCATACATCCAAGAAAGAAATCACCTCGCAGAAAAGATTGAGTGCCTCAACAACGCATGTATATCTTTGAAAGGTCTTCTTGGACCCTGGCCCTCTCCATCGTCCCAGGGAAAAGTGTTGGTTGCTTTATTTGACTATTTACACGGAATCGGCTGCGCAGAGACAATTTAGAACTTTACGTGTGAGATCGTGTGGACTTTTAAGTCACCACGCAATGCTTCGTGTTCACTTTTTCTTTTAATCTCCTCTTTTCCCCTCTTTCTTTGTGCCCTACTTCTTTTACGGCCTTTACTCCCTTCTCCCCATCCCCGCAGAGTAGCACGCAGACGGGAACATGCCGGCAAACCTCTCTGCTTTCATCTAATAAAGAGCTCTATCTCTCTCTACAGCATGGCCAAACGCGTTAAACAAAGACAGCACTTCTGTGCATAGGGAATGGTTTTTCCTAAAAGAATAATTTTCTGTCAGACTTTTTATTAACGCGCTCAACAAGGCGGCTGATTTCTATGTGAAGAGAGAAGTGCAAACTACGCTACTCCGGTTTATTATGTGGCGGTCTCCACCTCAATCTAACGGCAAGCACTTTACATTTCTGCTGTGACAATTTTGGCCTCAAGGATCTCCACCTTTGTGCTTGTGTTGTTGCCGTCCCCCCCCCCCCCCCCCCCCCCTTGAGGACAATTGATCCGTACATGAAGTAAATGGGTACATACCTCAGAATCCATGAAGCAGTACAGCACGGCCACGAATATCCCCTGCATGTTAAAAATAGAAAGGCGACAAAAGAATCAGAAGACCCTAACTACTATTTATATGCTCGAGGAGTTTGTTGAGCGCTTCGCGATCATGAAATTCTCACAGAGTATCCACCCGAACAACGCTGTGGACCACCCCCAGGGGGACGATTACACTAGGATCGTTTTTTTTTCTTGACGATACCTGGGTCTATATAACCTGCATACCTCAGCCATCAGCTATAGGGCTCCTGCGCTGGCCAGGGGGCGCTGCGAAACCGGCTTCCAGGCAGTACTTCCGGGTAGTACATAGCATGGGGGGCCCATAGGATCCCGTGTTGACAGAAGCAAAATGAGCTCGATACTCCCGATTGTTTTGCTACACGGTCTCCAGCCCAAAGCCGATGCGCCCGATCTCGTCCGGCGATCAACTTGGCATTAGGGAAAAAAGCTTTGCAGCGCTAAATACGATTACAGCGTCGACGGAAGTGCTGGAACGGTGACGGCGCTCTGCCACTCGCAGATTTACCGATCGATGGTCGTATGAAGTGAAATTTGAAGTGAAAGCTTCTTGTTTATAGTAATACGCTTAGTGACAAGGACGTTTCAACAACAGCCGATCAAAAAAGAAGGGTAACGCAATCGGCGATGCTCGCGCGTAAAAGCCAACGAGTGTCGCGCACCGCACGCTCGTCCGCTCCGGTGAGCTGTACTTTTGCGCACCTGCGACCTTATGCGTGCATTTTCAATAAACACTGCTGGTTTGCGTCATCGTTACGAATACATATTGCCGCGCTAGCTTGCCCTTTTTTCCGTGGCTCAGTCACAAAATGCAGGGAGCGTCAGAAGCGTGAAGTATGTTTGTGATTCCGAAAGTAGTGGCCGTAAAACAAAGTGTTCGGGCGAACTGAGTGTCCGTTGGGTTTTCTTGATGAATCATATATTCCAAGTTCGCTCTTAATAGAATAGTCTAAGGGTAGTATTGGTTTGGGCGAGTTGGTACATAGCAGCGTATTGAAGCGCAGCAAAGACGAGGACAGGAACACAGACGACGATACACAGGCCGCTACACTACGACGACACACAGCGCCCTGTGTGTCGTCGTCTGTGTTCCTGTCCTCGTATTTGCTGCGCTTCAATACGCTGCTAAGGGTAGGCAAGCTTTTCAGGTTGAGGGCCGAGTTTCAGGTGCAGGGCCGAGTTTCCTGAAGCCGATACGGCGAAGGGCTGGACGGCAAATCGGGTGGGAAGGGTGGAGGGGGTGGCTTTGAAGGAAAAAGAAAAAAAATTCAGCGAATTGCCAATAATATTTGACAATAACCTGGCGAAGTGTGAAGATGGGGGGACAATGCAACTGGAAGCGATGAATTCTGATCGGTTCTTGTCTCGCCGCCTAACCCCTTTTGAGGACATAACTGGCGTGTCGGCGTTCATATTGTTAGCGACAATCCCTGCACTAGAAGATAACCAACACAGTCAGTGACGATCTTATGTAAATATTTGGGCGTTATGTTGCACATCTCTGCAATAGCGGACATGCTATTTGGTGCTTGTTTTGCGTCCTTTAATTGCGCTTAGTTAGTTTATTTGACGCTATTGCCTGACCTACTCGCTATTATACATATACCCTAAAGTTCGTAAATCGTCTAGCGTCAAATGTTAGGCGAGAATAATTTATTTTGCGAAAATACAAAATACGATTTCCACTCGTTTTCAAGGCGGTGCCAGGCCAGCAGTGTCAGCTGAGTCGGCTGCGCTACTCGCGTACTCTTGCATATGCTCCCGCTAAAGCAACCTCAGGATGAGCAGCATTCTGTGTTTATGGTATACTTGCGAACTGTTTCTTTGTCAACGGTACGCAAGAAGAAAGAACGAATGATCGTCAGGAAGTTAGACCACCCGACTTGGGGATACTGTCCCACGTCGCTAAGATCGCGACAGCTGGCTCAAAAGAAATCCGATAAATCGGCTTGTTGTAGCGCATAATATTTTGTTTAGCCTCTGCAACTACTTTAAGAGCATTTTCTTCAGAATGCAGTCATTTAAACGCACCACCATGTGATTAAATTATGTAGAAGCAACTTTCGCTCTGGCTTGTAATTGAAAACACATGGAGGGCGGTGAGGGTCGTCTGCTTTTGTACCACCCAGAGACGTCGGCCACTAGGGGCGCTGCATGTCACCAAAACTCCAGCTCAGGAGCCCGATTAGCCTTTCTTCGTGTGTCAAGGATTAGCCATCGGTGTAACTGTGGCAGAGACTGCTAGCAGGTATTCGAAGGATAGGCAATTTGTGATGAATGTTAGGCGCGTTTCTTTTTTTTTTAGAGGGGGGGGGGGGGGGCGGGAGCGGAAATGTTAGGTTAATAAAGTATGACAGTAGACGAACACAGTCCCTGCTGAAAATATAGTGCGTCAGTAATTACACGCACTAAAATCTGGCCTTTTTTTCTTTCCAATTATGTTTATGTATATGGCTCTTTACGCAAGGCATACAATGTGATCCCAATTTATGACTTGTGTTTTTAGGTTCGGTTTGGCTGCTAACCATATGGCTTGAAATTTTTCAGCTAGTTCTGCTTCGGCGATCTATTACGGGATGAAATTTCTAAAAACATTTCGGTCTGTACAAACGTAACGTCTCTTGAAGCATGCCTGTTCACGAAAAAAGTGTCACATATTGGTCGTTTCCGAGAATGACGATAGCTTTGACATTGGTGTCACGTGCTTCAGAGAAGCGAGATACCGTTGGTGGCTGCTCGGCCTTCACCCTTCCTTCATCGGCTATAGATTCTTCACAAAGTCATATCGTGCCGTGGGAAAAAACAAACTTTCTAGGCTTACTGCGATGATGCTACACTTGTCTCAGAGTTATGTTGCAGTTGGGGCAACTTGAGCAATTTATTAGACCACCTGGGAATTACTACGTGCGCCTATGTCGACACACGGGCATTTCTTTTTTTTTTTTTTTACCAAGGTCTGAGAAATGGCCGCCGCGGCTCGGATCGAACCGACGTCTTTGGGATACCGCCCAGTACCTTAGGCACTGATCCACATGGGTGGTTGCCGTCTTGGCCGTCTTGTCGTCTTGGCCGTCTTGGCCGTCTGCTTGCTGTCTTGTTGGACCGCATCAGAATCCCCGGATGCTGTATTGTGTGTGCGTGTAGGCTGGTGAAGAAACGCACGTCTTCTGTGAAGCTTCGGAGACTTTGCGATGCAGAACAGACTAGCCAATAAAAGATTTTCTTTCTTGAGCGACATGCCGACAAGCAGCGATTGTACAAAAAAAAAAAAAAGAACGATGGGCAGTAGCCTTTTGGAGAGTACCTTTTGCTTAGAAGTGGCCGTTCTGCGTCTTCCGCTCCCTTGACGCGAACTGTTTTCATTGTATGCTCACTATTTCTTTTGAGATTGATCTTGCCCCCTGCAGGGGTATGTGACGGATGTTCACGAAAACTACAGCCGCAAGCTTGCTTTTTTTCCGCCGGCAGCAGCAACAACGCAGACAGTGTTTAATGGGTTTGCGGAAATAAATAGCCGCTTTCTGGGGGGGGTCGGAGGAAGTATACGTCCTCGAGAAGAGCTATGCGGTCATCTCGATTCCCAACAGCGGAGCTCGAAAGAATACTTGGTTGTTGTCTCGATTCCATGCCCCTGTAAGCAGAGCCGTTGTGTTTTGTTTACCAGGGTGAGATCGCTGTACATATTTCTGCCCCAAAGGTGCACTGCTAATACATTCAACTGAGAAAATCTTGCTCCTCAAGCCGGCACTAAAACCATTCATCTTTACTGGTTCACATTTACGCTGTTATTTTTTTTTCAACCTCCTGCTTTATACGGTTAAATTTCATGCCAAAATCGGCAAAGTGGGAAGTCGCCAGGACGAAGACATAAGCGAATATGAGAGATGTTCTCAACAAGACATTTATGTAGCATGATTCGTTCTTTCGATTTCATGCAAGTTGACAGCTTGGAAGGCTGTGCTCACCTGGGACGACTGCAAAATAGCGTTGACGATCATGTATGCCTCCTTGAGCCCCATGGTTTCGCCTCGAGGGTTGATGCAGAACAAAAGGTGCGAGATGCCCAGGAGAGGAAACAGCAGTGCGGTGGCCTTGATCGCTTTCCTGTTGGAAGCGATAAGTTTATTAAGCTATTTGGTATCACAAGAGCGCAGCATATAAATACTGAAAAATGCACATAATCATATAACACCACTTTTATAGGCCTCGCGATAGGCAATGTAGCATCATAGCAATTTTTTTCTAAAATCACTTTGAGACCATCGTGCTTATGTGAAGAACTCATATGTATCATGTTTGTTCGTCATATTGAGGCTGGCGCGAACAACGCAAAAATTATTAGAGCAGAAAAACAGCGAGAAAAACAACGGCTAACACCTGCGCTCGTCCCTGTATCCCCTTAACTGTTAGTCATCGTTTTTCGCGCTGTTTTACTGTATAGTGTAAGCCAAATTGCACCACTTCAGGCGTTCAAAATATATAAGTACAATACTCTCCCGAAATTGTTCCTGGAGTTCCTCACGGAGCGAGTAGGTTCGAAATATTTTACCGTTATTTGCGTTTAGTGCTCTGTTTTAGCCCATGTTAATATGATACGTCAGGTACTATTATTGTCGTTTGTGTTAAAATATTATTTTTTACTTTCCAGCACAGTCCAAATATCACGCGAAACATAACAGATGAGAATGCAATAATTATTCACAGCTGTTTATTGTGGGTGCTTTCAGTAAAGGATGCTGATTGGCACCATTGGCACCATTGGCACCACTTGGAGGTAATGGAATGCAGTTTCCAATGTACTTGCCTAAACTGTGGCGTCTCGGCTACTGAAGCGCTCGGCTTGACACGAGACACGAGAATTCTCACGATATTCACCAGGAAACCAGCGTTGATCTGTCAACGAGAACGGACTTTCATAGACTTTGCACGCCATGTATTTGGTTATAAAAACTATTCGGGTCCTCATGGGGAGCTGCCCGTAATGCGAGAACTCTCACCAAAATAGCGACCAGGCGTGGAGCTATGAGGATCCAGACGTACTGACTCGAGCCGTAGCCTTCCCAGCATGCTGTGCGAAGCTCTTGCTCTGTTGCGTATGCCCACGCCAGTATGAATGCCAGTGGTAACCCTGGAAACAAAGCAGAACAGTGCGCACAGAATGATCGGTTATCAAAATATTGAGAATAAAGCGAACCGTTTCTTCTTGTTTTAAAGCATAAACTTTCCTAGCCGAGTAAAGGGTCAGCAAACTTTGACGTGCACTGAAAAATGGTTTACACCCATAACGCGAATTTTCACGTTCTATAACTAACACCGCTACACCCTTGCAAAACCACAAAAAAACAAACTTTTAAAGGGTATTATAAACAAGAAAACACCCTCTAAAAGGGAGCTTTTGTTTTACTAGGTTGTAAGTGTACCACACAGAAAACAAGCGCTATTTAAAAACACAGGGCGAGGCCTGGATAGGACAAGCGCTTGTCTCGTCCACGCCTCATCCTGCGTTTTTAAATAGCGCTTGTTTTCTGTATGATAATGCCCCAACACGCCCAAACCTTTTCCCTTCTGTAAGTGTACCATACATTGCACCCCTCAAAGGGCTTTTTATTATGTTTTTGCTAGAGTGTACGGGTATTAGTTATAAACAGAAAATTCCTTTCATAGGGGATGGGGGAATCATTTTACTGCAGCGCCGGGTTTTCTTTTTAGGTGCGACGCTGAGAGCATCTCTTGTCGGCGGCCCTGTCCTTCCTGCGTGCGTCCGTCGTTGTTGTTGTTGTCCGCACCGCTGCGCCCCTCCTCTTCTCGCCGTGATAGCGCGCACTCTCCCCCAACATCTGTGGCGCGCGCAGTGCGGCGCGCTCTCTCACTCCGCCGGTGGGCGGCGCTGCGCACGGCGCAAGCGCACTGTGCTCATGGGCAGCGCCCTCTCTCTCCGCGGTCTCCTCTCCTTCAGGCGCGCTGCACATATAAGCGGAGTGCTGCGCTCCGGCCGGTCTCTCAGTCGACGGTCGTCCACGCTACGTTGCTCTCTCTCTCTCTCCCATTACCTGACGATTGCTCACGCAATTCGAGTAATCGACCCAACGGAAACGCACAATGGAACCCCCTTCAGCGTCGCATCACACCAGGGTTCCCGCGAGGGGAGTTGGGCGTAATTTTTGCTTCAGCAATCACTATTAATTTGTTTACCCCTAAACACCACTAAGCCAGTTATGGTAAACGCTGAAAACTGTACATTTGTTGTACGCCATCCCAGACAAATAACTCCCACGCTTCAAGCAAATTCAGAATCACAATTTCCAGCAAGCGAAAACGTAGTAGGGCACCGATATGCACTCAGCAATTGCATTATTGAAAGTCCCTAAATCAAGGCATCAGTGTTTCAAAGGCCATTTAAAGTCTGCTGGAGGGTATTGCTGCAAAGTAGAATGGGAATGGGATGGCAGCAAAGAGCTATAACAAGCAACACTGGCTGTTTCTGTTGTATTAAAATTGTTTGGCTACTTAGGTTGTGGATACAGTCGACGTTTTTCGTATACTATTTCTTTAGTAGGACAACCGTCCATTCAACAATGAAAGCTGGTGTCGTATGGACGAACCACCAAGCCGTTATACAATACCGCTTAAAATACACCATCCAGGCTGCACGTCGTAAAGTGAGAAGCACAAAAGCAATCTGCAGGGTGAAAAGAAAAAAATGCGGCTAGACGAAACTATTCGCATTTATTCTATCTGGCATCATCTATATGTGACGGGCGGGCAGCTCTGAAAAGTGGTGCAATGCAAAAATAGTAGAAACGCAACAACAAAGGGTGCACCAAGAGCAGCTTCAACCAGTAACCTATGGAACGCAAAGACCTACAAAAACAAGATTCCCAGAATGAAATCGGGGAAAATGCGCGAAGGAGAGGTTTGGTGGACATTTTGGGCCTAAATCACTGTAGAGAAAATGCAACCACCGTCCTTCTGTACAAAAACAAAAACAAAAAAAATGGGGCAGATGTGGAGGAGGAGAAAAACGAATGGAAAGGCCGGGAGAGAGAGCCCGGTTTGGTACCTTGCACTGCGGGAGTGAGATTTAGGGAATAAAACAGGCGGCAGGCGAAAGAAAGGAGGTCGGAACGGGAACTCGCGCACTCATAGCCTTTTTTTTTGGTGGTACTATAGCCGTTTGTATAAATGTGTATTATTCGAAAAACGAGAAGAGCTTCTGTCACCATTTGTGAATTCGATGATGCGAATAAATATCCTAGGATTGTCTTTTGCGTGAACGGGCGATCCTCCAATCGGATGCTTCGGTACCCAGCGCGTTTCTCGCCGGAGAATATTGGAGGCAACGACAGAACAGTGCTTGGTTGTCTCATCTGCTTTACAGGCGTGGATATGAGCTCTGCTGGTTATGCCGGCGACTAAGCGGTAGACTTTTATGTAGGCTACTCCCAAGCGTATTCGAATGTGATCGAAAGAGCACATACAGAAGACGGCGTCGGAATACGGTATCCTGAACGTAGAGGCGGGAGTCGCAGATTGCGCTGCATTCCACATCTTTATGGTATGCGTACGTTCAAAGAACGAAGCGCCCCCCCCCGGCGTCGGTCCTGGAGGAATTTCACTCTGTTGAGGCGGATGAACAGCGAAGATTTTTAGCTCACGACGAAGCGGTGACAGAGAATTTAGGTTAAAGCTATGAATAAATTTTATTTATTTTGTGATCATCCTTATGAGAGAAGGATGCGCTGCAATATCGGCTCTACTGATATTGAAAATGTGGCCTAATAATAGCTCATCTACTGAAAATGCTTATCCATGTGATCACACTGATCATGATGATGATGATTAGTGGACCTCCCTTAGTATCGGCACGTTGGTTGTTATCAACCGACTTGCCTGTTTTATTCCATTTACTTGGCCTCATCTTAGCTAGCCAAACAGATTTGCCTCCCGCTCTCACTTCACCCACAGCCTTGTTTTAAACTCCCATTGCTCTCTCCAACTTTTCGCATTACTATCGCGCCATACGGTGGGCGATTGTACAACTGGCCTCCCATTTAACGAGTTGTTTTAACTGCATCGCGCTTCAAGCTTGAGATCTGTCCGTGCGGATCATCATCATCATCAGTCTATCTACGCCCACTGCAGGGCAAGGGCCTCTCCCATGGATCTCCAATCATTCCGGTCCTGTGCTAACTGCGACCAATCTATCCCCGAAAACTTGATCTCACCTGGCCATCTAACTCTCTGTCGCCCCTTGCCACGCTTGCCTTCTCTAGGGGTCCACTCTGTTACCCTTAATGACTAACGGTTATCTTGCCTTCGCGTTACATGCACTGCCCACACCCATTTCTTCTTAATTTCTACTAATATGTCCCTAACATGCGCTTGTTCCATGACCCACTCCACTCTCTTATTGTCCCTTAACTTTACACCTATCATCTTCCGTTCCATGGCTCGCTGAGTCGTCCTCAATTTAAGTTGAACCGTTTGAGTGATCCTCCAAGTTTCTACCCCATTGGTGAGTAGCGGTAAGATGCAGTTGTCATACACTTTCCTCTTCAGGGATAATGGTAGGCTGACATTCATTATCAGAGAATTCCTGCCAAATGCACTCCACGCCATCCTTGTCCTTCTAATTATCTCTGTCTCACGGTTGGGATACTTGGGATACGGGGTCACTGCTTGGCCTAAGTAGATATATTCGCTTACCACTTCCACTGCCTCGCCACCTATCTGAAAGAGCTGTGCTCTCCAGAAGTTATTAAGCATTACTTTAGTTTTTTGCATATTAATATTCAGGCCCAGGATTCTAGTCTGCTTGTCCAGTGCGGAAATCATGCTTTGCAATTTGTCCCCCGAGTTACTTAGCAAGGCAACGTCATCAGCAAATCTAAAGTTACTGAGGTTTTCTCCATTAACCCTCACCCCCACCTGTTCCCAATTTAATGTTCTGAATACCTGTTGTAAGCATGCTGTGAATAGCATTGGAGAGGCTGTGCCTCCTTGTTTGACACCCTTCTTTATAGGTATTATACTTCTATCCCGATGGTGGACGATGGTAACTGTAGACCCATTGTTGATATCTTCTAATATTCTTGCCGTCCAGGTCGTTACCAGAAAACTCTGCTCGGCGAAATGGAAAGGGGAACAATGCCAGGCCGAGAAGTGTAAGGGAAAGTGGCAAGGAGGAAAGGAGCCTACTAGCAGGCGTGGGGGAGTGCGCAGCTCAAAAAAAAAAGGTTCCTGTGGTAGGCATAGAACCTGGGTTCCTGTGCATTATAAAACCGCCGTCTACCCAATGGCGCTATTATCGCACATGGGGCTCTTAGAATTTCCTTTGGCTTCGTAGCGCGGCTGTTGGCGGACGGAATAGACGGAATTGAAGTGAACTTTGGACATTTGAACAACAGCGCTAAGACGGGGCAAAAGATCGATAGGACAGAGCGCTGACTGGCAACAACATGGTTTATTTCGCAGTGGCGGAATATATACCTTTGAAGAAAGTGGAACGTAGAAGAGGAAGGAACAGATAACAATAAGCGATTGTAAAGCACACACAGGGTCACGCGCGAAGAAGGTTGTCATTTATCAAGATATTTGTGCTCCTTTTGTATCAAGTCAATAGAGGCTTTCTCAAGGAAGAATGCTTTGGCTTGTGTTTGACGTGCGCCTCGAAGATCTGTCTTGCGCACTGCCCTTTGTTGAGTAAGTGCCCACGATCCCTCATTACCACGCTTTTTCAGCTTGTAGACTTTGGCTTCGGTCTTTGGCAGTTTGGATTTTGGACTTTTATTTGACTCAGTTTGCATGAACAAAGTTTCAATAT
>NW_027526204.1:62483639-62543639 GCF_048455015.1 Haemaphysalis longicornis | reverse complement strand
GCGCCGCTCGCGCGCCAAAACGATTTATTCTCGCTGCTGCGACAAATGTTTGGATCGGTCGAACGTTTGCTGGGAACGTAGCTTGGAATTTGGCAATTTGACGCAGCAGTGAAAATAGAAAACACAGGTCTTTTTGCCGCACGAGCGGCGCCGCAGCTGCGAATTCGCACGGAAATTCGCACCATGTAGAATAGGCTTTAGTGGTGACGTTTTGTCGCTTTGGCGGTGGTTTTAGCTGCCTATCGCTCCTGTAATTGTCCACGAGTTTATATAACCATTTCGTCGCCGTCAGTAGCATTGCAAAACGATAGCATTACAAACCCCCTTTTACATCGCGGCTCCGGGCGGCGGCCGCGTAAAGCTTGTTCTACGTGGTGCGAATTTCGCCATCAAATTCGCAGCTGCGGCAAAACGATGAATGAATGAAACTTTATTGCGATTTGGGGGCTTGATAGCCTAGTTGGGGAAGAGGAAAGAAGGGACAGGGAGTGGGATGGCCGTCAGAGTCGTCCGGTCAGGTTTGCCGCTCGCACGAACTCCCACAAGGAAAGGATCGTGCTCGCTGCGTCCAAGTGAGGGGGCGGGGTTGTCAATTTTTCCTATTTTCAGTGCTGCGACAAACTGCCAAATTCCAAGCGGCGTTCACAAAGGAAGTTCGATTCTTCCAAGCATTTGTAAATTTCCCACAGCAACGATAATAGATCGCTTTGCCGCCGCAGCTGCTAATTCGAAAGCGAAATTCGCATTATGTAGAATGGGCTTAAGGCGGCGGAGAGACGCCACTCCCCCCCCCCCCCCCCCCAAAAAAAAAGAAAAAGAAAAAAGAAGAAAACCGACAGGTGCGCGAAGGCCGCGCCACCGCTGTTAGCTCGGCTTGCTGCCGCACGCACCTTTTCGTCCTATTTTCTTCCGTCGCTCTGTGTCCACGGATCGACTTCGCGAATTTCTTCCGGCATTGGACATTTATTGCCCACGCAATAATAGCGCATACTTTCCGATTGGCGGGCGCGTGTGCATTGAGGGGTGAATTTCCGTGTTTTAAGAACCTCGTCACTTTTTCAGACGACAAACAGTAACCGGAATGTCCAAATATAAACAGCTAGAATTTGCGCTTTATTTGCGTGTTCCGGTTTTTCGGCATACCGTGTAAAGGAATTCGCTTGCCGCGTTTGAACGCGGTTATACGAGGTTTGGCGAGTGAGAGCTCAGTTTTCGCGCCGACAGCACGCAGTGCACGCGAAATCAATTGCATGGAAAGGCAAAACACAGACGCTCCTAGGCGCAATGGTCGGTCTGGCGGGAACTCGTAGTGTAGATGCAGCCAGCGCATCCATGTATGTTTTTCCAATGTCACGTACGGGGCCTTATTCTTTCCCCCTATCCCCATTTCGGAATCCCCCTTGGAACCGACGAGCAATTAGATGCTTCCACTACGCAACCGCACGAGGCGCTGGCTTGACCTTGGCTGAGCTTCAAGGTCAGATTGACGGAACGAGCCGTTTTCTGAGTTTGTACCTGGAGTTATAGAGCTTTCGCTCTAAAAATGGCCCGGAAAAAAACTGATGGTGCCCGAACAAGCGGTTCCTAACAAATGGTTCCGGAACAAATCACCCGGACTGAACAAAAATATAGCAAAACTATATCGCAAATCAGTTAAATGCTTCTTGTTAGGGGCAAAGCACTTTACGTGCTCGGGCTGTCGGTGTCTCATGTCATCTCATGTAGTCACAATACTAATGCACCGGGACACTCGTTTTCTAACGCCTTGCGCTAGAACGTAACGCGCACTAAAAGAACACACCGGGACACTCATTTTCAACATCTCACGCTACTTTGATTGATTGATTGATTGTAGGGTTTAACACGCCGACGCAACGCAGGCGATGAGGCGCGCCGTAGTGGAGGGCTCCGGATTAATTTTGACCACCTGGGGATCTTTAACGTGCGCCGAAATCTCGCACACACGTGCGTTCTCGCCTTTCGCCCCAATAAAAAAAGCGGCCACCGCGGCCGGGAATCGAACCCGCGACCTCGTGCTCAGCAGCGCAACGCCTTAGCCACTGAACCACCGCGGCAGGTCGCTCGCTACTTCTTAGCACACATCTCAGTTTGCTGCGGCGTGTGACACGAAGACAACTTAGGGCCAGTCTGTCTCTCATTTAACTGCTTAAGTCCAGTTCAGCGCAAGAGAGGGCGCCACCGCCTCAGCAAGCACGCGATTGCTCCTCCCACCGGAGCTTCTCCGACGCCCAAACAGCGCGCGCCGTGTGGCAAGAGACAGAGACTTACAATCTTTGAATACACTTATACGCTGCATGCTTCGCCTCTCCCCATGTTTCACGTTAGTGGAGATGGCCTGGGATTTTTTTCTTCTATGACACAAAAACAGCCGGAATGCAGCTGCTCCTGACATCGCACAAAACTACCCGTAAAGTCATCCGTTATATTAATGATTTTCTGAGATAAAAAAAAAATGGTCCTGATGACTAAACGAGGACTGCTTTTTTGTGGCCGTATATTGGTCTGCATTAGTGTCTGCAAAGCAAGACGTCAGCTGTGTTAAAAGGACCCTGCAACACTTTTTCTGACCGTATTAATACTATCCTAAATGCTTGCAGGATATAGTCAATAAGCACGCTCAGTACGTAGAATAAGGGGTCCCAAAGTACCGTAGCCAAAAATTACTGCTCTATATGCCCATCAGTTAACTTAAAAACTTGTTTAAAAGGTTTTTATCCCTTTCTCTGTCCGTGTTTTTTGAGCGTTGGAGTTACATCATTACAGCGGTGTATCGGCAATTGGTGGACTTTCTGTTGCAGCAGTAAACGCATTCGGTAGCCACATTAAAGAAGAAGCCAAAAAAGCAAAGCAGAAACGGAAGGCGCATCTGTTGCGGCGAGCAAATTACGCAGGGCCATACAGATAACCATAACTTAACACAGTGCATCCAGACGTGATGGAAAAAGTGAAAGCGTTTATCGGCTGTGTTGCAGAGTCCATTTAAAGGCTCCGGTGAATGCCTGCCACTATAGAGTTTGATACTATTATATACTAGAGGGAAATCTGTCGCTGCAGTCACTGGCCGCCATGGGCGGCTCCATTGGCGCTAGAGACGTTCCTCGCCTACTTGGCTTAGCTAGCCATAGGGCTTCTTTTTTGTCTCGAAGCCAAAATCAACAAAAAAGGGTAACATTTTTTTCTTGTTCATCGTGCATGAAGCTTCTACATAATTCCTGACGAATTAATCTTTTTGGATGTTCAATTTCATGATAACAAACAAATTTGGTGAACCTTCTACAGTAATATTATTATTATTATTTTTTTGCAGCTAGAGCCAACTTTTTAGCTTGTTCTTGAGCCATGTCAAGGACAAGTGGAACGTGCCTACCCGGCACGTGACGTAACGCTCGCCGAAGCGCGGCTCTCCTAGACAGTGGCGCCAGATTTCCCTCTACTATATATTATGATGAAACTCTATGCCTGCTACTGATACCTGCAGCCGCCACATGCGTTTCCTTTGGCGATAAGCTTGTTTTCTGGTAGGTAACTTTCAAACATCGCGCTTTTCCGCGTGAGCGGAACGCCATAAAATCGCGGATCCAAGCCATAGAAGCTTCGGTTAGAAACCTCCGCGTTCAGCTCGAATCAATACGTCTAGAAGACGAAGACTGGGTGCGTTGAAAAAGAGGCCCGTAGTTTTAGACAGCCGTTTACTTCTGTGTATGCTTGCGCACCGGAAACAGCTGTGTAAGCGTTCCGGCCTTGCAGCTATAACAATGGAACCACCAGCGCAGTGGCTGCGGGAAATAGATGCGACTCCTCACATAATCCAGCTACTTTAAAGCAAATTGCATTGCGGCTAGCGGCCAGAAATATTACGTAAGTGCGGAAGACTTCATTTGTTGACGGTGTTACGTATTCAGTTGCAGTTTGGGAAGGGGCGTTTGCTTTGTGTTTAATGCGGAAGTTCTCTGAAGTATTTCATACGGAACAGTGGGGCTTACGAGCCACAAACTAGTAAATCATACGACAGAGGCTCGCTGTTTGAAACGGGTCAGTCCAAATATCCTGCCCGACGAGTAGTGTCACAAACGAGCTGAGATAGATAGAAGGACGACCCAGATGCGCTATTCGCAGCCACCTATTCCAAGGAAAAGACGGAAGTTTGAATAAGTTATCTACGAACGCACACAAAGATAACAAGAAACAAAACAATATACGATAAAAAGTGGCACTACTGAAAAAATATACCCCGTACCCTTACCGCCTTTAGAAAATGGTGTGCACGTTTCACCTAAATATGCTTTGTATATCTTAAACACCTTTCGGAACGACGTTTGCCAGAGAGAGAGAGAGAGAGAAAGAGAGAGAGAGAAGAGAGAGAGAGAGAGAGAGAGAGAGAGAGAGAGAGAGAGAGAGAGAGAGAGAGAGAGAGAGAGAGAGAGAGAGAGAGAGAGAGAGAGAGAGAGAGAGAGAGAGAGTGGCTTTATTTTCTGAGGGGCATGAAAGGAGAGGGATGGTGGTGAATTAGACAACGCTTTATGCTGCTTTCTCACAATGTAATATGCTTCGGACAGCGAAACAGTCACTCCATAGTTTTCATTGCCGTTCTTTGTTAGAAGGCTGCACCGAGTCAAGCTTGCTGATCCTAATTTTATTCACTTATCACAGCCATAGAAGTATTCATGATGCTACTAAAACTGTAACTTGGAAGTAAAGAACCCGCTCTCCTTTATCTCCTTTAGTTGATTGAACAATCTAATTTAGGCATGCATGATAGCGGCGAAACGAGTAGCAGATCGCACATTTCCTGGTTACGTTTCTGATGCGAAGGCATTGACCGGCCCCTTGAACGAAAAGGCCGCCGCCGGAGTCGGAAGCCATGAAATGTTTCCTGGCGAAGCATTCCATAGCACCAGGCGTTCCACAGCGCCAACTTATACTCGTCATTAGCAAGACGTGACCGTCCACGCCAGCACACCGATGAAGGGAGAGAAAGAACGCCGCCGAACGAGCGTCGTCCCCAACTCCCCCCATGCATGTCGGCGGGAAGAAGCAGCGGCGCAACGCGCAGGAGACAGATCGGAGCCACTCGAAAGCGTTAAGGCTGATCAAGAAGTGGAATGTCTCAAGCGGCAAGAGGACGAAGCCCTTCGACAACGCGAGGCGGAAGCGAAGCTTCTCTGGAGTTTTTTCATTATTATTGCGATAGTATGCCTTATGGCATAAAGCCTACATTACAAGTGTATGTCAACTACCCTTTAGCGGAGGAACGCAAGAGGGTGGCAGGGTCCCGCGTATCCACGGGTGGGCATAACGGGGTCTGCCATGGTGGAGGCCTGTGCCTCAAAGGTGTCGCGTTCTCACCCCTTCCTATGAAGGGCACGTCCACAGCAGTGGTTCTGTGTCCGCATCTCCGGCCGGAGCCGTGCAGGGGGGGGGGGGGGGGCAGTTCTGTGTGAACGGGGCATGATAGCGTGGTTGCCACGCCCTGGTCACAGCGGGAGAAAGGGCCAATCCCACACGAAGTCTCCGCAGCAAGACCTCCTCCCAGCGAGAGTCTACTGGGGAGGTCCATTCCACGCGGTGGGATGAGAGCTCGTGTGGCGCGATGGAGACCTTCTTTATGCTTGAGAAATTATTCTGGGGGATCGATTGCCAGCCATGGCCGTGCAATGAACGTAGGGTGGCAGGCACTGTCCGCCGCCGTGCGAGCGGGGAACGTATTGTGCCGGATCCATGATAGCCGGGGAGGGCAGGAGTTAGAATCCAGTATCTCATGAATGTCCCTCGAGACAGCCGAGTTGTTATTCACGACGCGTAAATCACGTATGGCCGCCATGGAGTCTGTATAGAGTTGTAAAGTAGTAAGGGGCTTGAAGAAGAGCTGGAGTTAGCGCTCACAAGTCGCCCCGGATGGCTGTATGCTCGGCCATCATAAATTGCAGGGCACGCTGTGTTTCATAGACGCAAGTTTGTCACGTCTTTGGGTAGGCTGGACATTGCAGTACTGTGGTCCACACGCCGTCCTTGGTCCCAGCGTCCACATATGCCTGTACAACCTAGGATTGGGATTCAGGCACGAAAAGCGCGAATGCGTTTCCGTTGAATCGGTTATGAAGTCGCGTTAGTGACCTGATGTCGGTCACCTGATGGTTTATAGCCAGGGTGGCCAGGTGATGACGCAGGCTGGGGATGTGGACCGTGAACGACCCATGTAGTTACCTAATGCCGTTGCCTGAGCAACAGAAGTGAGCTTATGCAATTCAGAAGGGAAAAGGTTTGGGTTTGTTGGTTCATAGCCACACAGAGAACAAGTGCAGTAAAAATTGGGCCCATCTCCCCGCGAGGGGGACTCGAGTAAATGCGTCGCATAGGGGGTGGGTGTATTGCGTTAACGTTTAGTGTTTGGGGAGTTGGTGGTAGTGAATGCGTTGTATCAGCAGCTTCTTGACGTAGTTTGAATGAGTCAAGGATATAAGGCGCGTTCGTAGCCTTCCATTCTGTGTCGGCTTTGTGGCGCAGTGGGTAGAGCACCATGTCCATTGCGTTCCGCCCGCAGGGTCGAGGGGTAGAAACCAGGCGCCGGATAGTATTTTTTTTATATAGTGTAGGGGGAGGGGTGCGGACTACGACTACGGACGTCGACGCGGGTGACATCGTGAGTTACTGAAATGCTCTGCATTTAAAAACAGAGGACGAGGCGTGGACAGGACAAGCGCTAACTTTCAACAATTGGTTTATTACAGAACGAGTGCATATAAACACGTGTGGCTAGCACGAAAAGAGCAGGAAGGAAAGGAAAACGTCAAAAAGATGGGTGAAAGAACAAAAATAGTGACGTGCCGCCTACGACAAGAAATCAAGCTCAAGTTTCGGTAAGGCCACACACGGCCTGCGACGCACTGATCACCGGACCTTTATGTTTTGATATTTTGAAGTTTTGACGTTTTCTTTTCCTTCCTCCTCTTCTCATGCTACCCATACGAGTTTATATGTGCTCGTTCTGTAATAAACCAATTGTTGAAAGTTAGTGCTTCTCCTGTCCACGCCTACTCCCCTGTTTATAACTGCGCTTGTCTTCTGTGCGAAGCTAAAACGGAAGATTGGGCGAGTTGGTACATATTCATAGTGTTTGTACTCTCTTCTCTTTGTCTCGTGTTGTTAGCGCTGTTATTATGAATTCAGTGCGAGTTTGTGCATGCGGGCGAACCGGCGATGATGGAAAAGTTCATCCAAGATGTTCACTTCGGCTTCAGCCTGAATATCAAGGATCGGCGTTATCCTACGGAGACAGATAATTGTACACATTGCGACTCTGTTAATTGCCTCAAGTCCGGTCCACTCCGCCTGGTTCAGGTGTTGGAATTGGACCTGATAAACAAGCCGAGGCTGGAGTATACTGACCGCACCAATAGACGGGCAATTTTGGAACAGGGGCTACCAGATCTCTTCTGTGAGGTGCGTCAGATTAGGTGAAGCCTCAGGCCCACTTTTCGTCGAGCGGATCTTAGCCACATGGACGCTGACCCAAACGCAGGAATCTCCAATCCCAGCACGCCAAGTGAGGTGGCAGTGCGTACAGGTCGGCCGCAGAGTTGTAATGTTTTACCCCTCACAACCAATTAAATGTGCTAAGGTGTCTACGAAGCCTTTTATATTTTTTCGGCAATTCCGTGCAACGTCTTGCCTGGTCATTACGTTCCTAAGTCAGCGTAGTACGGGCGCTTCCAGTGTGATGCAGAGCTGTGATTAAACGTGGTGATAAGCTCTTTGCCGCACCTAAATCGGCCTAAAGGGTACCAAACCACCCTTGTTTGCAAGAAAGAATGCGCAGAACTGACACCTAAGGGGCATTTTATAATTTAAAAAAGTCCTGAAGAAAAACAGTATAATTGCTGGGGCTTCAAGCCAGGATGTAAGCGTTAATATGCTCGACACCACGCGCTAGGCTACAGACGCCGAACATCCTGCAGCATGTTTCGATCAATATGATTGCTGCAGTGTTCAAAGCTATCCACTAGACGGCTCTAGGTGTGACAGGAAATGGCCGGCGTGCGCTGACTTTGAGAAGGAATTTCGTCTTCGGGCCAGCTAAGATTGTTTCTCTCTTTTTCATCGGGCAGGCGCCAATGTAGGGCAGGATGTCGACCCGCTAAAATTATGCTCCTAGGTGCCATGTCTGCCCCAAACATTCATGATCGCGCAAGCGATCCGGCTTTAAGCGAGCGAGTGACACAGTTGATCGTAGATTCACGAATGAACCTGCGCAAATAACAGGTATTTGTCGCTCAAGGGCACCACGTGTCCGGAGGACTACGTTTCCGCGCGTCTAACTGCGCGTGGTTGCGTATTTACCCCGACAAATGCGGTTAGGTCGCCCCATTCACTGCGCTACGCAGTCTCGAATTTCGCGTACGCGTTTATACGCTTCCACTAATAAGCCAGCGTTCCCAGGTTCCTACGCGCTACCGGGCACGCCTAGCATACAAACGCCGAGCGTGGGAAAACCGTTTATTACGGCTGCCCGACCGCCTGCGGCCTCTTGCTTGCACCGCGCCTCCTCTCCGTACGGTCGCCGCGATAGCAATCGGCGTTCCCCGATTCCGACTCAACCGTGTATTTGTCGCGGGCGCTGGAATACGTGACGCGGGTTTGGCGTGTAGTACTTTGGTCACCTTTTAACCCGCCAGAGATAAGTAGTGGGCGAGACGACAATCGTTGACGTCGCCGGCGTCAACTTCACGCTGGTGCTGCGAATAATGTCTGCACTCTTGTATACGGCTCCTCCGTCGTTTGGTCAGCGCGGAACACGGAATCGGCGCCAAGTTTTTCCGCCCATCCAATCATGGGGCAGAAATAAATGTTTAGAGGCAGGCAGAAAGAATGAAAAGGACGGAAGGAGACGGGTATATGAGGCGCACTGAACACTAGTTAGCCGCCACAACCACCTAGATGACAAGGATTGCTTACGCATAGCGACTGCATGCAGAGATGTACATCTGCGATCACTACATCTACCTTCTTTAGTCGTCGAAATAAAAAAAATATTCTCTGCGCCGTCTAAGTCTGAGTTGGGCAATAAATAATTCGAAGAGAGAGTAACGGTCTGATATCCGTGGAGAGCCCCTTCGTGTACGACTCAACTTATCTTATCTGAAGTGTTAAAGTGTCCGAGCTTGTACCTTAGTGCGGTCGCTTTTAACAAAGCGTACCTTGCGTGTGGACGTGCAAGAGTGCAAGAGTTACACACCAAATGCAACACTTCGTAGCGGCCGCTTTTTTACCCCTGGGAAACACGTAACAGGAGGGGTATAGGCCGATTCGATGTTTACGACTTGTACCGTCACTGGCGTTGCGGGGATTTTATTTCGCGACATTTTCTTGGGGATTTCTTGAGGGAGGCAGGAAGAAGAATTTCCCATGCAAATACAGTTGAACCTCGTTATAGCGAACACTGATATAGCGAATTATCGGCTATAGCGAACTAAATACAGACTAGGTTGGTCACCATTCACTGCAACGACACTTATTTTTTTTTATAATGAAAGTGAAACTGTGAGAGCCGCGCGCACTATCGGATATAACGAAGAAATATTTGACCAGTAGGCTCAGAAGCGACTTGAAAGAGCTCCCAGCGTCCGAAACTACAGAAATAGAAAAGGCCCCTTTGTTCGTGGACGCTGTGGAAAACTCCATCTTGCTCAGTGCTGCGAATAGCCACCTGACAAATATCACATCCTTCCCCGAAAATATAGGAACGAAGGCCTGTCTTGCCAAATAAACTTTGTTCTGTTGTAATTTCCCGTTTCATGTCCCGGTTCATTGAGCTTGAAATGCCGCAAGGAGGAAGCTAAGGGATACCTTGTTTACAGTAGGTTCGAAGATTAAAATAATGCGTTTTTGTATCCAGGATATTGGCGGGAGTCAGATTACCGACCGGTTTGAACCGATTTTTAGATCTCCTGTTACAACGAATATCGGATATAACGAACTAAATTACTGCCCCGGAACTACTTCATTATAATGAGGTTCGACTGTATTTACAGTCACAGTAAAAAGGAAGAAGTTGGGGGTAGGGGTTGGGGTCGGGTCAAAACTTCACGACCCAGTACACAGATAAACGCCGCAACCAGAAAAAAAAAAAAATGGCATGCGATATTTCATTATACTCGGGAACGGGGGAGACGCGCAAGCTTCCTGGGTATCCCTGTCCACGCCTTTTGCTAGTGTAGTTCAGCTCGTGACCGGTGCTTCGCGCGGTGTGCCACCGACCGGCGATGAACACGTGATCGGTGGCTGGCTGTTCACGTGACCACGGCGTAGCCATTCACGTGAGCTTCTCCTGGGAGCGCTCGGGGGACGCGCGCATACCTTCCCAATTAAGGCAACAATATTGGTACCGGAATCTTGGAAGAACGCTAACATCATCCTAATCCACAAGAAAGGCGACATGAAGGACTTGAAAAATTACAGGCCGATCAGCTTACTGTCAGTCGTCTACAAGGTATTTACCAAGGTAATCGCTAGCCGAATCTCTGCAACCTTAGATTTCAGTCAACCTAAAGAACAAGCAGGGTTCCGTAAAGGTTATTCAACAATGGACCATATTCACACGATCAATCAGGTGATAGAGAAGTGCGCTGAGTATACTGAACCCCTATATATAGCCTTCATAGATTATGGGAAAGCATTTGACTCGGTCGAAACCCTAGCCGTCATTCAGGCATTACGGAACCAGGGGGTAGATGAGCATTATGTAAGAATACTAGAGGATATCTATAATGGGTCTACAGCTACCATCATCCTCCATAGGGAGAGCAGTAAAATACCTATAAGGAAGGGTGTCAGACAAGGAGACACAATCTCTCCAATGTTATTCACAGCATGCTTACAAGAAGTATTCAGAACGTTGGATTGGGAACAGGTGGGAGTAAGGGTTAATGGAGAATACCTCAGTAACCTCAGATTTGCTGATGACGTTGCCTTGCTAAGTAACTCAGGGGACGAATTGCAAAGCATGCTTTCCGCACTGGGCGAACAGAGTAGAACCGTGGGCCTGAAAATTAATATGCAGAAAACTAAAGTAATGATCAATAACCTCGGGACAGCACAGCAGTTTGAGATAGATGGTGAGGCAGTGGAAGTGGTAAGCGAATATATATACTTAGGCCAAGTTGTGACCCCAGATCCCAACCATGAGGCAGAGATAATTAGAAGGATCAGAATGGGGTGGGGTGCATATGGCAGACATTCTCAGATAATGAATAGCAGCCTACCATTGTCGCTGAAGAAGAAAGTGTATGACAGCTGCATCTTACCGGTACTCACCTACGGGGCAGAAACTTGGAGGCTCACTAAGAGGGTTCAACTTAAATTGAGAAAGACTCAGCGGGCAATGGAGCGGAAAATGATAGGTGTAACATTAAGGGACAAGAAGAGAGCGGAGTGGGTCAGGGAGCAAACTGGTGTTAAAGACATATTAGTAGAAATTAAGAAGAAGAAATGGACGTGGGCGGGGCATGTAATGCGAAGGCAAGATAACCGCTGGTCATTAAGGGTAACAGAGTGGATCCCTAGAGAAGGCAAGCGTTGCAGGGGGCGGCAGAAAGTTAGATGGGCAGATGAGATCAAGAAGTTTGCGGGGATAAATTGGTCACAGTTGGCACAGGACCGAGGTAATTGGAGAATAATGGGAGAGGCCTTTGCCCTGCAGCGGGCGTAGATAGGCTGGTGATGATTGGGTCTATCTGTCTGTCTGTCTCTAACTCCATCCAACCACCTAGGAAAAAATAAAGCAAGATATTAGGGAGTTTTAGAATAGGGGGCCCCAACGCTCTGGGGCCCCCAAGCGTCTTGGGGCCTCGTACTGCGCATGCGCAGAACCCAAGCCGTCCTTGGGGTTTTGGGTTTGCGTTTAGCGCGCACGCTATTTTGCTGAAATAGCGGGCGCCCCAAGGCTGGAGTCTGCGTTCTTGCGTCGCTCTCGCAGCCAGCGAGACTGCGCGTGACCATGGCTGAAGCGAAACCTGCGGCTCGTCACCCGATCAACTACGACGATCGCTGAGCTGAATTTGTTGATTCCGCGCGTCGTTCGCTAGATATGGTTAAAGCAGGTAATCGTGAAGCGTTTTCTGCCTTCAGAAACAGTCCGCGCACACGCCGGCCGCGCCTGCCAGCTCGGCACGCTCAGCGGCTCGAAACGGCGCAGACCACGGTAGCAACCGCTTGTCGCTGCTCTTCCGAATCAATCTGATCGCTAAAAAGAAACTCCACATGCGAGAAAGTAAGTGTTAGTGTGATGAAAAATTGTGCTAGGGCTTGTTGTCAGGGCTTATTTTAAAAGCGGCGATCAGATATCTGCCGCGATGCTAAGCCTACGCTGAGCGGCCGCGGACGTTCGGCGATCCGACCGATCGCCGCGGCGCGCGGTGCGCGGAGCGGCTGAGAGATGGCGCTACCTGCGCGGAAGCATCGAAACACGCAATGCAGATGTCTTGGTCACCGATCGCTGAAACGGCAGTTATAGCTGAAATACACTTCCACATGCGAGAAAGGGGACGATAGTGTGGTGAAAAGTTGTGTTATGGATTGTCATTCGCAGTTGCACAGATAGCGGCGATCAAATTTCCGCCATGACGCTAAACCTAAAGTTTCCATCACCCGAGCCGAGCTGAGCAACGCAAGCCGGTTGCGGGCTGTCGGGGGCGCCCCTCTTCTAAAACTCTCCACGCGCGAGAGCCTTGCGTTTGGGTTCCCCTAACTTCTTGGGGGCCCCCAACGCCGGCTTCCCCTATTCTAAAACTCCCTATTGTCTGAACGCGAAGTGTATAAACTTAAAGGCAAGACAATTCCCAAATACTAACACTGCTGCAATGGCACACACATACATGTAAGCATTATTTAACGTAAAGCAAACATCACGCATATTGGCACGAACCATGCATTGGGTTTGTTTGTTTGTGCTTTGTTTTTGCCGACCGACCGCGCCGGTTTTGTTATCTGTGTGCCAAGTGAAGCGCTTGTTTCATTCTTTTTTTTTTAATTTTGCGCGGGTTATCTCATTTAATAGGAAGAGTGTTTTGCCCTAACGTACCTAGCCTAGAATAATCTTCTTTTACCTACAGTGTTCTCGAAGTAATTCGACGGTTCGAGAGGCACTCGCGCCGATAGATAAATACCCACAGAGCTGACGCCACGGCAATCGATTCGCCGACACTCGCTTGCGCACGTCACTTCGTTGAGTGCTGCTTCGCCGCCTCTGTACTCTTGGAGTTGTTATGGTGTTATGTTCGGGCTCCTCATTTAATTAAGGAAAGCCGCCGGTGGCTCATGTTCGGCGTCGCGTACGCTGGTTGCGGCTATTCCGTGTCCCTTTCATGTATCCGCACGGACGCCAAGTTCGGAGCCGCGGAGAGCGTGTTTTGTGCCCGTCCTATTGTGTGTCAAAAGACGGGGGCGCTTGGCCTAAGTACGTCTGTCGCGTCGAGGGTGGCAGGGTCATTCGGCATAACAAGCTGACGGGCGGCCAGATGATCGTATCTCTTAGTGTTGAAAGCGCGCGCGGTGTAAGTTTGGAAAATCTTCGACTCCGGCGGCGGGCGCTCTTCGTCGACGGGTCGTTCGCCTCGACGATGGTCGCCTCGGCTGGCAGCGTCTCTCCCCGTGGTCTGTCCGGGTGGGCGGCGGCGCCCCTTCGTCTGGGAGGGAATTAGCAACCCTCATTGCCCGCGCGTCGCGGGACAATGGGGGCGTCGCGGGAGGCGCCGCGCGGAGGGAGGTCAGCCGCGCGAGGACCGCTCCGGGCCCTCGGCTTGGCTGTTGTTTGTGCAGATGCCGCCCGCTGAACGTAATGGATGGTTCATTTTAGGCCGCAGATGGCCTGTATTTTCTGGCCGGGTGCAACAGCGTGCATAGGAAACGCACTATGAGTGTGTAAGAGAGAGTGTTAGGTCACGTGACCGCAGGTGGGGACATGTGTGTGATTGGCTGGTTCCTGTGGCCAATCAATGGTTTCTATTAATTGTTTGAAAGGTTTTTTCTCTCTTTCTTGTACGCCCCCTTCTTGGAGGCGGGCTTTTTCGTATCAAAACCGGAGTGTTGGGTTTTGTCGAGGGTCGGTCGAGAGGGGATCTAGTTCAGTATAGATCTCGGCCGAACAGGCTGCTGCTGTCAGAGTGACAATGTAACCGTCACTCTGACGTGATGTAAACTTGGAGTAATGTAAATAATGTAAATAAACCTAATATCTAGCAAGGAAGGCAGTCCTCATCCCTCACCCGCTCCAAGCATCGGTCGTCGGTCATCGGAGCGAGTCGAGATCGTCCTCTCGGCTCGCGCATCAAACGAACATCACTATTTCGCCTCCATCAGTTCGTCAAGAAGATGGAGAGGCGAAATTTAACTTATGGGAGCACAAGTTAGCCAGAATAAACTGTCTTTTGGCAACATTTTAGGCAAGATTAGGTACATAGCGGAGAGTATATCAGCGTTCTTTCAATTAAGAATACACGCTGGATTTCTTGTTACGATATCAAACGAAAAAAGCTACGCGAACACATAAGCACTTCTCATCCACTGTGAGTGCGAATGCAGTATAGTCCAAACACCTTGGACGTTTTGTTTCCGCCGCGCCTCGTCAGAAGTCCTCTTTCCGCTTTAACACGATTTGCTTGGCAATACACCTCAACGCTTGCGAACAGTTTTGACCTGTCTCCGACGCGTTGCGTCGCTGTTCGTCCCTGGTGCCGTGTAAGGGAGAGTTGACGACAATGGCGTGCCTGTTTGCTCGTTTGGCTGCCTTCCTTATTTCATCTGCGGTGTACTGACGTCGGCGACCAGCTTTCGCTACTGCCAAGTTCAAGCGTATGCTCTAGAATGCCTCGCACTACCAAACGCTTCCAAGGCGCGTGGGTTTACTTTTAGGCTCCGTTGCCCGGATTCCGCCGGATACGCCGACGCCGGTGTTCCAACTCAATGAGCCATTTCATGCTTGCGCATCAAAAAGCAACGCGTCAAAATTGAAAGCATTTCGTTTTAAGAGAAAGAGGGTTAAGACGCGCAGCTTTTGCTTATGTAACCTGTGTCAGTCAAAGTCCAAAATACAAACTGCTTCAGCCATGTGATTCTCGCCCTGACTGGTATCCCCTCATAATTAGTTGCTCACTGTTGCTCCCGTTTTAAACCAATTGTACATAAGTGTTTCTTGTATTTAGTTTTTAGTTTTATTTTTCATTTTGTAATAAACTCATTTGTATGTGTACAAAGTTGTAAATGTGTCTTGTAAATATCGTTTCCTACATTGACATGTAGTGCAATAAATACCCTGTGGAAAAAAATGACGCAAACGGATAGACGTCGGCTTCACAAGGCGGGGGACCCAGGTTCGACACCCACCACGGGAAGCGATTTTTTTTTCTTTTGGGGCGCTTGATGCGCCCTTTGTGGAAACCCGTTGTGTAAGCTGCCTTTCCTGCAGGGCGTTTTGGTGACGGGACGGTCGCCATCAGTGCGACACAAAAAGCTTCGCTTTAAAACGGTGTTACAGAGGGGTGAGATAGAAGCAAGTACTACAACGAAACACTTCTGCTCGAGTTGCTCCGAGGACAAAAGAGACGAAATGTTTCCCAACCGATGACTCACGAGCAAGTGCGAGTGAAGGAAAATCGAATGGAATTGAGCTAGCAGACCTTCACTGCATTGGTCATGAGAGGAGCGAGATGCAAGAGGGAGAGAGGAGTGTGCGTTACGGGGCAGGGGCGGCGGAATGCTCCTTTCGACGACATTTGCACCGAAGCGAGCAGATAGCAGGAGGCCATTTTTTTTGTTTTTTTATTGAGGACTCCAGTGACGCTTTGACGTACCTTGAGCGAAACGTTCATTGTCTGCTTGTTCCTCCCCATTCCGACTTCCCTCTCATCCTCCAGACGCCCTCCACAACTCCCCTCCCTCTCCCAGCTGGGCGGCTTCAGACGTCGTCTCGGAGATTCCACTTACGCTTGCGCGTAGGAGGACTTGTACTCTGACACTCACTATGTGGAAGACGATAGCGCGATTATTTCATTCACAACTCGTAGTAGCTGTTAGAAATTTTGCTGTATAGTGCACCCTTTGTTGATACTGGTATCTTTTTGTTGTCCACGCATTACACGCCATCGATGCAAGTGTAACGGCAACTTTTGTCCAGCACCGCCGCTACTGTAGCATGATGATTGCAGTGAAGAAGTCGAAACGCCGAAGAAAGGTTTAAGGTTAACTTGTTTAATTTACGGGTATCATTGGAGACATTTAGCGCATACAAACTTGAAACAATTACACTTATTACATAGGTGAGAAAGACAGTCAATAGGTCGAGGGTACTTAGCGGGACATGGCTGGCGGGCGAAGGGCTCCCGGCGTCTGGCCCCGACGATCGGCAGCAAGTGGCTCTCCTGGTGTTGCTCGCCCTCAATCGCCGGAAGCGCCGCGTTATATTTACTTCAAGCGGCGTGGTGGGGGACGTACTGAGGGAAAAAGCGCATCCTGGCGTGTGCGGACGCCTGGGAACAAGTCTAAGGCACACCCGCAGCCAATCAGGAAGACGCTTGTAAACACCAATCAGACATGTCCCCGCCAAAGTGAAAAGGAAAAAATCACACACAGAAGACACAAAGTTCAAACTCGAATACGCCCGTTTCTGGCAAAATAATTACTGGTGAGAATAAAGTAAAGGTATACAAACTCGAAAAGGAGAAAAGACAGGCGGCCGTTTGAACGAGACCGGGGGTCGGAGAACATAGCGGCCCGCGTAGGCGCGCAACGGGGGGTCGGAGACGCCAGTGCGCGCGGAAACACAAGATGCGACGATGGTCCCCCTCGATAGCCGCGTCTCCCGGGTCGGCCGACGGGCCAACACACGCTCCGCATGCGTTTCTTAGAAAAGCTGGGCCTCGGGGGCCGAAGAGGGATGCTAAAAAATTGAAAAAAAGCAAACGGAACGGGGGCTCCGCGACACAAGTGTGAACATTTCCTGTTCTCTGCCGCCAATTTTTCCTTGCAGTCCTATCACACATGTGCATTTCCTTTTGCGTTAAGGTTTGTAACTTGCAGAATTGTATGACAGGGAATGTTTTATTTTTCCACAGAAACTTTCGAGAAAATGTGTTCCTATATTTGTAAATGTTTTCACTCGTACATGTGCATCGTTAGATCATTTCTGTAATTTATTTGAGCATCACTTTCATGCCTCTGTAACTTCAGATGTCTCGCCGCCTGTACGGGACCCCGTGCACTTTCAAGTGGTCTATGACCGCTTTTCGCCTGGGGGACCCCCAACAAAAATTTTGTTTGAAATAAAACGACTTGACTTGAAAGAGGTAGCTCTGTCTATACAATTCGTTTCCGCTGTTACGGGAGATTGGGGAAAAGGTTGTTGTCGTAGAAAACTAGATCGATCAGCAAAGTATCCACTCACTCACTCACTCACTCACTCACTCACTCACTCACTGACTCACTCACTCACTCACTCACTCACTCACTCACTCACTCACTCACTCACTCACTCACTCACTCACTCACTCACTCACTCACTCACTCACTCACTCACTCACTCACTCACTCACTCACTCACTCACTCACTCACTCACTCACTCACTCACTCACTCACTCACTCACACGCCGGGACGTTCGTTTTCCAATGCCTCGCGCTTTCAAATGCGGAACCTCGGGAGTTTTCGTTCTCGGACATCAAGAATATACGTGGAACCCTAGTCGTATAAGCTTCGCTTAATTCATGGCCCACTATCCACCTCCTACCACCATAACCTGCACGAGCTTCTGGCCTTCCTCCTTCCAATATGGGTGCTACAATAACGAAAACCTCTCAACGATCCTCCCTGTTTGGTTATTCGCGTCCATCGTTCTCGTCTTTCTTTTTTTCCCCGAGATAACCCCGACTATCCTGCTTTTCTTCTGCATTCGTCACTCCGCCCTGCTCGTCTCAGAAGCGCACAACACCGATGGGACCACTCGCCGACGTATACGCACGGGCCCGCTTCTGTCATAGCTAAAGTGTCCTTATAAGCACGGCAGTGCCCTTTGGCCAGCATAGAAGTGGACAGTGGTGGCGATACGTCCTTGCCGGTGCCAGGGCGAGCGAGTTGCCCGGCGGCTTTCTCCATCAGAGATTGCGCGGGCCGCTTCGGTTGGGTCGAAGGCTCGCTCGTGAAACACAGTAGCCGCCAGCAGCGGACCGCCGGACGCCCGCGGGCCAAGTCGGCGCAGTTCGGTGCACCGCTGCCAACGTTGCCGCCCTCCTCCGGCTGAATGAATGCCCGAATGAATGGACGAACTAATTGTTTTGTTCCTCAACCGTTTATCCACAGACCATAAGTAGGGCAGCAGGTTAAGCGTAGTAACTCGCGCTACCGCGTTAGCCGAGGTGGTTTTAAGAGACTATAAACGTAGTGGCCGGAATGCGGAGCCAATGAAGCGCGATAGTCTGCACTACCAAATTATCGTGGAAAGTATTTAAACAGCAAGCGAGCGAATGGGCAACCCTGAGGTACACCGAACTGCGGACTAAGCAGGTGCCACTAGCGTAAGCGGCACCTCCATCCATATTTCTTTTGCTGTCATCGTTCGAACCAGGTTATGAGGCCTCCCTGCGTTTTAGTTCAACTATACGTCGCTAAATATTGTGGTGGGTTCATTCCACAGTAACCGATAATGGTGAACGAGTGTGTGTCACACTGGTAATCCGAATCGCACAGGTATTTAAATTTGAACGTAAAAGAGAGAGAGCGACAGGGAGAGGGAACGAATAATAAAGCGTTCTGCCTCACTTTGTATATATTTTCTGGACTTGCCCATCACACAGCGGAAACTTAAGGTCTGGCGTAAAACACACACGGCCCATAACAAGGGTGACTGAAAAAAAAAAGGGAGAGAAAGACGGACAAGAAAGTAGCCTCCGATTTCATGTTTATGAACTCGGTTGGCGACAAAGCATGCAAGGTGCTCGCAGCATTATCAAACAAAACAACTCTTCGGTCAAGCAGGAAGAAAGGAAAACGCTTATCCCGCCAATGCCGGTACGTGTCGGGCAAGTGGCCAGCCCGTGAAGTTCGGCGAACGTCGGTCAGTGCCGGTGTTTCAACTTTTCAGCGCCAAGAAGCGTTTGCTTTCGGGCGCTTCGGGCTCCGGCGTGCTGCGCGGGACTCGGACAGCGCCTCGGCGTTTTGCGAGAGCGAAGAGAGCCCGCGTGCTCACGGCGCCGTACAACGAAAGCGAGCGGCCGCTTCCCCTGTACTACGATCGACGGCGCTTCTCCCCGCGACGCGCAGCGTGGGAAAATGGCGCCGGGGAAGTTCTCACGCCCCTGTGTACGACCGCTTCGCCGCGCAACCCCTCTCCCCTCCCTCCGCCGCTTCTGGCGGCGGGAGGCAACGCCACCCCGCGTACAACAAGGCCTGACGAGCTCCTTCTCGCCGCTGCCCAGTTTAGAAGAACAGTCACAACAGTGGGTGTACTTTCGTACGGCCACCCTCTGGCGTTGTCCCAAAGTAACGTCCACCTTTGAGTATTCTTTTTGCGGTGATCCGGTCATCGATGCACTCCCGTCGTTTAGGCCTAGCCGTCCATTCGGAGGAGCTGGACCACTCGTCATCCTCCTCCTCCTCCTACCCGCTGTAGAACCACTTACTGGCGCGCGTGCGAGACCAGACATGGGGTGACGTCACGAGGTCGTCGCGTGCCGCCCGCTGGAGCGGTGTTGTTGAGCGGCTACTGCAGGAACGACACAATGCTCGGGCATTGTGAACTGCCTGGTTCTGGAGGACCTGAAAAGGCCGTGGTATCCCCGCCTTTCGGCGCCCCCCGTCTCTTCTTCCGCGTATTTGCCCACGCCGGTGGTGGAGCACGGGGAACCCTCAAAGGACCCGAAAGTTGACTGGCGGAGTATAGTTGAACTGTGCGCTCGATGAAAGCATTTTGCTGAAAGAAGCGCGGTTAGCGCACAACAATTAAGGCGATGCTGTTAGTTTTTGTGTGCGTTCCTGGACACGCAGAAAGTTGCGCATACACGGAGTACTGTATAGGTGATCACAAAAATCATCGCAGGAATTGCGCCGCTACCACGGGAGAACTTCACCGTGACGTGCAATTCATCTGGAACCGCTGCAATCTTTCCTGCTGCAAGCGGGATGGGAGTCGGTCAATGTCGGTCTGTTTTCAAACATTCACACCGTCAACAACGTTGGGCATACCTTTTGGGTTTTAATAGCAGTGTAAAGATGTAGCACTGCACGCCTGAATGTTCCCCCTACACAATACGGCACACAGCGTTCTTGTTTAGCGAAAGCATTAGTTTATGTGGAGATGGTTCGACCGGCACGGTTTAACTAAAAGTCGCCAAAAATTAATCAAAGACGAGTCCGATTTCATCAGTCTCCTTGCCTTTTTCCCATTCCAGACGTGGTAACTCCGCTCGCCCAGTAGCGGGAGTTATCACAAGAGGCCGGATTTTTGGGCGTTCAGAAATCGCGTTATAGGCGCCGAAAATTGACGAGCAACACAACGTTTTAGGCCGGCAATGTCGTAAATATAGGCAACACAAAATTTTACACCAATGCGAATAATTTCAAACGAAGACGTGCGCGACCTCTATCTAGGACCTGTAAACTAAAAATGTTATTGTTTGTGCTGGCACAAAGGCGCCAACAGTTGAACGCAGCCGTTCAATTCTCCTAAAAAATGGCTGAACTAATGGTGACCCATTGACCTGATTCAGCGAGCGCACTTCTAACTTTCATGTTCAACGGCCGCTGTCGCTTATTTTTTTGCTCGAGTTTCGCATATAGTGAAACAGGAATTAAAAAGAATACCCGAGACCTGGGAGTACTGAATAAAAAAAGCGCTACTGTATGTCTGCCTGGCACAACTCAATTGCGACATAGTACGGACAGAGACTAAATGCAAGGGAGACGATGATTTATCAAGAAATTAGCATGCTCTTACATGAGCCTGTAGCAATTTTCTCATACACAATGATATCATCCAAATTGTTCAGGCAAGATGTGCCAACACGGCCAAATACACTTCCGCACATTTGAAGAGCACTTTTAAAGAGGGGCTTAGCAGCCGAACAGATTTTTGGTGGAAAAGCGCATTTTAGAGTCCGTCGGCACAGTGAATTTTATTCCGTAAGAAAATACAACTGCGCCGGGTTGTTGCGCGGTTGGTTCTTCCATGAAATTATCTCCTAATAAAGGCGTGTTTGATGCTCATACTTTGCGTTGAAAATTTAACAGCGTTGGGTTTGAGTATGCTTCTGGAAACAAGGCTGCGACTGCATACGTTTTAATACATCTGCTTGGAAAGAAAGCGGAACGTAGTCTAAGAATCACTGTGAAAATTGTGAAAACAATTTAAACTACCACAATCTCCAGATATTTGGATTCAAAACTGTGCCTCTTGTCAGCGAGAATAAGCGTGGCAGTCCGCTGCTGCGGTTGTTTTACGGGAGCTGGTTGCTCTAAAGGCCTAGGTTGAACTCCATAAAGTTCCGAACAGCCAATGATGCCCTGTAGTATGAATAACAATCTCAAACTGCATGCGAAAGTGAAACTTGAAGCTAAGTAGGGTTTATATAAGTGCTGATCTTGAAAATACGCATTTATAGGCATTTATAGGCATGGCACCAACACCAAAATAGGCCTTTATGGGCACTATAAAATACCATAGAAGCCCTTCTTAACCCCTAATTCATGCTCATATATCAAAGGGGGCCGATAGGAGCGCAAGGAGCAAAAGAGGCGATTTCCGAAAATCCGGTGTCTAGTCATCACCGTCTAGATAAGACGGAACACTAATTTTTTTTCGTCACAGTATTGGAAACGATAAACGCTTCTGTCTTCTCACCAGTTTATACGTGGCAAAAAAAAAAGTGTCCACTAAAGTGTATACGATGCAGGAAGCAATGCGTACGCTTCCTCACTTACAAGGCGTCGGTGTGGCCCCGATCTCATTCATTCAATCGCGCAGCGCACGTATTCTCTCTTTGTTCTCGCCAGGCTTTCTCCGAAACCATGCACGGATACGCTGCACCGCAACCGCCCGTGGCCTTTTTTTTTCTTGCTGACAGCGTTAGGTAAGCGCTGATAGCGAAGCCCGCTGTGAAGGCCAGCCTAGTATGGCGGGGGGGCACGGACTGATCTCTGTCTCTCCACGTTCGCTCCCTCTCCTCGGAACCCACCGCCCTTACTGCCTCCGGCGCTCTTGTATGCTCGGACGGCGCCTGCATCCCCTACTAATAACCTCCCTTTCTCTTATACGCTGTAGTGCGAACGGCTCGGTTTCATTCAGGTTCCGCTGGCGTAGTATCCCGGTCGTGACCGTGCTTCAGTTTTTTCTCACGGTGCGGTGCCAGCGGGAATCAATGAACGCCCCGGAGAGGCCCTGAAAACAGTGCGTGGCCCCTTCTGCACGGTTATATATTCACTCCACTGTTGTTGGCGTTTGTTTCTTATCTCTCCTCTGGTGAAGCGAGAAGGAAGCCAACTACCGATGCTGCGTTGCCCGTTACGGCGGCGGTAGTGCACTTTTTTTTATATATATATGTATTTATCCTCAAAGCCAGAAAACACTGCAGAGGGTAGGGGTTGCAGTTTACACAATACAAAAACACTATAAAGCAGTAAGTTTGTTATACATTCACCTTATTATGCATTGTTAGCTAAGGCGACGGGAAAGAGATGGTTATCAGTAATCGACACAGCTTCTGCTGGGAGGCGGTTCCAGCCACTTAATATACGAGTTATAAAAGTTGAGTGAACGGTTTAATATTGAGTGTATCAAAAACTTACTTTATAAGCGCGATCAATGCGGTGTGATAGATATGGCGGTGTGACTCGTGGGAGGGATACGTTTCTGCTGGGTTAATTAACTTCGAAGGTTGACCTTCAAAGTTAACCAACGACCACTCATCCGCCGATTGCAATCGGTGGATCGAAGGGAGAGGGAATCATTGAGAGAAACGAATGTGTGCGACGGATGGGAAAGAACGATGGGAAGCGAATGAGTGGCGACAAAGTCAACTGTGCCAACAGCTTTTGGCAGCGGAAAAATGGGGTCATTGTTAAGGCAGTTGTGGGTCCTCGAAAACGTGGTTTAGTGATGCAGGCGAGGTTTCCGTAGAATAACAATCGTATCTTAGTGCTGGCCTCTAAGCGTATACGCAGGGTTGTTCGTTTTCGGGGCAAAATGCGATTTTACGCCATTCTTACACCCCGAACATGTTTCAGGAGAGTATGGTTAAACCAGATTTCTTCCCGAATGGTCCTTCTCAAAGCAGCGATTTGCACAATCATGCACTGACGGTCCGCGGCCGTCCTCAACCACTACTTGTTGGAAGCAAGCCCCACAAACACAGATTCCGGGCTCATTGAGTGTTGGTTGCATTACTCTGCCGCTCGCTGCCACAGGCTGGCACATGCTGCGCTGACATTGTTGTGCCTATAGCTAATGGAAGTTGTGTTGTCTAGGGAACTTCCTCCCAGCTGTCAGTGATGAGACAGGTCTCAAATGAAGACCGACATGTTGCGCAAGCAGATGGTGATGTTTGTAAACAATTAAGGATGAGTTAAAAATCTCGACCAGCTTTCAGCGAATAAAATACTTCTATTCTGGCCTCGCGGTACGCTGTTCGACGGGGTCGATGCGTCCGCTATCCATAAAGATGACGGGCAAACATTGGAAGGCTTAAAAGGCAAACTTTAATTCAGGGTAAATGAAAAACAGGAAAAGGTTACAAGCCGAAAAAAGAAAGATTCCTTCCCCTGGTTAGCGCCGTAAAAAAGTGGTGCTGTCTCGAGGGCTGGCAGCGGTAGACTGGTGGTCGTGGCGTCTCTGGACCCAGGCGCGGCACGGTTCCGCGTAACGTAACTCAACACCTCGCCGGGGTTGCAGGACGGCGGGAGAAACGGGCCTAAAGGCGCAACCACATGCAACGTTTTGGCCGCGTCTTGCAACCGTCTGCGGCGCCTGGCGCCGACGCGGAACGGGCCTTGGAGAGGGCGAGCGACCACATGAGACGCGCGAAGAGCGCTTCTCCGATCCAAGTTGCCAGACTTACTTTGGTAAAGGCAGCATCGTTCTGTTTAAAGGGACAGACAACCGATATTTGTCGCGTGTATGTTCTCTAGCTCATATGAAAGCCAGCGTTTTATATAGCCCGGTAACCACAAGCAATTTTTAAACAAACTGGCGGAAATAATTTTAATTTGGCAGCAAACTTCCTGAAATCGGAAGGGTGGCGGTTCGTAGTGTCGAAACTTGGCACTACAATATGTGTCCCTGTCACGTGACCTGCAAACCTAGCAGCTACTGTAACTGCTGAAACGTTTATTTACGTATTAAAAACCTTTTAACACAAGTATTTGTACAAGCTTAAATAGTATATGTATTTCTAAACATTACTTTGAAAATTCTAAAGACACGCCGCCCGCCGCCGCTGGGTTGGTCTCAGTGTGGCTAACTGAGCCACCATGCCCAGAATCAACGGCAACGTTCAGTAAACAGACCCAGCGAAGGAGCTTTGACGATTCTGTCTGAGTCAGGGGCGTTTGTTCTGCCAAAATATTTGATTTCAGTCTCCAAATACGCCAACGGCAGCTTTAAAAAAAAAAAAATAAACGTTGCGCCCGGGGAGAATCGAACTTCCCGCCTCCACAACGTGAAGCCAGATTCTACCTATCGTCTATCCCAACAGATGGCGCATTCGTGCAAAATAGACCCTTGCATTAAAAAAACACATAAAGGAACATGAAAGCCTGCGATTCAAAGTTTTTTAGCTGGAAACAAGTTTTTAGATATCGTTTTTGATTTCGCATACAGACAAAAGTATGTTGCCGAGCTACTCTGTGCCATGGTTGCCAGCATTAGTTTTGGGAGGGACACATACGGCTCGTAGATCAAAAAATTCGATTTAAAAGTTCTAGAGCGTTATCAGCAAAACCGTTTCTCGTCAAGGTGCTTTAAGTGATGCCCTTTCATTTGGGATAGAGAATATATACTCGATAAAAATCGGTTGTCTGGCCCTTTAAGTCATTCTTAATAAACTGAAGAATAATCAAAACTTCAACAAACAAAACACGTTAAATTGATGTTCTATTAAATAAAGTGCTAAAGAGCCGCCAAATAAAGAGCCGCCATGTTGCGTGCGGAGGGGGACCGGAAATTGAGGACAGCAACATCCGGCGCAGACGCCGAAAACGGACCGAAAATCTGGGATGCGCAGACACCGGCGCTCCGAGCGCGCTGCTGTGTATTTGGTGGCGCGCGCTGAACGCGCGTCGCCGCGGACGGTCTCCAAACGCGACCAAAACGTCGCATGTGGTTGCGCCTTAACTCCTTTTCCGGCCGTCCCCGGCTCGGAGAGGGAAGGAGATGCGCGCACACACAAGCACAAGAACGAACACAAAACACACTTATCTCACCCTGCGAGGGACACCAACTGACTCGGAGTTCAGAGTTTGTGGCCCCTCCCTGCGCGTTGAGGAATGCGAGCAGAACAACTTCATTTCTTGGAAGTTATCGATTTCCTTTATTTCCATCATAATTCAAACACCCTTCCGTCTAACGACTACGGTAATTGAAGTGCGAAGCTTTCTTGCGTGCGAAAAAATCAGATGGCGAAGTGCCAAAGCCAAAGCATGAATCAGTGTAGAAGGAAGGAAGGAAGGAAGTAAACTTCCTGAGCACCCTTAGTATAGGAATTAAATTTTCCTGAGCACCCTTAGTCCAGGGCGCCGTCTTGGGAAGCCGTGGCCATGGCTTCCTCCGCTCTGGACGTCAGTAGGAGCTGTGTCGCAGCGCTGGGGTCAGCCAGACTTGCCTCCCAGGATGCTAGAGTTGGATTCGGGATGGGGGTCAACATTGGATGTCGATCGCAGGCCCATATTGTGTGGAATATGTTTGGGTAACCTCCGCAGAACGAGCAAGTAGGGGTGCCGGGTAAATTTCGAAAGCGATGTGTGAGATGTTTAGTGGGTAATGTCTTTTTGTCTGAATCTGTCGGAGGAGGGCGACTGCTGCCTTGTGAGTGTACGATGGGGGGAGGGATGTCCCTTGCGCTGCGCGCGAAAAGACTCGAGGTATTCGTGCGGGCTAAAAGACGGCTGTGCATCACTTAAGGACGGCTGTGCACCGCTTATAAGCTGGTCAGGTGCCCGGTAAATAGTTTCTCGGGCGAGCGTATGTGCCCGCTCATTTCCTGCCAAACCCTCGTGCCCAGGAGTCCAAATGATGTGGAACGTGTACGGAGTGTAGAGGAGTAATCGCTTAGGGCAGTACTTCAATCGCCAGGTTGAATGAAGAAACACATTGAAGAGACTGCCCTCCGTGCCAACCATGTCGGAATGTCGCAATCGGACAGACGTCCGCTTCCTAACGCGAGGGTCCGAGGTTCGAATGCGACCACGGGAAGCGTTTCTTTCTCGGGGCGGTTGTGTGAGGTAGGCTTTCCTGTGGTGCGTTTCTCCGTGCTCCGGACGCCATCAGTGAGGCATTGCAAGCTTCGCTTTAAAAAAAAAAGCGTACTCCTGCTGCCGTAACGGGGTGTCACCACTAACTGCAGGCTTGTGACCGTTATCTTTATGATTGGAGGCCCGCTTACGTTGACGCAACGGGCAACGCAGTCGCACTGCGTTCCCCTCGAGCGTGTCATCGAGAATCACCGCAACCGCGAAGCATTCATACAATTTTGTTAGCTTTACTTGTATTAAGATAGAATGGGAGTAACTTCGAGTTGTGGAAACTAAAAAAGGTTTAATAATCGGGAAAACCTTGCCTGCACTGGTTATATAATTCCAGGACTGGAGAGAGCTAGCGCTGGGAACGTTCCGTCGGCGTGCGCGGGAGGGGGCGATTCCCTGGCGCAGAGATGACGCGCCACCATATTATAGGCACTCTGAAGTCCGGACCATCTTAGCACTCATAGTCGTACGCATAAACACTCGCCGCGGGTACGCAAGGAAGTTGTTCTCTCTCTCTATGACGTTCAATGACCCACCATTTGTGCTACTCGGCTACTCCTTCCCTGCCTCTTACCCTTCTTCCCGTATTTCGCTGGTATGGCCTCCCTTTTGAAATAACGGATTACAAGAACAACAACAACAACAACAACAACTCTCTCTCTCTCTCTCTCTCTCTCTCTCTCTCTCTCTCTCTCTCTCTCTCTCTCGGTGCAACGTAATGGCTCTGGGCGCTTCGGTATGGCGGCAGGCAGTAATGACCGTTCCTACAAATGTTAATCTGCGTATATATATATGCGTCGGGTGGTTTGCGGTGGTGTCATGCGCTTCAGGGCAGTTTTTTTTTATGTAGTTTAACGCACCTACGATACACCTTGGCTACCAGGCGAGCCGTATCGGAGGTTTCCGGATTAATTTAAACCATCTGGGACTCCTTAGCAAGCGCCGAAATTTCGACACACCGGGGGCCTTTTCGCTTTTCGCCTCCACGTGAAAAGCGGCCGGTGCGGCCGGGTATCGAACCCGCGCCCTCGCGCTCAGCCGCACAACGCCTTAGTATCTGAGCCACCCCGGCGGCTACTCCGGTGTCCTCTTCTCCCCTTGCTGCCATTGTAACCTTTTGTTGTTTCCCTTTCGTTTATCGACACGAATGAATTCCACGAAGACTCCGAACTGGCTGCCAATTTCAGCGGGGAATGCGTTCCCACGGCGCGTCGCAGGCATCTATAATCGGTCAGACAGGAGTGGTTCCACCTGTACACGCGCTGTGACGTCTCTGATTAATGGGATCTTAGCAAATGTGGGCCGCATTTTGTGCAGTCTGCCCTTATCAGGCCCGAACGGCTGCTTATGGTGGGAAGTGCGCTGCGATAGTTCGTTCGCTTCGCTAAGTATAGTGATAGTGTGAACGGGTACGCAGTGGTCACTCCGACGATGCAAACTGTCTTCACAGAACGTGCATTGCATTTTGCAAAAGAGCTATCGTATGTACAGTGTGCGTCACACTCCAGGGAATTTGCCGGAAAAGTTCGTTTTTTGAACTGAACAAGCTCAGCACTCAGCAGTTTGTGAGACGGGTATACTGATGGACATCATCATAGCCGATGGTGGCTATGATGATGCGGGTGGCTAGATGGTGAGACAAATTTTTGTTTGGGACCGAGTGGGCGAAATATTTTAAGACAAAATACCTTTGCCCAAGAATGAGTTTAGCAATTTCGGAAGAGAGGTTCGTGAAAAAAATTAGCAGTGTCTTAGCTACGCTATGCCAGGATATACGTAGCGTGACCTAACGTTCAGGTGGTTATTCTTAGGTTTCCTGGTTGTCTAGGATTAGCTGATTATCATGCTTACTGCTGCTAAAACGATTTCCAATCCAATATAATCCAATCCAGTTCAGTCCAGTCACTGCTCCTCCCGCATGCACAGCACGGCTCTCCAGTAGCCACGCGAAACCTCTATCAAGCGGCTCCGGCGCAGCGTCAGACTTGGCTACTGCGCAACGGGGACGCACAGCTGGGCACGCGCCGGCGCCAGTGCGTCTGCCGCGGCTATGACGCCACTACTCTAGAGTGCGCAGACCGGCGAATGTTCAGACCCAATTCTCTACACACCCGTACTCCAATTGGATGGGATTTCCAATCCAATCCAATCCAGTCCAATCTCCAATTCAATCCAAACCAATCCAAATCCAAATCCAATCCAACCCAACCCAATTCCGATTCCTTTCCGTGTTCCCCCCTTTTAAAAGAAAACAAAAAAAGTGGTGAACAGCACGCGCACCAGCGAAGCTATGGCAGGTTTGCATCCAATTCGATACAAACGAACAGGGGCAAGCGATCAAATACAATCCAATCCAACCCAATCCAGTCCAATGATTCCCGAGTTTGCGCAGCACGGCCCTTCAAGGTCCACGTAAAACTGCTCAACATCGGCCAGTGTAGCTTACGCTTCAAAATTCGTGCGCAAGCATGACTCCCTGAAGGTCTTCCTTGCTTTTGAAGACTCCTCCAAAAAACTGCTTCTTAGCCGGAGCGGGATCAAGTAGTAGAAGAGGAGCTTCGGGATGAACATCGTCGTAGTCTTCGTCGTTGTCGTCGTCACCATCATCATCATCATAATCATCGCCGTCGTCCCCCTCGTAATCAACACCCCTACTGCCACCACGATCATCGTTGTCATCATGGTCATCATACTCCTAATCTTAATTATCATCATCATCATAATCCTAATAGTCGCCATCATCGTCCTATTCACCTAATCATTATCATCGCCACCAACATACTTGTCACAATCATAATGATAATTATAATTGTCATCTTCATCAACGTCCCCAGCCCATTAGCGTGTTCTGCAGGACGAATGCCTAACGCAGAGGACACGAGCTTTCGAGCACATTCTATATGCTTTCAAACTATCGTGTATCATCCCGCCATCGGGTTTTTGACCCCCCCTTCCCATATATCGGTACATGTTGTGATGGGAGGTGCTGTGTTGCGGTCTTCTGTCGTCCTCTTCTCTTCATGTAGTCCCGGTACTAAAACACCGGGACACTCGTTTTCCCGCGTCGGAACGTTTCATCTCCGTGGGCAAAAACGCGTACTAAAAGAGCACACCGGGACACGGGTTTTTCAACGTCTCGCGCTAGAACGCTTCGTGCTTCGAAGACACGAGACTTTTACAGCAAAGCTGCATACCTCTACCCCCGACGGCGTTATCTCCGTGGGCAAAATTACGGCCAGTCTGGCTCTCATTTAATTGCTTAAATCCGATTCAACGCAAGAGAGGGCGCCACCATCTCAGCAAGCACGCCATTGCTCCTCCCACCGGCGCTTCTCCGGGGCCCAATCAGAGCGCACCGTGTGGCAAGGGAGGGACCTACAATCTTTTAATACAGTTAGTTACACATTGAAATCTTCGCCCCTCCCCAGGTTTCACGTTAGTGGAGATGACCCCATCTTTTACTTGATATATCCGCAGTTCTGGCTGGCGGTGCGGCCACTTTTTTGTGTTTTTCGCACCTGACTCGAAAGGTCGCCCATCCTGTATTTTTCACTTGATATCTGTGTAGTTTGGGTGGGCGTTCTTTCGGAACTTTACGGTAGTTTATTGAACTCGTTTATAAATTAAGGAGTTGATAGGCACGAAAGCGCTGCTGTGACGCTGACGTAGCGTATAGTTGTCGGGAAAGACGAAAGAGAATTTGCGCTGACTGCCTTATCGTACACCTGCGGTAATTCGGGAAATGTTCTGCCAATATCCACTGAACTGTTCATTGATTGCCTGGTATCTCTACTGGTTGCAGGTAACCTGCTGCACGATTCATTTACCAGTGGTGGGATCCCAGAGTTCGCGTTCTGGAGAATACGAGACGATCAGTCGTAAAAAGAGTGACTGACCTGCATTGTGGGCAGTCTGATGAGAAGAGGGATGGCGAGATTTCGAGAGGATTGTGGGATGACTAGAATCACAAAAGAACAAAAAGTAATGACCTTGTTACAACACAAAGCGTCGCTCAACCGTAACCGGCGGCATTTGCAAACACCAGCTTCGGTCAAACGAATCAAATTCGCTCCAGTTGTACGGGTCGCAGTGTCCCGCCGATGAATTAAATGCCTTCTAACTAAAACGACATCTAACTGCGCCGTCTGAGAATGGTCGCGAGGGGACGCCCCAATGCCAGGAACGGCCGCGCGGAAGGAAGTTTGGAGGATGCGAGGTCAGGGCACGTCCGCCGCCGCCGGGCAATGGACACGGCCCGCGCCGCGGTTCTCTGGGGCAGCGGCGGTAGGGTGCATGCACGGCCGCCGTCCGCGGCCGCTTCCCACGGGAACCCCGGCCGCCCGCGGCAATTAGAAGACGCTCGGAGACAATGGCTTCTTCCGCGCCGACGCCGTTTCCGCCTCCGCCGTCCGAGCGTCCGTCCACACGACGCCGCTCCGGACACACATTCTTCTGCCACCGCCTGCCCTCCTCCTCCACTGAAGATTAAGTCAACGCGGTTCCCACACGCTCACGGCGACGATAATTCTCGCGGTGTTCCACTCTTTTGCTTTCTTTTTACTTAAGAATTTGTTATTTCGTTTTTCTCTCGGGGCCTCCTTGGAGGTGTGCATGCGTTAAGTAAGCGGCAAGCGTGAGATGACACCGGGACCCTACCGCCCCTTTATGGCCAAGTAACTCCGACGTCCTCGTCGTAGTAGACAGGCAACGGTCGCGCGGAGTTCAGTTGCCGACTCACGGGGCCTTGATCCCCCTACCGAGCGACGATTGTTGTGCCACGGCGCCGTGTCACGGTCAAGATCACTGCCTGCATGCGTGTTCGACCGCGGATCTTCAATGAGGCGTACGTTTGTTCGTTGCGGAACAGACCGCGGCGCTGTGATGGGGAATACGTTAAAGGTTCGTTTCATCCGAGGAGGCACGGATGTGAAAATGAGTAATGTGTCGTTTTGCTGTTTCCCGTCCAGTAGAGTGAAGGGGCTGAGGAAGCATTCTTGAAGCCCAGCGCGCCAGTTAGGAGTCCATTTGGCAGCGCTTATGGGTGTTCGCGCCATGTTAATCAATCCCACCTAGTCGCAGGTAGCAGTCAGGAGCGGCCGATCATAACCGCCTTCAGAATGCAGTCGTTTTAAGTGCAGAACACTTTAGGGGTCCGGCTTGTCGTCGTAGCTCGTCCGCGTTCACGCTATCTAGCCACCGCAGTCACGTGACATACGGACCAATACAGTCCCACGGCTTCACGCACTCAAACAGAGGCTTCGAAAAGATGCCTGCTTAAGAGAATTTATGTAATCTAGTTACAGCTAGGACCCGCTGTAGTTAGCTATACTACACGGGTCGACAGGACACAGGATGTATGCAATGTGTTGCCTGAAGAAAGAAATGAACAGCACACAAGTTCTCTTAAAACAAAGTCCAGTGATGTCCACGGCACTTGGTTGAATTTCCGGAGTTCACACGTGGAACTCAACTTAAAAACACAATTGTTCCCACCCACTTAACACAAACACAATAGTCAGACCCGTTCGGGCTATTATAGGAGCCTGAACTATATCTAAAAATAGCGCGTACAGGAGCAATTTCTTCCTTTCGGGGGTGAGAAGACGGTGATAGCATTCGGGACACGAAAATTTGTACCTGCAAGACAACGTGCGATGAAACACGTTTTGGAGCTAAGAGGCATACTAATGCGGGTTCAACCGTTTACGAGTAGTTCTGTTGGCTCATTTTTTAGACGCTTCTCAGAGCGAATGTTTGCGAAAAGTCCTTGTGTCTCACCAGAATCTCTGTACTTTTAGCAAACAATACAATCGAAACACTGCAACATATTTCACTGTCATGCAACCGTGCACAGCACACACAAAAAGAAAGCAAGACGCGCTAAAAGATGAGGGAAATATAGGTGCAGCCCACAGCTTCGTGTACTACTATAGCCTCTGCAGGGCTACCTACATTACACTTTGTACGCTTTAGGATATGTTCAAACTACCGACGCAAAAGCCATATCGGGATATATGGACGTGAAAAAAACGGCGTGTCACGCAGTTCGGTTGGCTGAGACGTGAAATGACGTCATTCTTCAAAGTTATTAAGACACTTACGGGAACAGTGTAAACCCGGCCTTTCTCATCGAGAAGCAAGTCAAGCTCAGGTAATACCATGCTTGCTCACAACACCCATTTGCAGAAGTTAATGCTACAGCGGGACTGTAAGAGCGCAGGTATGGTGTATCGTCAGACACTGCCCTCTCCGAATACAGGGACCTGTCGCTAGCGATTTATTGTAACAAAAATAGAGCGCTTTCTATGCGCTGCGCGTCGTAAATTATCACTAAACGATTATTCTCCTTCTCATCCCAATGGCGTACTCTTTACATGTGCATGCCATCGCGCAGGTACACTGTTATTGCGGGATCGTTGTTTTGAAGCACAGGCATTACTGGGCGCTCCGAAGGGGACACACCTGACACAAAAAGCTGCCCAGCTGCCTCTCATATCCTGCGGTAAAGGCCTCCCCATATCGGCGCTATACCTCGCTCATCCACGACGCGACATTCCGTGCCGGGCACTTGCCGTACGTGCGCAGCTCCATCGCTTGAAGCAGCCCTCTAGTTCGTTTGGAGACCTGCTAAAGGAACTCCGCTGGCTTTGTGGAAGGTAATGAATGTAAGGAGATATTGCCCGCGTGGCTGCCAGAAATAGAGCAGCTCACGTCATTGAGGGAATTTTAAATGACATCGCTAGCCCTCAGCTGCCGGGACAGCCTGACGAAGTTATTGTGTGGTGTGCGATCTTTTATACTATCTATATATGATGTGTTATTTATTGTACAATCCAGACAATAAATAAATAAAAAAGTTACACCGCTGTCCGGCGTCGGTGGCCATTGTGTATACAACCGACGGTATTAGCGCGCGCGGCCCCGGTTCGAGCCCAGCCCAATACCCGTTATTTTTTTCTCTGGACAATGCCCTCTAACCTTAGTTCCACGCATTACTTTTGTAAATATAGATGGTTTCGTATTCTATAGGTCGGTATAGGGGGGGGGGGGGGTGCGGTGCGTCATATTAACGCGTTTAATTAACGTTATTCATCGCACCGGAAGTGTTTGCAGCGGACCTGTCTTGCGATAGGTTCTGACCAAAGTTGCTTGCGTATCGGGTCGCGTCGTCGCAAAAGAATCGCACGACCTCGGCCCAATGCTAGTGTGGATTGCCCTGTAGCTCTCTTTTTTTTTTGTGCCAAAGATTGCCCTACGGTATAAGAAAATATTTTCATATGCACAACACTGCCGCCGTAACGCGCAAAAATTCAAGAAGAGACCGGTGCTAAGGCCCCCATATCGAGCGCTGTGTAGCTCTCAGTAAATGTAAGTAGCTTGAAAATATCCAACTGAAATCGGCCGCTAACGCGACTCTACCATTACACCAATTTCTTTTACCTGTTTTAATTAGATTACAGCGAAGTCACGTCATATTCACGTCAGCTATGAATACATGGCCTTCCACGGATATATGGTTGAAGAAAACAGCTGTAGCTCCTGATTTGTCGAAACTATCCCGAAAAAAATTATACGCACTGGAATTAATTTAGAGGTGATTCTAAGAAAGTTGTGTATTGTGATATTCGATCCATATGGTAAGTCACCATACACAATCAATCAATCAATCAATCAATCAATCAATCAATCAATCAATCAATCAATCAATCAATCAATCAATCAATCAATCAATCAATCAATCAATCAATCTATCAATCAATCTTCGACAGACGTATTGCAGATGTCCGAGGCACAGAAAAAAAGCCTCAAAGAATGACGCTTGACGAGGGTCTGTGCGCCTACGTCGGCTGTTTGTTAACAAAAACAAATAAGGGTGGTTAGAAGCAGCAGTAGCACAGAACTAATAATTATTGTAAAGAACAATATATGAGAGCAAGGTTTACACAACGGGAAATGAAAAGAAAACAGCAATAATTTGTTCCTCAAATGTAACTGAAATAATGTTTACACTGCATGGTGTACATGCGATAAAGATAGACCAAATAATTGTACAGGACTCTATCAATCGTTAGTCAATAAACAAGGCACATGACATTAAGTGCAATATTCAGAAAATATGTGAGAAACTAGGGTAGCAGTAAAAAAAAAAAAAGAACTGGAACATGATGGCGCAATTTCCCATTTCTACTAGTCGAATGGCATGCGCTCTAGTTAAATTTGTGCGATGACAATGTAACTGTGTTCAGAAGAGTTGGTAGCGTATACCGCAACACCTGGAGACCATAGTTAGTGCGTGCTCGTAAAATTTTCCATTTTTAAGCACGTCGGGAATTGTGATTGTTCGTATATTTAAGGTTCAGTTGGAGAGTTGTTCGTAGTGATTTTTATTCTGTCTATTAGATGTGCTGAACCGTTTTAATAAAACGTTGTTGTAGATACAATGCACTGTCGCAATGTTAAGCTGCTTAAAAAGTGGGTCCGTACGTGTGGGCATCATATGAAGAATTCGTAAATCCGCATGCGGCCTTTTTTTTGCAGCAAGAATATTTTGTTCAAGTTTGATGGACTGGTAAGTTCCCAAAGTAGGTGGCACTACTGTAACCGCGACAAAAAAAAAGGGAATTATAGACCAGCAACTTAATGTTGGTAGGAAAAACGGAACGTAGTTTTGTAAAAATGCCACCAACACAACAAATTTTGCTTGTAACTGAGTTAGCATGGTTACCCCAGGACAAATTTTCTTCAAAAATGGCTGCCAGGTTTTTGACGGTATGGACTATTTCAACAGGAGAGCTACCAAATATTAATCTCTGATGGATATTAATTATCATATTTCTCGCTCTGAAAAGGACATATTTTGTTTTTGTTACGTTAATTGGTAAAGAATGGGCAAGGCTATAATGATTAAGTTAATTTAAAACATTATTGGCTGAAGATATTAAATTGAAAGCATTTGATGACGTAAAAAATTAGCTGTTATCATCCGCCTAAATTATAACTTAGGCTAAATCGGTAATATTCACTACGTCATTTATGTAGAGGTTAAAAGCAGGGGTCCAAGAATGTTACTTCGAGGTACTCCATATTTTATTTGTTGAGTGCACGATGACTCATTATTAATGGTAACATGCTGTTTTCGGTGCTGCAAGTAGCTTGTGATTGAGTCTAAAAATATCCCCAGGAAACAATAAATATCGAAGTTTCTCATTAAGGTGTCATGATTAATGTGATCAAAAGCCTTCGAAAAGTCTGCAAAGATTCCAAGTGTCAGTAATTTGCTTTCGACCACATCCAAAATTAATTATTTCTGGGTTAAAAATGCTAATTTTGCAGTCCGACATCTTATGAAACCGAACTGGCTTGTCGTTATCATTTCGTGCTTGTTACAAAAGCTTGTCATCCTTTCGTTCAATAACTTTTAGATGCCTTTTGAGAAGACCGGAATAATTAAAATGGGTCCGTAGTTTGAATAGTTACTTTGATCTCGTCCTTTGAAATGGATGCAGACTTTAGCCGGTTGTATGCGCCGTGGGAATACGGCCTGCGTGAAAATTAGGTTGTACATATGTGTAAAAACGGTACAGACGATATCGAGAACTTGTTTAACTGGTAAAATTTGCAAGTCATCAGCGTCGGTACAACTCAATATAGTTGTCCAGCAATACATCTTCGCTGGTGTTTCATGTTCGCAGTGGTGGAAGGACCCTGAATGTTTTGTTGTGGCTTTCCGGTAATCGAGTCTAGAGCGACCGCAACAGTTGATTGATTGATTGATTGATTGATTGATTATGAGGTTTAACGCGCCGACGCAACGTAGGCGATGAGGCGCGCCGTAGTGGAGGGCTCCGGATTAATTTGGACCACCCGGGGATCTTTAGCGTGCGCGGAAATCTCGTACACACGGGCGTTTTTTTGCTTTTCGCCTCCATCAGAAAAGCGGCCGCCGCGGCCGGGAATCGAACCCGCGACCTAGTGCTCAGCAGCACAACGCCTTAGCCACTGAGCCATCGCGGCGGGTCGACCGCAACAGTTGACAGCCGGCCGAAAGGCATCGTAAGGTGGCGTTGTTGCGTTAACTGCACCGCAGAGCGCCGTTCAGCGTCGAGCACAACCACGCGCGCACACATTCCCATGGCTGACGTGTTGTCCCGTGGGAATGGTGCGTTTCGCAGGTCTCGCCGGCGTCTCGGGTGTCTGCCACTTACACCTCCGCCACCCTCTCGTTTTCCGCTAACACCGATCTCCGCCGTCTCCTTCCCGCTTTTGTGTTGTGGTTCTCGTCTTCCTCTGCCTGGTGGTGTGCGGAAGTGTCGAGAGACATTGGGCCGAACACCACCCACCCACCGCGTTGAAGTGAGGTTTAGGATTGGTTCCAGCGGCTAGTATGGTGTTTCTTTTTTGTGTTATTGGAATGTTACTGCACAGCTCGTGAATATTCGGGTCTTAATCACAAAATCCCTCTCCACACTTAGCTCTCGCGCATGGGATGGAAGGAGAGCGATAAAATGCGATTGTCCCACGCGAGAAGCAAGACCACCATTCCATACTTCATTTATTCCCTTAAATCTCCCCCTAACACGCGAGGATTTGATATTTTTTTTACAGCCGGCACAGGTCAGGGCTTCCAGCACGACAGCAGATTCACCACCGGGCGCGCGCGGCCAACCACCAGCGCCAAAGCGCATTATAAAAACTCCTGCTGTCAATTTCAAAGATGATAGTTTGCCTTTTACAGCATTTGTGGGAGGCGTATCGCAGCATACAACGCCGGTGGAGAACTTACAAACAGAAAGGCCTTGAAAAAATGCCTTGCTCAATTACACAAGGAGATCATAGAACGTGCTGCGCAACTAACCCGAACACAATTGCCTCGGGTATGCGAGGAAATGAAGGGAAGACTGTCTGTGAAGCGCACCTGGGTCCTCCTGCTCCAACGCATGGACCCCGCAGCTTCCAAATCACGCACTACGTAGCGTATCACCCAACTACTGCAAAGCCCACACTAAACACAGAAATCACAGCGGAAGAGGTACACAGCGCCATATTAAGGCTCCGACGTGGAGGACAAACATTTTATTGAGCCTTTAAAGGCCCCTTAGGGGGGCGTGGTGACCGACGTGCCGGTGACCGCAGCAGCCCTCGCCGTGACCACCCGTTGGGTAGACAGGTCGTAGCTGCCCAGCGCCTCAGCCCAGTTCCCACCATCTGGAGCAGCTCCAGGTTCTGACAAAATCACCAACCAGATACTAAGACACCTAGACGATCCAACTCTAGACGCAATCACGACACTCTTCAACCACCACTGGACGGAAGGAACCCTTCCAACCACCTGGAAACATTCCAACATCTCGCTAATCCCTAAACCTTCCAAACCAATAAAACTAGGAAACCTCCATCCAATTTCCCTTGCGACCGGCTTGGGAAAACTTTTCGATCACATAATACTGTGAGCTAGGTCGTGGCTCGAATGAAGATCGAATAGGAGAAACTAGGTTTTGAGACTTTAAAGGTTTAATTATTGAGAAAAACTGAGGTTACAGTGGATCAGGACAGAGGAGCACGGGGAGAAAACGTCTGACGCGGGGCACAGGCGTGGGGCGACTCTCAGCGCAGTGCACGTACACGTGAGAGAGTGAAAACCCGAACATAAACACTGGCGTTGCGTCATGGCGTCGTCTCATGTTCTCGGGCGTAAGCACACCCCACTCAGGGGCGCGTTCGTTCTCTTGAAGAGCTCGGGTCTTCGCGGCGCGGCCGTGGCAGTAAATTGCGTTTTTCTGCGCGTCTTCAGGCGGCAGATTCGGTGGTGTCGACAAGCGCCCCTTGGCCGACCGTTTTCGTTTCTCGGCGGAAAGAATTCTTCGAATCGTCGGAGCTAGCTGACAATACACAACAAAATAACGAGACCCCCCCCCCCCCCTTGAGAAAAAAGACTTCCTCCCACCCAACCTCATATGGTTCCGAGCAGGACTATCAACCCAAGACGCAAACATACAAATGCATCACGACATCATTCAAGCCCCTTCCAAAGAAGACAATGCGGCCATCCTCGCCTTAGACCTTCACAAGGATTCTGATCACATCTCCTATGAAACGATACTACAAGCGGTCTCATCTCTCAGCCCAGAAGTGACAGTTAGGTGATGCGCACCAATTGTCAAGCCCATACGCAAAGTTTGGCAGTGATGTTAATCACTACCCTTCGTTCAAGCCAGTGCTCCCGCGAGAACGCCCGCAGAGCTTTGCTAGCCCGCACAGCCTGCAAGCATCGTGACGTTTCTTAGCCGTACGCATCTAAGACTTGCTTGACGCGACGTTAAGTGGCCGACGACATCTGTGGAGTGGCAGCAAAGCTACCGGCGTTACCCTACCTTCGCCCCATTCTTCGTCTCATCTACCACGGCCTTTTTGGAGTACTTGCTTGGTTGACCGCGCTTAGCCCGCTCAAGAATTGGCGGCACCCCCGACATAACAGCTTTTCCATCACGATTTCCGAAACTTTGTTGGCAATTCGAGCAGGCGCCGTTCCTTCCCCAGTTTCCATTAGTTGAAGGCGCGTCATTTTCGGTGCCATCCGCGGTCCACAACGTCGGATTATTCGCCTCATGAGTAAGTTCAGACGCCTGCACTCCGTCCCTTTCGGAACGGGCTGGTGGGCGTCAATGCTCTTGGAAAAGCTTGTGCGTGCCAGGCTGGGTGGTGTGGTGGCTCGAAGCTATTCAAGGGCTTCCGTCGTACATGACTGGTTTTCGGGAACGTTTATGCTTGCAAGACAGTGTCTTGGACCCCACTAACCACATCGAATACCAGCGGACATTTACACCAGCAGCACTGAATCTGTTTTTTGACACTTACAGGGCTCATGGCGGTGTACCACAAAATGCCAACATGATGAATTTACAAGAAATAAAAATCATGGGAAGCGTTCTACGCTAGCCTTAAGCTTCGTACACGCTTTACTTTTGGAGCGCTCTGTGCACGCGTGGTAAAGGACTACTTAGGTGGCACAATTAAGGAGCCTTTTGCGAGGTTCACCTCAAGGGAGTGTTTTGCTTACTCCCTGATGCGCTACTGAAGAAATTAAAGTCAGTTCGTTTATCGATATATGCAGACGGTATTTACATTTGGTTCTCTGGGTATCAACCCAAGCCGTTGGCAGTAATAGCCCAGAGAGCTATTGGCTCCGGTCACGTCTATTCCTTTGTTTTCCCTAATATCTGCATTATTTTTAATTTTGCGACAAAATTGGCATCATTGTTATCGTGACAAAGCAATCTTTCTAATAAACCCAACTTATATTTTATTTTCGGGGCCCCTTGAAGCGTGGAACGGAATAGCACCATCGTATACAGCAGTCAGGAAGGTTCTGTACTCCCGGCGCAGATATACGGCATCGCATCCATCGCACGTGTATCAAGAGCGAGCGCGCGTTACGACACATTGCGCCCTATCCCTGACGTCATTCTACCGCCTTGCGACGCCCGCGACCGGTGCAAACTTTCCGCTCCTGCTCTCACGTACGCCACATGTCAAGGCAGCGCCAACGCTACAAGAATTTCAGCGGGAACCGCAACATGGCGTTACGGATTTCTTGACTCAAAATCAACGCCACCGACGACACCGGCTATTCTGCGGCACTTAGTCCTCGACGCTCTGAGTCAAATATTACATTTTGGTTCGGAAGCACTGTGAGTGCGAGCAGCGCGAGTAGTGGGACTGCTAACGTTTGCTTCGCCACCATAACGCAACTTGTGCGGTAGTGCACACTTTACGGGCAAATGGGTGATGAATGGTTCGGCGTAAGACTCAAGAATAATGAACCTTTTCCACAACCTTTATCTGCGCATGCGCTTGCACGCAGGTGGTTCGTCATTATCGCAATTTTCGGTGGGTGACGGATGTCGTGGGCAGCGCTGGCGCGAACGTCAAACAGATTCTGGTTGGGATTCGGTGGCCACTTCAAAGCGCTGAGTCGATGCATCGCCAATCACTGACACCGCGAAACGTGCTGAACTTCGTCAACAGCGCACACAACGAGCGACGTTCGCGCACGAAGTTGAAAAAGAGGAGCGCGATGAGCGTGTAAAGTGGCTATCACCTATCACCAAGGCGTGCACGGAGATTAACAGCATTGGACAATAGCGTCACCATCAATCGGGGTCAAAAAGCCAGCAGTGGTGATTTTCGTATTCACCGCAACTACAGCTGTTAATGGAGTGGAAAAGGTAGGTTGTTTCGTTACGCAAAATAAATTGAATTGGACGATTCAATTTATTTTGCGTAACGAAAGTTACACAGTGTAATCAGAAAGATAAGCTGGGACGAGATTTGGTTACCCTTGGATAGTTTTGGAAGACAGAGAAATGGGCAATGTGCAGTTTTTCAAGAAACCCCAGAAACAAGAAAATAAAACAAGGAAGAAAAATATTCACATTTACGCTTGTATGAAACTTCGGCATGAGCCCTTTAAAGAAATGGCGGTGATTTTAACAAGGGATGCTAGATGGTCTCATGACAGGTACCTTAAAGTGGGTGAAGTAGAAGCAAAGAATGCATTAGAAGAAACGAAGCTTAGCTGCGGTGATCAAATCGTTCCCGAAGGCAGTGTAAGACGGCTATCTTTATGTCTCCAGATGACTATAGATTAGGTGCCCAGGTGCAGGTGGAAACCAATTATAACACCCCTTACTTGTGAAGCTATAGATGTAAATAAGGATAAGTGGCAACACAAAAAGGCACCGTATTTAGTGGGAGTACGCCAATATGGTTGCCAAGTTCGTACGAAAAACATTACCGCTGCGTTGCTACGCTGCGTTGCTACGCTGCAGAGAACTTTGAGAACGCGAAATTGACGGTAACAACGACCCATCAAGTTCGTGTTATTTCATTACGGGTAGTGACGTCGTCATCGAAAGAGACGTTACATATCATTCCCAGTTTTTGAGGAAATAATCTGCTGCTCTCAGAATTTTGGGAGAACCGCATTACAAGGATTGTACTTTGCATACTGGACAACTTTTACCTTTGTTACTAAGCGGGGCTGCATTATATATATATTTCCGGGCCTTTTGCGCAACTAAGTCATCAAAATCTTCCGCCCACAAATTTACACCTTGTGGCTTCCATCTCTGTAAAACTTGGTGGCGGCATTTATTTATTTATAACTACCAAAAAGACTCGTGGAACGATGAAAAACATTTGAGCAGTTGTTACTCATCGAAACGATACCCTGTCCTGAAATGCCTGGCATGCGTGTGGGATTTTCCGAAAGGAACTTTTCCTCAAGTACAGCGCAAAGCCTCGTGGGTTCGATTACTGGTCGTCGAGCGGCTTTTGTCATGGAGGCGAAAAACAAGAACGATACTCTGTCAAGGTTCCTGTGCATCTAGAAAATTTCCAAAAAGGCATAAATTAGCACCCCTACACTACGGCGCATCGGAAGCTAAGGTGTGCCCACGACGCTAGAACCCCCGACTTTTTGAACGCGCCCACACAAAGCCATATATGGGGAATATGTATACTCGTTCAAAGCGACAGTTTTTCGTGCACTAAATTACCTCGGTGATGATAGGAGTAGCGAACAGACTCGTCACAGTGGGGATCCGGCACACTATCTATGCCGATGATATTACACTGTGGGTAGACAGGGGTAGCGACGGTCACATTGAGACCAAACTACAAGAAGCAGTCGACGCCATTGAAGAACATCTGGATGGTTCAGGACTTGTTCGCTCACCAAGCAAATCAGAACTCCTAGTTATACCACCACGGAGGGGTCGCACTACGGACAGGCAACAAGGCACGATCAGGATAACTACGCGGTCTGGTCAAATTGTTCCCGAAGTCAGCAAGATCAGAGTACTCGGAATGATCATCGAACGGCACAGAAGAAACGGCGAGACTATCGCACGCATCACAGCCAAGACCACGGACGCAATGAGGCTCATCCGACGAGTTGCATCACGGAAAGCTGGCATGAAGGAGGACAGTTTGATCAGGCTAGTTCACTCCTTTGTGATCAGCCACATCACGTATGTCGCGGCATACCACAACTGGTTACAACACGAGCGTAATAAGATCAACCCCATCATTAGGAGGGCCTATAAGTCCGCACTAGGCCTGTTTGAATCCACAAGCACACGGCTCTTCCTCAAGTTAGGAGTGCATAATACGCTCGAGGAGATAGCGGAAGCACAACGTACGGCCCAGCTCGAGCGGTTATCTACAACGAGGACTGGAAGAAAGATCCTAGAGGACCTAGGATACATACGCCACAGCGGTGGTGACAACAAACTCACCATCCCGGATGAGATACGTCGCCGGATCAGGGTAGATCTACCGAAAAACATGCACCCTGACTACAACAAGGGCAGAAGGGCGGCAAGGGCTAAAGCCCTCGTCGACTTACACGCCCAGGATAGGCACGCTCGCTATGTAGATGCGGCGGAATATCCACACGAAGCCTTCGCTGCCGTTGTCATAAAGGCCACCACGGGAGACACTGTGACGGCGGCAAGCGTCAAGTGCACCTATGCAGAACACGCAGATGAGGTGGCCATCGCCCTGGCCATTACCGACGCAGGCTGCCAGTCGGTGATCAGCGACTCACGAACTGCAGTTCGGAACTACGCCAAGGGACGCATCTGCAAAGAAGCTTTGCAGGTGCTACGCAATGCATGTCTAGAAGGCCCAAGAACTGTTCGAGTGAAGTGGATCCCGGCGCATGCGGGCAAGGACGTGTCGAGTAAGAACGCAAACCACAACGAGACGGCACACGCGGAGGCGCGAGCACTCACCAACCGCGCCCCCGCAAGTGACCGTCCAACGTGGTTCGGTGCTAAGGACCGAATGACAGACTATAGCGAAATAACCAAAGCCTACCGCCTGGCTCGGAGGACCTTCCCACCTCCAGACCCGGGGTTGAGCCGGGCGAAGGCAGTGCTACTAAGACCGCTTCAAACCGGGTCCCTACCCACCCCGGCTCTGATGCACCGAATGTATCCGGAAGCATACCCTACTGCCAAGTGCCAGCTCTGCTGCAGGGAGACTGCAGACCAGAAACACATCTTATGGAACTGTGTCACGAGCCCAATGGAAGCGAGGTCAAGAACCATCCCGCCACGGCTTGCAGAAGCCGCAAGGAGCTACACCTACGAAAATCAACACTGGGCCGTCCAGCAGGTCCTGCGGGCGCTCGCAAGGCATGAGACTCGCGAGTCGGCAACGGCGAGCTCACGTCTCGGATGAGTAGCCGCCAGGACGACGCCGAGGCCCGCGTCGCGGCGCGTAAAAACGTCGTTCTGCCGGCTTAAATAAAGTTTAATCAATCCAATCCAATCAATCCAATCAGTGGAGGTAGCTATATGAGCAGTGTAAACCATACACTCATCACACCGTAATTTTTACTCCGTAAATTTTACTCACGATTCCTTCACTCAGCAAAATGACAATGGCTGCCGTTCGTAAAGAAGGTACTTGCTGGCGATATCTGCTGGCAAATTACACAAAGCTGCGTTACTCGCTGCGGGGAAACCCGGCAAAGTACCGCACTAACCGTTCTCCCCATCGTAGAATCCGCACGGATGGTGACAAGTTTTTGTCCGAGTTTTTCCAGCCTTTGCAATCTTTCAAAGCAATTTCAGCCACCCTATAGGGGTGAGTTAATCTTGAAATGTGCGAACACGGCACTGCTGAATAGGCGACGCCACGATTGTTATCCGTTAACTTTTTCTACAAAAATGGCTGCGGCTCAGCTCAGCTAACCTTGGATATGAAAAGCAAAAGCTTGGCTTTGTCTGGTTGAGTCTTGGTTTCGATTTGTTAACCTTCGATTTAGCTGTATTGCCGACTACGTCTCAAAGCCGTTCGGTTCCTTGCAACGCTCACAGAAGGAGGCCGGGCGAACACGGCGAACGCATCATTCCAGTCACGTTGCCCGAAACGACCCAGCGCCGCAGCATGGGAGGCTGCCGGGGTGGTCGGCTGCTGGCGCAGCGGCGGCGGCGACCGCCGCTCTCGTGCTGCGCAGAACGACTGAAAACGGGGTTTTGTGCGCAGCGCCGACAGCGGGCCCGGCGAATCACGCGATGCGCTTTGAGGGGTGTATCGCCGGGAGTGTCCCTGGTCAAAGCATGGAGGAAAGAAAAGGTATTCTTTCCTCCATGGGTCAAATGGTCACCTTGCGCATCCTCCACGAAATCGCTGGACGAAAGCTTTACTTTAAAAAAAGTCGTTAGGCCATAATTGAACCCCGTACTTAGTTTGTGTTAGAGGCTGTTGTAACGTCTTCGTCATCGCGGTGCCACTAACTCCTTCTTTAACTTTCAGGGCAATCATCGCCCGCTTATTTAGGCAAGATGTGACGTTTTAGATTTAACTAATTGCGAAGTTACAGGAGAGAGAGAGAACAATGTTTAATGAGTCTGGCGATGTCAGCCGAGCTAAACCGCCTGGCTTGCTACGCCAGATGAATGCTGTGACAATGATGATTATAATGATGAAGAGGAACACATGATTTGAACTATTTACAGTCTGATCAAGGCTTGTGGCTTTTAGATAGGCCAGTAAAGCTTAGTTCTGCGCTTGTAAATACGCATTCTCAAATGAATACCGAGAAGGGCTTTTTACCCGCGAAACGGTAAACATAAGCTAGGTGTAGTCACACGAATACCAGCCACCTTAGGGCAGCCAGATCTGTACACTATAATCTTCCTTATTTTTAAAATGAGGTCGTGTGCGCTCGCACGCCTCCAGGTGTACGTATTTTACTTAGGCCGCAGTAATAAGGCGTTACACAATTTACATTACGACGTGTTGCTACGCATTCGTGTCAGGACTGCTGCACGAATTGTTCTCAGTTCCCCTAAGCGAAACAATGTTTTTCTATAGTATAGCCCCCAAGCCCGCCTTTATTACAGTGAAGTTGTGTATGGCCAGGGTTCCGCGCATTTTTGTTCTCGGTCTGTAAAAACGCCGCGAGCAAAAGCGTCTTGCGGCGCAGCCACAGACAGACAGACAGACAGACAGACAGACAGACAGACAGACAGACAGATAGATAGATAGATAGATAGATAGATAGATAGATAGATAGATAGATAGATAGATAGATAGACCTGCCGCGGTGGCTCAGTGGCTAAGGCGTTGCGCTGCTGAGCACGAGGTCGCGGGTTCGATTCCCGGCCGCGGCGGCCGCTTTTCTGATGGAGGCGAAAAGCAAAAACGCACGTGTGTACGAGATTTCGGCGCACGATAAAGATCCCCAGGTGGTCAAAATTAATCCCGAGCCCTCCACTACGGCGCGCCTCATCGCCTGCGTTGCGTCGGCGCGTTAAACCCCACAATCAATCAGACAGACAGATAGATAGATAGATAGATAGATATATAGATAGATAGATAGATAGATAGATAGATAGATAGATAGATAGATAGATAGATAGATAGATAGATAGATAGATAGATAGATAGATAGATAGATAGATAGATAGATAGATAGATAGATAGATAGATAGATAGATACAGAGAGAGGTAATCAACTTATATTGAGCCCATTAAAATGGTTAGTGCAGGCAGGCGGGGTGGAACCTTCCCAGGTTCCATATATGTACAGCAGCTCCTGGCGCCTGACAGCCAGCGCGAGGTGGGTCGTCAGGTCGGGGACGCACAACAAGGTCTCCTATCACTCTCGGGGGTTGGGGTTGGGGAAGTTGGGGGGAAGCAGTGGTGGGGGGTTCTTGAGGTGAGTGCACTCGGCTACGACTCTTGCAGAACGGGCATTTGCAGAACGGGCGCTCTTGCAGAACGGGCACTTGATATTGAGAAAGAGAAATAACTTTAATTGGCAGAAAAGATTAGGGCGTGGTGGGCGCGACCCTGAGTGTCGCGACGACTTTAGCCGCTCGAGTCTCGAGCGCCTTACTTTAGTGCGAACGCTCCCCACAAAATGGCTGCAACCCTTGTTTTACCTAAGCTGCCCCCCCCCCCCCTGAAAAAATGGCATAACAACGGGTCACTAAGCCTTTTTTATCATTAGTTCAAGAGTCCTTGACATGTCGTGATTAGTTCGCTCACAGTGAAGTTGTAAACATCAACACATGGACATCTGTTGGATGACTATGGTTTACGAAAGCGGCTGTATAACTTCTTTCATCAAATTGTTCCCGAGAACAATTACACAGCTATTGGCCGCTAAGACGGCTCTATCGTTACGCAAAGTTTTGTTTATTTATAATAGTTAGTTCAGGGTGAAGTTGTAAACGTTGCCGAAATCCCGTCTGCTGTCAATACATAGCCGTTTACGGACCAGTATGGTTACAAAAACGGCTGAATTTTTCGAAACTATCCCGAAACTATGACAATTGACCGCTAAAAGGACTCTAACATAACAGATGACATTGCACACATAACTCAGTATAATTATCGACCAATACAGCGTCGTTGGTCTTCGGATTCACAGTAATGGAAGGGCTCTAAATTTTTCCTGCCGCGAATTCATGGGTGCCGCAAGGCTCAATATTTTGCTGCCTTATATTCATGCGAAACCATTATCTTCCCATTGGGGCGAAAACCCGGCGTTGTGAGCATGGGATGGCTCCGATATTCCACGTGTCTTCAACTGAACAGCCGTAAAGGAGCTCGCAGGAACGGGGTCATGAAGACAAAATAAATGTTTGTTTTATTCGAAAGATGCGATATTTTATAGTGGTCTTAGCGCTTGTCTGGCAGCAAACGGTGCTTTATTCACTCAGAAATTAAATGTTTTAAGCCACAATCTTAATTTTCCCGCTGCATGACGTGTTTCGTAACGTCTGCGATGACGCATCCAGGGCAGGTATACTTAAACATACCTTAGTGTGTTGACTAGGGCGGCAGCGAACGACGGAGTTTGCTTACCATCTGTCCTCTAGATGGCGGCCACGATACCGCTCAGGCCCTCGATCCTCATTCGCTATGTTTTTGACCGGATCTGTACCTGGCTAATTTATGTTACTGTTTATAGTAATCGTTTTATAAAACATTGGGTATGCTCGACAAATAGAGTCACGTATGACAACGTCGCCAGTTGGCCAATCGGCTTGTACCAGCTTAACGTGGCGGATGGCTGTGCAGCTATAACCGGCATAGTGCGCGCAGAACACACTAATGCTTCTATATTTAGGTGTGAGTTCAGAACTTTATTGTTTACCCCACCATTCTTAGTGCTGTAAAAATGTGCACTATATTTAAGCGCGAATAGCTTGTTCTGCAAGCTTTGAGTTGGATCTTGTTGGCCTCAGCCAATCGAAACTATACACACTGCCCGTAATACGTCATAACTTCGGTACTGGAAAGTATCTACAGTGTCGCGTGACCTTTCTTAGTTTTCCTCATTATACAGCGTATCTGAGTGAAGTTTGCGTTAAAAGGCGTCAGTACTATTATAACGAGGCAACTTTGGAATGAGCCAAACTTGCAATTTGCCTTCACGGCCCACCCCTTTAACCACTAGTTCGATACCCGGATTTCGACGTGCACTTAAGATTGCTTACGGGCTTTGAATACGGTTAGATTACTTCCCCTGGCGATATTATGAAGCTGCCACAATACAGATTCATGCTTTTAGGAACTAAGTGCCGAACGGTCTTCGGAATGGTCACATACCCTCCCAAGGTTATTTAACGATGACAGCTGCCGACAGTGGCAGACACAGGAATCGAACCCAAGGCCACACGGACGCATCCGCGGTTTCCGAGTTACACTTGAGTCTGCTTACTTGCTTCCAATGCGAAAGCAATATGGCTTCTCGTGGTGGTGACTACCGTTACATGTTATATGTGTGATGCTGTTTTCATAAGGGTACCATAATGTCGATTCTTAGTTTCTCGCAGAGTTTCGAATAGTCTCCGGACTGGTCACATTTTTTTAACAGATCGTAACCGTACATTTTTTCTAACAGATCGATGAGGGACTTGCAAAATGCAGGAATGGAACTTAATGCGAACCCCGTAATGGTAGTCACCAGGTCCCACACCAGAGCTCACACAGCCTGCGCTACTCGTGCCGCCGAAATTGCAGATGGCAGTGCCAACAGTGCTCCGTCGCAAGATGCTCCAACGAGCGAAACCGCCCCAGCCACGCCAGCCACTGAAAGCACCCCAACAGATTGGCCAATGATGATGACAGACAGAAGCTTAAGGCCGATCCACCAATTCTCTTTGGCTGCGACTTCAATATACCGTGCACTCGCGGGGCAATATTGAAAGCTGGGCCTATTGGTTGATTGATTGATTGATTGATTGATTGATTGATTGATTGATTGATTGATTGATTGATTGATTGATTGATTGATTGATTGATTGATTGATTGATTGATTGATTGATTGATTGATTGATTGAACGTTTATCACAATTTGTCACATGAAGTTTACAAACACTGATTGGACCCATAGCCAGAGGCTAGTGCACGGTCCCATAAGAAAAGTAATGGAGAGAAGCGGGAAATATCAATTACACGTAATACAGGTATAGCTGTACAGACGCCGTGTATTTATGAGCATACACGTTTACACAAAAGAGGAGTCTTTTTCTCCTTAAACAATCGTGTCACAGAAAAGCAAAACTACACGTGCGCATATAATCGTATAAAAGTTCCGACAGGGCACTTTGCGGATACATCCAGAAACATGACAGTTTAAATAAAAAAAAAAAAACGACAGCTATGGATAGCTATTACGGAGGAGGAGGAATAAACGTCTCTATGGAACAGTTAGCCCTGGGGAACAGTCCTCATTACGGGAACCCTTGAGACCACCCGACATCTCGGGCTCTATTCACCAGCCAAAGCTGGTCGTCAGGGTCTCAGCTGGACAGTGCTCTCTCCCAGTGTTTAGGGAAGGGGAGGGGCAGGGGGCGCAAGTAGGGGTTCTTGTCACAGCACCACATGCTATGGTAGAGGGTTCCCGGAGCCTCGGAGAAGTGGCATTGCGAGGAGTACAGGGTGTAGGCCAGAACGTGAGCTCTAGTTGGGTGGGGAAATGTGTTCGTTTGGATTCTAAGGAGCTGGCGTTCTTGTTCTTTAATGAGGCTTTTGTGCACACGGGGATATAGTAGATCTTTTCGATTTGGCCTGCACTTTCCGCATGAGTTCGGGATTAGTTCAGCGCAGGTGCCGCCACTGCAGAGCCGGTCATGCATTTTTTTTTCGTCTGCTTCTGCACCTAGTCTCAGGGAAGTGCAGGGAAAGCTGTGTACTCGTCCTGCAGTCTCTGCACCAAAGGTAAATTGAAGAGAACAGTGCAGCCGGCGCGTGCTGCACCCGAAAATTGAAGAGTCAGGTGCTGCAATACCTGATGTTTGATAGGTTGATTGACTGATTGAGTGATTGATTGATTGTAGGGTTTAACGCGCCGACGCAACGCAGGTGACGAGGCGCGCTATAGCAGAGGGCTCCGGATTAATTTTGACTACCTGGGGATCTGTAACGTGCACCGAAATCTCCTACACACGGGCGTTCTTGCTTTTCGCCTCCATCAGAAAAGCGGCCGCCGCGGCCGGAAATCGAACCCGCGATGTCGTGCTCAGCAGCACAACGCACAATACCTGATGAGTTCAGCGAATGCAGCCAAAGCGAAGACACCCAGTGTTCGTTCCAGACGGTAATGCCAGGTGATTTCGTGAAACGCTAACAGAAGATAGACATGTCACTGCTCGCCGAACTCGTGGTTTGTCCGGTGGGTCAACTCTCCGGCACGCTGGTGGCAGCTTCGTTACCAGACACGGCGGAAAGGGCTGGAGCCCAAATTATCTTTACGGGATGTCATGGAGGATGCTAGAGAAGAATTGTTATGGCAGGTCGTGATATGAAACTGCTGGAGAAGGTTCTACATGCTTGTTGGCTGTCTGTGGTGATTATTTCAGCAGAGATTTGTGCAATGGCTAAAGAGATGGCCGCTTCTTCCGCCTGTAGGGAGTGGGTGGTGGGAATTGATGCGAATGTTAGGGGATTGATTGATTGTAGGGTTTAACGCGCCGATGCAACGCAGGCGATGAGGCGCGCCGTAGTGGAAGGCTCCCGATTAATTTTGACCACGGGATCTTTAACGTGTGCCGAAATATCGTACACACTGGCGTTTTTGCTTTTCGCCTTCGCCTCCATCAGAAAAGCGCGAATGTTAGGGGGATTTGGTTAGTTGACACCACAGCGGTCATAGTAGCTCTTCGCCCGGGATACGAAACGGCGTCTGTATAGACGGTGGCGGAATTTGGGCCGTATTGTTTTAAGGACCGTTTTCGCTCGGACTTCACTGCGATCCTGGTGCATGTTGCGTGGAAGTGGAAATGAGGTATTTTTGACCATTCTCCAAACCTTTTTCGAATAATTTTTAGTCTTTCCACATGCGTTTTTCCTGTTGCTCCTCAAACAACAAGACAGTAATGGAGCCGCGAACACACTAGGGCACATTTTTTAACGAGATACGAAATTAAAAGTGGAAATCTACGCATCATCCCAGTTGATCGATAGATTTACGTCCGTGCTTTATAGGCCTGTTCACACCAGTTTGAATTCTCATGAACTACGACTCCCGAAATATATGCTATGTCACACATTCATAAGCTCGGAGTAAAATAATGTACGTCGTTTTTTATTGTTTAGATCAAGTTGACACATTTTAAGCCATGCGAAAAGATTTTGAGCCACGTGTTAATCTTTGTCTTTCAAGTTCATCCATGCTGCTCTGATGAAAAAAATGAGTTTTTTCATCCCCATGTAATATGACCTCAGGGGTGTAGTGTAGAGTAAAAATATCGTTTATACACAATGAAAATAGCCGCGGACCTAAACTGGAACCTTGCGGAACACCGTACCATATTTCCCCTTTGTTCGATTTTGTGTCGCTAGTTACTATGCACTGGCCAGCCGTTTATGATAAGTACCTTTTAATGAGTATGAGAAAAATTCCCTTAATCCAATATGTAACAATATTTTGCAATAATTTGGCGTGTTTAGCGGAATCGAACGCTTTTTGAAGTCTAAAAGTATGCTGTTGTACATAATTCCTTCAGCGTTGTCAATTTATCCTTAGTGTCTAGTGCTAGATCAATAGATTTTTGGTTTTGGAATATGTTCTGTTGCTCCGCTATTATGTTATTTTGATCACATAAAATCAAGTTTCGTAAGATGATAACTTCTACCATTACTCCTAACAAAAAAACTGGTGGAGGAGAAATGAGTCCGTAATTATTTGTGTCATTTATATCGCCCTCTTTGTATATATCTGATACATTGGCAACTTTTAATTTGTCAGGAAATATGGCACCACCAAAAGTGAGATTACAAATGGGTGAGCCTTGTTGGTTAATGGGATGGTGAGCACATTTTGATGGCGGTGGTGTTATATAGCCATCACCGCTATCTGCGTTATTCATTAGCTTATCTACTAGTGCATTAACAACTTCTCGGTCCCTAGTGGGAACGAAAAAAAATGAATTCCTAATTTCAGCAACAGTCGTTATTTTTGGATTTCTATAGTCCGTAGATAGCGAACCTGTGACACCACACCGCAAAAAGTGCTCGTTAAATTTATCCGCTAACACAGACATGGCTTGCAATGATAAAAATGGCGAAAATTGATCATCCGATAGGAGCACGCTGCCACCACGCGTTTTTTCAGTGCGATACTCCCGCCACCTGCGCAAATTCAAGTTCAACGCCCCAGTATTAGTTTCTCTTTCGTAAGCCAGAGAGCGCCAGCGTCACAGCTCTATGGGGAGGCTGTCTGCAGTCAATGCAGTCAGTGATGCCAACCCTAGGGATTTATCCCTAGATCTAGGGGTTTTTTGTCTCTTTTAGAGATCTGGCGTCTTTTTGTGAAATCTAGGGATTTTTTAGAGTCTGTTGAAATGAAACGCTATTGGTGTTGCTGAGTAACCACGCGTTTTCAACAATAAGCTACTACAAAGAATGATATTTTTTGCTAATTTCTATTTTTCATTTCTAACTTTCCTTCGCTATTTCTATTTCTATCACAAGAGTTTCCCCTGCTGTCAGCGTTTATGAAAAACATTTTGTGCCTACCGCACTCCAGCGCTGTGGTTGAACGTGTTTTCGCAAGTAAATCTGCTGAAAACAAAGCAAAGAAACAGGTTGTCAACAGACGCGTTGTGCGGCTTGCTGCACGCAAAAAGAACCTTGACGGACAGCTCCTGCTACACCTTCCAGATCACTCCATCGCATTTGAAGCGGATGAAGAAAGAAATGTATAGTGATTAAGACTTCAAAGGGTTACGTGTCACGATGTCCAGCATTTTCGTCGTCCTGCAAGCCTCGGCCGGCAGCCTGGGTAATTTGCGCATACAGAGAAGAGACTGTTGCGAGAGCATTTCAAGACGCGTTGCTGTGAAACCAGAGTCGTCTGCTCGAAGAAGCGAATTCACATCACTCCACAGAAAATGTAGAAAAAAAGAGCTGCAGTTGCTGCTATAGGCTGTATCTTAACTCTAATAAGATTCAGAGCAAACGAAGCGAAGAGCAAGCTGCGTGTAGACTAATAAAGGTGAATGCCAACTTGAAAAAAAAAAAATGCAATCTGGGGATTTTGTCTGCTATCTAGGGATTTTCGAGGGGTCATTCTAGGGATGAAGCGTTGCCTCAGGTTGGCATCACTGAATGCAGTGCGCGTCGCTTTCGCGGCGGGATGAAGTCGTGCGGTTTATACAACGGCTGTAAAACTTGCGAAATTTGCGATAACATGCCTCTGCACGATAGAAGTTATCGCACTGGCGTCGCAACGAAATAATAATCTTGGATATCAATTTATACTGCGTTTTTTATGACAAACTACTCTTCGTTACTTCAAATGTTTGTCTTTCCCAGCGACTGTGCATGTTTTAGTGAAGTTGACATTGATTGTAGGGTTTAACGAGCCGACGCAACGCAGGCGATGAGGCGCGCCGTAGTGGAGGGCTCCGGATTAATTTTGACCACCTGGGGATATCTTCAACGTTCGCCTCAATCTCGTACACACGGGAGTTTTTTTCTTTTCGTCTTGTTTTAGTGAATTATATACTTTGTAATGTGCAAGAAGTCTAGCATTTTGCATACCAGCTCCGATATTCTACGTACAAAGAGTGCATGTACATGTCTTATTGTGTAACAGCAGCAGAGTATAATTTCAGTGTAGTGATTCAATATCAGCCCCATTTTGCTAAGTGACCGGTCTCACGGTAAAATGTTTCGTCAATGGTTACTGGGTGTTTAAATAACCTTACTTTAACCTGGGTGTTGACATATCAATTTATCCTGGGTGCGCCACAACGAGTGCTTAATAACGTCAATCGCACGCTGAGTTGCCTACGACGTAAGTTTCCCGCGAGCCATTTGCGGTAAAACAGCTATACTCCGCAAAAAAAAAAAAAAAATGTATGTGATCGACTGGGACCCACTATACGCGGTTACAAGTTAAGAGCGGCAATGAAATTACCGCTGTGCCTCATCACCACAGCCGGATATGTTACTCCCCGCGGCAAAATTAGTGCGTTACAGGGAATTTATTAACATGTCAAGAGCCATGCATTTCCGTGATTTTTTGGACTGAATATGCCTGTAGACTACTGCAGCGAATACAAACAAACTACGCGAGAAAAGGCAGACGATATCACGCATTCATAGCATTCTCCTTACAATACGCGCGCGCCCGTTGACATCCGAGTCCGTCTCCTTGATGGTGTGATGCCGTTCCTAACGGCATCAAAACGACGCGGTGTGAATGCTGTTCCTAAGTTGTTCCCAAGTATAGGCCGAAATAGCACATTACATTATTTTGTCTGAAACCTTAACCGAACATATCAGTATGTTATTAGTATACTTAATTTGGATGGGTTGACGCAAGGTTTAGTTAGGGCTGGGGCTGGCGGTAAAGGAGGTGGTGGCTTCTACATTCTCTTGTGTATCCCTGTGAGATTTGCAAGATGAGCTCTTCTTTTGTGACGAACTTTCAGAACTGATCATTTTGGTGGAATACAGAAGCGCTCAAAAAACAAGGACGAAGGAAGAAGTAGACAGCACGGAGCTTACTCGCAACTACTCGTTTATTGAAAAACATACAAATATATACCATCCAGAGTACACGTGGTCGGATTCCCTCCCCCATTATACACACCATTACAAGACTTAACAGCGGTCGAGGCACATGCAGCAGAAAAAAATATAAGATACAACACACGCCATTTTATAGTACGCAAACCCTGAAAACAGCGCCGAAAACAACCCTGAAAACAGGGAATCCGACCACGTGTACTCTGGATGGTATATATTTGTATGTTTTTCAATAAACGAGTAGTTGCGAGTAAGCGCCGTGCTGTCTACTTCTTCGTTCGTCCTTGTTTTTTGAGCGCTTCTGTATTCCACCAAAATGAACACATACCAACTAGCCCAACTTTCCGTTCTTCTGCTTTTTCAGAACTGAGCATGTGTTTTATGTCGCCTCGGCTTCCAATCCGAACAGAACTTTTCTAGCCTGTGCAGTGGACACAACGAGAAAGAAATCCTAGGACAGCGATCATCATGCGTCATCCCCGGGCATGTCGATCCCCGCAGTTCTCCAACTTTTGAGATGTAGCAGCCTGTGTGACCACCTTTAGAGGTAGCTCTGGTACAGTGTGGATACTCGTTGCTTTCTTTAATGTTTTGTACAAGGGACGAAACACAGATCATTGACCAAGGAAAAAATGTTAACTTGGTCAATGTCCTCCACACATCTGTTTCATCAAGATAATCGCCCGTCTGTCTGTCTGTCTGTCTGTCTGTCTGTCTGTCTGTCTGTCTGTCTGTCTGTCTGTCTGTAAAGCTAAAGCGGGAGCTAGTTGGTTATACATGTTCTTGAACCGTGCTGTATTAAAACTTGGACAAGGGCGATAACATTCTGGTTACCAGCCGCGGTGGCTCAGTGGCTAAGGAGTTGTGCTGCTGAGCACGATGTCGCGGGTTCGACTCCCGGCCGCTGTGGCCGCTTTTCTGATGGAGGCTAAAAGCAAAAAAACGCTCGTGTGGGCGAGATTTGGGCGCACGTTAATGATCCCCAGGTGGTCAAAATTAATCCGGAGCCCTCCACTACGGCGCGCCTCATCGCCTGCGTTGCGTTGGCGCGTTAAACCCAACAATAAATCAATCAATCGTAACATGCTGGTTAGTTCAGGGTACAAGGTATAGTTCGCGCATCGTTCCATTTTTGTGTGCTCTTCCCCTGTATAAGTTTTAATACAGCGCGGTTCATGAAAATATCTGTGTGTCTGTGTGTCTGTCTGTCTGTCTGTGTGTCTGTCTGTCTGTCTGTCTGTCTGTCTGCCTGTGAGCGTGCGTGCGTGTGTTCGTGTGTGTGCGCGTGTGTGTGCGTGTGTGTGCGTGTGTATAACTCCTCGTGTGCATGTATAAGGCCGTATGTATAACTCCTCGTACTGATGGCCGTATTGATGTACTTGTTGAATGAATGAATGAATGAATGAATGAATGAATGAATGAATGAATGAATGAATGAATGAATGACGGCTCGTATTGATGCGAAAGGATTCGGCCCGAACCAGCGTGCCAAATAGCCATGTGTATATAGGTAAACTTCGTAGGTTCGGCTCTTAAAACCAGCATGTAAACCTAGCGAGAACAAAAGGAAATGTAGGGATCTAAGGTCGCGCGGGGGCACGAATATATGCGGTATGAAACCAAGCGGGCCAGCTTAATAGGAGAAAAAGTAGTCGCTGAAACAAATCGCTTATTAAGTAGCCACTAGATGGTGCCCCCTTAACAAATTTCACTAAGAAGGTGTAATTGCAACGGGGATAGACGCGCGGACGCGTATCGCCCCCTTTCAAAATTTGCAGCTTCTTTTTCGATGCTTTTCGGTTGTTCTCGTATGCTTACTCGTCTTCCGCCTCGTCGACGCTTGATTAAAAATGGACAGTTAACGGATAGCGCGCTCTTACGAAGGGCAGACAATAAGAGAAAAACAAACGATAACTGACATTTATTCGCTTTATTGCTCCCTGACGCGGCCGAGGGCCTTGGACGATTCTTCGCGAACTCAATTTGACCGCCCTCATACAGGTGCCGTTTTAAGCACCTTCACTTCATTTTTTTATACGCTTCTGCAAACTATTATTAGCTACGTAACGTTTATAGCTATCGTAGATATTCACTCGCAAACTGCGTTCTTGGCGATTTTATTTTTGTCCCTGACTACGCCTTGGGCACCCGCAATTACACTTCACGGATCTGAGAATAAATGTCCCATTTGGTCAAATATTTCGAAATTTTGTGCTCCACTAGACTCACGTAGTTTTTTATAATGCAGCGAGCAGAATTGTTGTATAGGAAGGACGGCATGAAAGATGTACGCGGACACGAAAATTTCCTTTGCTGGTTAGGGGGTGTACTGCTTCGCAGTAAAATTCAGTGGTCTTTCTCCTTTTTATGTGCATTCAGTTTTACGCCCGTTGGTCCTTCATCATGACTACCTTACTGTTATCATCATCAAGAACGCCGATAATAATTCTGCAGTGTACTCGATACCTGAGCCTGAACTGGCTAGCACAAGCTGCTCTTCAAAGGAGAAAATCATACTAAAAGAATTCTCTGTTTTGAGAGCTGGCGGTGAATACGCTAACGTTAGGCAGAACTTACAGCCAGGAGCAAAAGTTCCCGGACCGCGGGATTTTTAGATTAGGGCCCCTTTTTCACCGTTGCTGCAGTTCACAAACTTTTGGTGTGCGGTTTAGAGGTTGGTTTAATTCTTAATTATCCTAAAAACGAGCACACTAGGCGCCCGGCTGCGATGCGGGAGAGAAATTCCGCAAAAATGTCTGCCCTCGTAGTTCGCAAAATTTCTCTCACGCCTGTGCATACATGCGCTTTGAGTACTGGTGGGTGACGTCTTATCTATAGGAATAGGGCGTATCAGTGTACGGGTTCCAAACGCACACTCGGTTCATACATAGGGTACGTTCCAATTAACCGTTTAGACAGCTTCGTTGCTGTCTTCGCAGACAGTTCGCCGTGTTAAGCCCCGTTCCCAATTCGAACGAAGCAGTCGACTGCTTCGAGGAGGCAGCATCGAGGTTAGCAACGATGCAGGCTACCTTCCTGTCTAAACTGAAACGCGACGCCAGCGCCACCTTTTCGCGTATTAATCTTGTTACAAACCAACGCCTTTTATTAAAATATTTAATATAAATTACTAGTGATGAAGATGACTTTGTTGAATGTTTAAATTACGTAACGTTTGTAATAACAACGGTAATATTGGCTATGAAACATGCGGCTTGCGCACCTCAACATGTCTGCTACGACGCTGTCGTCTGCGCTGGTTTTGCGTTTGAGACCGCGGCACCGCTCCCATTTTATTCCTTCAGACGTCTAGTTAGACTGCTTCGTAGGCCGTCTACCAAGCTGTCCGCGAATTGGAACGCAGCCGTAGGCGGTTGCAATGTAACCTGCATCCATGCATATTACTTGTCGTGCCCGTAAGGACTTGTGGGCACCATCTATGCGAACTCGAAACGAGATCGTGAAAAGAAAACACCGCCGTGGAGGGCATTCAGCGTGTCTCAGTAACACCCGATAAGCAACCAGTGTGGGCGCGTATCAAATCGAAGTCTTTCGTAAGGGAAAGCAATCGAACACAGCGAAATAGCACATTTTTTTTTCTTCTTCACGGTAATCGCTGAAGCTACTCGAGTTTCAGAAGCCAGCCAAGAAGTTCCAGAAGACGGCAACATTCGCGGGTGTCCTTTATTACTTTCCCTCTGAAACACCGCTAACACATGTACTGCGGATAGAAACCCTTGACGACGTGACCGCGAGTGAAAGGCGCTCACCTTAGCCACCGAGCCGCCGCGGGAAAACCGTAATAGAAAAAAAAGAGAAAAAAAAAGCGCTTTCCTCGGCTGACTTAAAATCAAGGTTCTACAAAGAAGCCCCTGCAACGAGGCTAGCCTCAACCGTTAAGACTTTGTAGGTTTCCCCCCAGGGCGCCTAATAAACTGCAATTCAGTGGAAGGCCGCTGTTTTGAAACTGCGACCGGCTGAAAGAACAAGAGAAAAAATGATGCCGCTTAAGAAAGAGCCCACACCTATTTATTTTGCTTTCAATATATTTTTCTTTATTTCAGCGAAGGCACTCGTGCATCAAGATGTGTAATGACAGGCGTTTCTTTTTACAGCAACGTGGGCTCGGCGCCGTTGCATCACGTTCCGCCGACCCGGTCAGCGATCGTTAGGCCCAACAGCGGTGGCGGCCCTCGTTAGCACATACACGGACGCGACGCGCGACTCAGTCCACAAGGCTCCTGCAGCTCGAATAGAAGATTGAATGGCTCCAGCGGCGTGTGGATGAAGCCAGAGAAGCCTGGTATTGAGCCGTGATGGGTTTTTTTTTTTCAGCGGTGCGTAGAGGTGTGGGTCACTGGGCTGGATGTCGTATTTGAAGCTTAAAGCACAGCTGGGTGGATAGACACTACGAAAAGGAAAGCTTTATCTGAGGTTAGAGAGAGAGAGAGAGAGAGAGAGAGAGAGAGAGAGAAGAGAGAGAGAGAGAGGAGAAGAGAGAGAGAGAGAGAGAGAGAGAGAGAGAGAGAGAGAGAGAGAGAGAGAGAGAGAGAGAGAGAGAGAGAGAGAGAGAGAGAGAGAGAGAGAGAGAGAGAGAGAGAGAGAGAGAGAGAGAGAAGAGAGAGAGAGAGAGAGAGAGAGAGAGAAGTGGAAGTCTGGGCCTGTTGGTTCATCATGTTCAGGGAAAAACCAGTGAAAACACGCTACATAAGAGGAGAGGCAACACAAGGAAAGTCACTGGACTTACAACAAAATTTTATTGGAAGAACTCCCATGAATACGTATTCACCAAAAACGACGCGTGCGCAGATGGGTTTACTCCTCACCCCTTCAAAAGCCCACGATCACCACCGAACTTTCTCTCACACCGTTGTCATTTTAGGCCGAATTAAGAAACACTACCTCCTTAGCAGTTAATGCCACCGAAGGCTCACTGATGCATTTCTACAGTCCAGTGACTGTCCTTGTGTTGCCTCGGCTCTTGTGGAGAGACGGAAGTTGTTCCAGCGCTTACAATCTCTTACGTGCTTTTTTTCTGCTGAGAATGGAGCGTGTAGCAACGAAATATCATTGGAGGGACGGACTCAACATTTTGCCTGCATCGTCTCGGCCTGGGCGTGGCACAGTGGTACAGCGCTTACTTTGCCCGTAATCCGGTATGTCCGGGTGTGCCATCACTGGTAGCATAGTCATCAGCCCATTATTCTTATCAGCCAATTTGTGGCAGCTGCCAAAGTGTCCCATATCATTGCGAGGGTTGCGCTAAATGCTGCGTATACACCAGGGTGGCCAGATATTGTTACCGGGAGCCTCTTTAGTATGAGCCGCCGCGGTGGCTCAGTGGCTAAGGCGTTGCGCTGCTCAGCACAAGGTCGCAGGTTCGATTCCCGGCCGCGGCGGCCGCTTTTCTGATGGAGGCGA